>NC_060141.1:156692921-157000274 GCF_021461385.2 Schistocerca piceifrons
ACGGATGTCACTGGCCGATGATGCGCGAACTGGAGCGCCGCTCCCCATTATCGACACCATTGTCCAACAGGTGGATGCTCTCAATATTGAAAACCGGCGAGTTACAGTGGCAGACGTTACTCCAGTAGTCGAACTGAGCGTGCGAACTGCAGCGACCATCCAGTGCTCTCGTACACTTGTGCCATTCCTGCTACTCCTTTCACTGTAACGAAACGCAGAACACCTCTCTGCTGTTAATTTGAAACGCCCATTTCTCTGTGCCAGCACTACTAAGTTCAGCGGATGGTCCGTGCGTGCACATGCTCGCTGTGTCCTCACGTAGGTGTGCACTCATGTCCCTCTAGAGGCAAGTTCGTGACCTCATCGTTCGCATAGGGACCACAGCTTCTTCCGTACGCAATGACATAACGATCCCCTCAGTATTTTCGTTTTACAGCCTCCAGCTCTTTTCCTTTTTGGATGCCCCTTATACACGGTTGCGACAGTTACACCATTCCTTGTAGACACGTCCGCACTGGTACACCAACAAATTGGTAGCATCATCTACGGTGTTGCCAAGGGCACATTCAAACACGAAAGGTTCTTTCTCGACTCTACGTCGTCCCATGTAACTGTGCTGATTCCATACAACTCGTTGAATGGTTCAAATGGCTCTGAGCACTATGGGACTTAGCTTCTGACGTCGTCAGTCCCCCAGAACTTAGAACTTCTTAAACCTAACTAACCAAAGGACATCACACACATCCATGCCCCAGGCAGGATTCGAACATGCGACCGTAGCAGTCACGCGGTTCCAGAATGTAGCGCCTAGAACCACTCGGCCACTCCGCCATACAACTGGCTGGCATGTACACGTTGAAAGGACTATGTTGGATTCCTTTCATGTTAATTTCTTAAATCTGTTGTCATTTACGGAATAAATTCCTCTTCTAAATTTACTGTGGTGTTTCTGACTATCTGGGAGGAGACTGGGCAGTGAAACGTGTTACTTTTACACATAAACAAGAACGATCTGTCACACTACTACACTTTAAAACACAGTTTATATGTAATTCATATCACACAGTCTCATACGGAATCTACATCCGCTTTCATTTATATACTGTATATGATAAGATACTGTCATCCCCCTTCCCTTCTGTGTGAGGGGATGAATGAGCAAATGTATTTCAAGTTCCATGCTTGATGGTAGCAGACAAGCCTGTCTGCTAGAGAACAGTAGGACCAACGTCAGAACAGGTAGTTACGCTTTCTAAAAGCAGAGAGGTTTCTATTCTTAGTATGGTCCTGTCTGTCCCTTGTCATGTTGGTATAGGGAGCTGCCTCTCTGGTCACTTCCGTTTGTATTTGGGAAGCACGCTCGGTAGGAGCCCAGCAGGTCAGTCTGTCCGCGGCGAGCGTCTGAAGTGGTAAGATCTCCGGCTAAGCGCGTGTCTGCTAAGTCTGTAGGACAATGGATTTCTTAAGTTGAGCCTAACTGAAAATTTAATCACCTTTATTTCAGGTTTAGGTCTAAAATACTTAGTGTTATCTTAAATTGCAACGCAGTGTATTTCGAGTGTGAAGTGCAGGATATCTTCCAGTAGTTACTTTGTCACTACTTTGTGAGTAAAGTGGAACCACGTGTTGATCAGTAACTCTAACTAAGTGCGTGAGATTATAACGTCTCGTCTTGACAATATTTTTCAATATAGCAACTTTTCTTTATGTTCAACCCACGTGGGGTGTACTTTGTGAGACCAGTACCACGTGATTATACAGTTGCTTGACCCATCAGGTTAATAGTAAGACGATAGTAACCAGTTCGTGGTTTTCCTTTTGTAAATTGTTTTTCGATGTAATTTATTTTAATTATCAAAATTATTGTGGAGTTACACTCTTTGTGTAAACCAAGTTGACCACGTGAAGCATGTGGTGTAATCATCAAAGTAGCCCTCAGCTATTCTTTTCGGGAAGATTTCACAGAGAGTTAGTATGAATTTAGTGTACCAGTGTGTGGTAATTTCATGATGGACAGGATTGCGCTACAAACGTAAGTTCTTTGGGTGAAAATTGAATCGGTTGGTTGTGGTTAATTTCCTCTTGCATACGTTTCAACGTTCTTCGTGTGTTATTTTATGAATGCAGTGTTGTATGTAGTCTCCCAATCTTGGCTCCCTATTTGATGTGTTCCGTAAGATTACAAACTCACATTTTCACAATCCTAAATAAGGCACCAGTTTAGTTATGAATCAAGTTTAATATGCTCAAATTTCAATGATCAATGTTAAAATAAATGTCCAAATATAAACTGATTTATTTCTTTTTATTTAAATTCTCTTGTATATATATATATATATATATATATATATATATATATATATATATATATATATATATATCTTACCGGATGTCGTATGACGATTAAAATATTGTAATTGATGTTAGTCTGATTGGGAATTTGGTAAGCTAGACTGGATACCTGGAGAAACAGTTGCTCAATAATGCAAGGTTAACTTCCCCAGACAGCTCACAGCTTTTAACCCACTTTTATTGTCTATCAGCACTGGAATCAGAACAAATTAAAGCAACAACATTACACATGGCCACCCTGTTCTGTGATTCCGCTAGACTCTGGAATCTCTGAAATGTTAGATTGTGAGCGTTGTATAATCTTAATTTTTTTTGGCTGCAGCGCTCAAACAACTTCTGCATTGTTTCTGAGCAGACTTTCAAAAGATTCACGGCGTTGTTGAGCGGCGTTGTGTTGTTTGTCTTGTTTTGTTTTCTGTATTTGTGTGTTTTATGTGTGTGTGAATTTTTTTTCTCGCTTGTAAATTGCACTGACTTCGATCAAAGATATAAATTTGTTTTGCATGTGAAAAAGTGCGTACTAGGTTGGGTACCTTTCGTGTGACTGTCGTAATTTTTGGGGGATACATTTATTTTGATTAGTGTGTTGCATACCGGGTATAAATTGAACTAATGCAGACACGTAACCAACCTAAAAGTAGGCGGTCCAACAACTTAAGCAACATGGACCAACGGGATAATTTGAGATCGAACATTAACGCGTCGGACGGATCCGAAAATGCATTGGGGAATACTTCAGAGGAAATGCAAAACAGGACAAACGGACTCACATCAGAGCCAGAAATTAATTTGCCTCCAACTAACCAAATTGATTTGGCAGAACTCATGAAAGCTTTATTGCAACAAAATAAAGAAAACGCAGAGAAATCTGAAAAATCGATCCGAGAGCTAGGCGAACAAATGACGCAAAAATCTGAAAAATCGATCTGCGAGCTAGGCGAACAAATAGATGAAAAACTAATCCAGCAGACAAATAAAGTCGACAAGTCGATGCAGAGAGTGTCCGATGATATCTCGCAAAGAATAAACAATCTGGCAAGTGAAATAAAAAGTGATATTATGAGAGAATTAGGCCGTACATTTGAACAAATCGATGATCGTCTGCAAGCCTTAGAACAGGGCAAGCGGAGTCGCGATGTGGAATCGAAAGAGAGCGAGAAACATCTACTTAGGAATTTCCAAGCGCTGAGAGAATAATGCCAAAGGGAACGCCAGCAGGTACTCTCCAGGGTTCAGGAGGCGGAAACGCATTGTCCCGCGTCCGTTAGCAACACAGTAGCGGACAACAGTCAAGCAATTCACGCACTCGAACAGCAAGTAGAACAATTGAAGCAGACTGGGGCGGAAGACAACAGACAAATACATGATAAGATTGCGACATTAGCGGATATCGTAGGCACGATGAAGGTGACAGAAGAGCGATAACAATACTACACCGGCAGCGGTCGCAGAGACCGAAGAAGTGCGTTCGCTTCTTAGATTTCAGAAGGGACAGTTCGAAGTGAACAGGCGGCACAAAGCTGTAACAGGCGAATTACAAGAACGCGTGGCGCATCTGGAAAGCCGCATGGGGTGTGATTCCAAACTCGCCAATAGCACTAAAAATAGTCGTACGAACAGTGCAGAGAGGGACTCCGGCCACGAGGGAGATTTTGACGACAGGGAAGAATGTATTTTGAGGGGCAGGCATGAGAAAAATAGAAGCATTCAAGGGCCTCGCTGGGAGGAAATGTGGGGATTTGATTTCAAACATTTCCTTATGGTGAGAAAGTTTGAGATATTTCGAAATTCGCAAAAAGGAATACATCCACGAGCATGGCTCGAGCAATTTGAGTTCTGTCTTCCCCCCGACTGGGCAAGTTCACGTAAGATAGAATATATGTGTGGCTATTTGGAAGGCGAACCGGCGATTCGCATGAGGTCGGCAGCGCGTCACTGCAACTCCACTCGGGAGTTTCGACAAGCCTTTCTGTCCGCCTAATGGTCGGAAGCAGCACAAGACAGGGTCAAGCATGGCATAATTATGCTGCCAAATTTGAACCAGTCTGGTTTCGGCAGCCCAGCACGCCTATTCGACCACATGCTGCAGGCAAATCAATTTCTACACGACCCATACGGGCCTGCGGAACTAATTAGGATATGCATCACCAAATTGCCGATGCACTTGCGCCACATCATTCTTGCAGGACGATGCAAAGAGGACGTGGAAACGTTTAAGACACTTCTCCAAGATTTGTAATACAATACAGGAGAATGCCCGCCTAATCAAGCACAAAGTTATTACGGGGCACCGCAGCGCGACCGAAGTCGTGGCCGTAGTACTAATCAACGGCGTGACTGGTCGTCGCGACGCGAACGGAACAATAATCAGGACCGGCCGTATAGAAACTGGGATAACACTCACGAGCACAGGTGGAACAACGGAAATGATCGAGGATGTGAACAAGATCGTGAACGCTACAGGTACGGCAACCAGAATCGATACTACGATGAACACTGTGGGAATAGGATTGTAGGCGGAGCACCACATGATGTTGAAATTCGGCCGGCCAACCCTAGACATAATCCAGCAAATGGAAATGAACAAAACCGGCAACGACAAATGATCAGCGCAGAAGGCGCCCAATCGGAACAAATGAGCGACATGGCAAATGAGTACATAGGGTATATAGAGAGGAGGTTAGGAGAAAGAATTGATTAGTTTAAATTTGTGACATATGCATTCTGAATAATATGTTGCTAAAAATAATGACAAAGATGTTTCTGTGTGATTGATTGAAGTGATGTTTGCGGTTTTTTTCTTTTCTTGTGCAATTAGGATTAGGTTGGTTCAAATGTGAAGATAAAAGGTTTCTTTGTGAATGAGTAAAATGCTGGTTATGGTTTTTTGTGTAAATTGAAAAGAGTCGCTCCTGAGAGAAACAAGATCTGTGTTGAATTAATGCAAAACTCAGGGGAATATCCGATCTGTGGGTATTATGGGTCTGGCAAACCCAGGTCCCCAGCTGTCAGTAGCCTTGTTTCCGATTTTCTGCTTTCAGTGCTACTATCTATCTATTACTATTCTATATCTGTCAGTATAAATGAGGATCTCTTACTATAGTATGCGTGCTGTATGAATATTTTAAAATAGGAGAACTCTGAGAAAGCAATGACTAAGTTTGGAATCTTGAAAATAGGATGCGATAATACGATTGTTTAACCAATGGCTTCCCAATATGCGCTAATATGTTAATATTGATGATATGTCTTTTTTGTTCTTTGTAGCTAAGTATGCAAAGTGCTGCATGTGGATTTCGCCAGTATATTGATTCCCTTCAAGGTGAAAGAAGAATTGTGGTTAGTGTAATTTACGTGGCCCTGAAATATTATTGTGGTAGTCAAATACGAGCAGTTTTTCAGCAAATGTAGAATGGAACAGAAATATGGATCCTTTCTGTAGTCTTGATTGATGTTGAGCCAGAGCCTGAAAAATTATTCTGCGTTAATACTTGTCCTAGAAAAGCGACGTTTATGTGTTTTTCTGATGCTGTGAGCATTACAGCTTACTGTTTTCGCTGGTGCGGGATGCACTGCAGCCTATATGAGTTGAACTGAAGAAACTTCCCTCTTAAAGGTAGAGGAAGATTAAGTAATTTTGATTACGGGACCGAAGGAAAGCTTGGCTTAATGTAATAAGGATGAAGCAAAACATTTGTCATTTAAACTACATGAGGATTCGGGTCTTTTGTGTCAGTTGTAAGTTCAACAGGATGTTAAGATGAAACTGTTTTACAGAATAGAAGAGGCCACAATTTTACCATTCATGAGAAATGAATCCAGAATAACCACCACAGGCGAAATAACTGATTTGGAAGCGAAATGTAACTTAAAGAATGACCGAAATGGGAGCAAAATGGGTAAGAAAATGTAGTATAACCTGTATAATGAAAATATTTTTACCCTTCTCAGAGTCATTTGTGTGATTAATTCTTGTGATAACGTAATTTTAGATAAAATTGTCTTACTGTTTTATGTATAAACATATGAGTATGATAAATGTATAATTGAGAGTGTCTTATCAGGTGTGTCAACTGGTATAAGTGTTTTGGCGTGCAAATAACCATTGTTCTTTTTACTATGTATGTTTAAGGAAAGTTTCTGCATATTTATCATGTGACAAGACATATGCCACGAGCGTCAAGAAGAGGACGAATTAGAACAATGTTGTAGTGGTATAAACACTGTGTTGAAGTAGCATTGAAGTAGCTTGTTGGATTAACTAGTAGTGGATTGAAGTAGAATTTTCAGTAATACCTGTTTATGGGCAGTTAGTTTGTAGTATAGACAACAGGTGCGCATGTGTGTGTGTGTAAATAACATGTGAACCCTATGCTGTCCTAGACAACAGTTGTGCATGTGTGTGTGTGTAAATAACATGTGAACCCTATGCTGTCCTGACCTATACTTGCACAAGGGATAATCCTATTCGTTTTAGTGAATTAATAAGTAGCATTTGATTTATTAAAACACAAGTAAACCACATTAGTGGTGTGGACTTAGATATTATATTGTCAGTTGATTTAATTTTTATTTTTATACTGTCAAGTCATTTCACTTTAATTTTTTTGTATTGTCAAGTCATTTAACTTTTATTTTTATATTGTCGATTCATGCAATTTTTTTATTAAAAAAATGTAAGTCTCACTTTTGTTCTTAAAAAATTGTGGCATTATGTATGACATTTTGTAATCACATGACTATGATGAACAATTTCTGTGAATGCAGTTGAGAATGTGAAAATGAACCGGCCAAACTCTTACGAGACAGCGGGAGCAGTGAGGAGGAGGACTACTTGTAAACTGGAGGGTTTCCCAGCAGGACACATTGTCAACCGGGCCACTTCGGGAGCGCGGTCGACAACAAAAGAAGGGTATGCGGCAAACACTTTCCCTTGCACCTGGAGCTAATGGCCGACCGCACCAGTGCGACCCTTCATGGAGGCCATGACCTGAGATGGGCGAGCGGTCCACCACGCGGAAATCCATCTGTTGGCAATGCACCACACGAACGCGACCGTGACGAGACGGCCGCGGTGAAACGACAGAAGACAGGGGATAAAGGGGCGTGGAGCCTTTTGACAGGTACTGTCCAAAGAAACTTGCAGGCGTCAACGGCGGCTATCAACATTTCCTGGCGGATGCCCACTGTCAAACGACAGTAAATCATTGTTCGATGTTCTCTGGTTGCTAAGGGTGGCACAGAGAAGAGCCACTAAGTGTCATCCTTGCCCAGGAATATCAAACCGGCGAGCCAAATGAGGAAAACTCAAGAATGTAACAACACATGGGGCGTGGAGCCCTTTGACACATACTGTCCGGCCGGCCGCGGTGGTCTCGCGGTTAAGGCGCTCAGTCCGGAACCGCACGACTGCTACTGTCGCAGGTTCGAATCCTGCCTTGGGCGTGGATGTGTGTGATATCCTTAGGTTAGTTAGGTTTAAGTAGTTCTAAGTTCTAGGGGACTGATGACCACAGAAGTTAAGTCCCATAGTGCTCAGAGCCATTTGAACCATTTGAACATACTGTCCAGAGAAACTGGCAGACTTCAACGACGCCTATCAACATTTCCTGGCGGGTGCCCAATGCAAGCGACAGTAAATCATAGTTCGATGTTCGCTGGTAGCTAAGGGTGGCACAAAGAAGAGTCATTAAGTGTCCTCCTTGCCCAGGAATATCAACCTGGCGTGTCAAACGAGGATACCGCACGAATTTGACAACACAAACATGGAACCAAATCGAGATGTACGTGAGATGGACCACCAAGAGAAATTTCATGAGAGGGCAGAGACGACAGGATTGCACGCAACAGATGGACAAAAATCCCTACTCACAGCTGCGGCGACGACTCCCCCCCCCCCCCCCCTCCCTCCCCTTATATTGTGCCTCGGAGCAGTGGAACTAATGAGTGTGTCAGTGAACAGTGATTATACGGTTCTTAGTCCAATGCATATACGTGTGTTTCTGTCAGAGAAACTTTGACTCGTGTGTCTTGCAGGGGTTCGATTTATTGGTGTTTATTAGACTGACTCTTGTATTTTGCAGGTGTTCTATTTATTGTTTTTTTAGACTTTGACTCTTGTATTTTGCAGGTGTTTTATTTATTGGTGTTTTTTTAGACGTTGACCATTGTACTTTAAGAGCTGTTTTATTTATCAATGTTTGTTCTTGTGTGATGTATTAGATTTGTGATATTTTGTTTCGTAAATTCATTCCTGTGGCATTGCTTCGTTTATCAGTCAGATAGCTATTCATTCTCATTGGACAGTGATCGATTAGCCTTGGCATGGGGCATATTTATAGTGAGGAACCCCATAAGGGCAACAATCACATAATTAATTGTAGTTTCAGTATAATGACACAGTGATCATTGTTTACTAACTAACTGAAATATATTAGAGTGATTAAATTAGTGCCACAAAGTTATTTTAATCCCACAAATTATTAGTTTTATATGATATAGAATTTTTTTGCGATAACCACTTTGTAAATCATGTATTTTTCTCTTATCATTTTTTTTGCTTTTGCGGATTGTGCGTTGTAATGTTCTGCTTTATAATACTGATGTTATTTTCACGTTTTTTTTAATTGCTGTGGCACCTTTGCTATTTTCATAAATTTTGCTTGTTAATAAAGAGTCATAAATTTTCGTGTGATCAGCTGGCTCTTGCAATGAGCAAATACTGGTGAACTCCATAAGGGTAACAACCAGAAATTGTTTTCATATTAATGACACAGGGACCATTGTTTTTACTTGCTGACCGAATTAGGCCCACACTATCTTTTAAATAGGTGTCACAGATTGTTTTCTTTTTCTCTTTGAGATTGTTAAATTCTAAAGATCTGTTGAAATTATTGTGTTTAGCAAGTAGCTGGTGACCTTTTGCCTTTTCTTTACATTTTGGTTTAAGTTGGGTGTGGAAACCCTGCTTGGGAATGTCCTAGCATGGCCAGAAAAATCCCTGCACAGTCTTTTCCCGGAGCGTTGGGGTTATGAAAGGTCTCTGTTGGATTCCTTTCATGTTAATTTCACGTAATTCATGTCACACAGTTTCATACAGAACCTACATCCGCTTTCATTTATATACTGTATATGATAAGATACTGTCATCCCCCTTCCCTTCTGTGTGAGAGGATGAAAGAGCAAATGTATTTCTGGTTCCATGCTTGATGGTAGCAGACAAGCCTGTCTGCTAGAGAACAGTAGGACCAACGTCAGAACAGGTAGCTACGCTTTCTAAAAGCAGAGAGGTTTCTATTCGTAGTATGGTCCTGTCCGTCCCTTGTCATGTTGGTATAGGGAGCTGCCACTATGGTCACTTCCGTTTGTATTTGTGAAGCACGTTCGGTAGGAGCCCAGCAGGTCAGTCTGTCCGCGGCGAGTGTCTGAAGTGGTAAGATCTCCGGCTAAGCGCGTGTCTGCTAAGTCCGTAGGACAATGGATTTCTTAAGTTGAGCCTAACTGAAAATTTAATCACCTTTATTTCAGGTTTAGCTCTAAAATATCTAATGTTATCTTAAATTGCAACGCAGTGTATTTCGAGTGTGAAGTTCAGAATATCTTCAAGTAGTTACTTTGTCACTACTTTGTGAGTAAAGTGGAACCACGTGTTGATCAGTAACTCTAAGATCATCAATCTTAAATGCGAATGTGCGTGAGATTATAACGTCTCGTCTTGACAATATTTTTCAATACAGCAACTTTTTATGTTCAACCCACGTGGGGTGTACTTTGTGAAACAGTACCACGTGCTTATACAATTGTTTGACCCATCAGGTTAATAGTAAGACGATAGTAACCAGTTCGAGGTTTTCCTTTTGTAAATTGCTTTTCGATGTAATTTATTTTAATTATCAAAATTATTGTGGAGTTACACTCTTTGTGTAAACCAAGTTGACCACGTGAAGCATGTGGTGTAATCATCAAAGTAGCCCTCAGCTATTCTTTTCGGGAAGATTTCACAGAGAGTTAGTATGAATTTAGTGTACCAGTGTGTGGTAATTTCATGACGGACAGGATTGCGCTACGAACGTAAGTTCTTTGGGTGAAAATTGAATCGGTTGGTTGTGGTTAATTTTTTCTTGCATACGTTTCAACGTTCTTCGTGTGTTATTTTATGAATGCAGTGATGTATGTAGTCTCCCAATCTTGGCTCCCTATTTGATGTGTTCCATAAGATTACAAACTCACATTTTCACAATCTTAAATAAGGCACCAGTTTAGTTATGAATCAAGTTTAATATGCTCAAATTTCAATGATCAATGTTAAAATAAATTTCCAAATATAAACTGATTTATTTCTTTTTATTTAAATTCTCTTATATATATATCACCGGTTGTCGTATGACGATTAAAAGATTATAATTAATGTTAGTCTGGTTGGGAATTTGGTAAGCTAGACTAGATACCTGGTGAAACAGTTGCTCAATAATGCAGGGTTAACTTCCCCAGACAGCTCACAGCTTTTAACCCGCTTTTATTGTCAATCAGCACTGCTATCAGAACAAATTAAAGCAACAAAATTATAACGTCACTTCACTATGGTGGGTTACGTCAGCAGTGGTGGGTAACGAGACCACCTAGTATCAGTTCTACACTATCTTCAGCGCTCCAAAGCCTCTGAAGCTACATGAAGCATAATAAACGCAAGCAGAGGAGTACCGACAGTACTTTCCGTGTACCTTCCTGAATGTATCAAGAGGAGATAGAGGTTCGTCATGTAATTACCCTGTGCAAGGTGCATCACAACTCGGGCTGTCATTAGGGTAGTACACGGACCGCTACTGCATGCGCTGGCGCCTCGTAAGACGGCGGCGGCGCGGAGGAACCTGTTGCAGGTCGCGGCTGACGGGTGAGGCGCGCGGCGCTGACAGGCTGACAGCTGAGGCGGCGTGACGTCTTCATTAGTCGCGCGGCGCGTCGCCGCTGCTCGCTGCTCGCGCATCCGTCACCGCCCGGACAGGTGGCCGGCCCGGCTCCGGGATTTGCATGCGTCCCTGTCTCGGCGCGTCAGTCCCCGCGGATCGCAGCTCTCCACCTGTCACAGTGCAGGAGGTCCGCGGCGCTGGGCCTCTGGAGCACTGATTGGGACGTACCTATGAAGTGTTACCCATTCCAGTTTCTGTCTCAGACAAATCGATATGAAAGCAGATCTTCAATATATATATATATATATATATATATATATATATATATATAAGCAATGGAGCAGACGCAAGATCTGGTTGTCTGGAGGTGCTCATGATATACCTTGCTGTCACCCCCTGAGACGCCCGCTAAATCCGCTAGGCAGAACAGGTAATAGTATTGTGGAAAGGGCCAAAGGTTGAGATCAGTTTCTCCTTCTAATTGTCTTTTATTGTAATTTAATAATCTTTACAACCAAAGCGGCACCTTTACCGAATGCAATTCTTTCATGGCCGAAGGCCTCCAGACAAGAAATCTTAACAAACCAACAAGATAAAAATCCAATTAAGATAGCAATAAAATAATTTAATAAAAACAGCAAACATATGCATGGTGCAATGGAAATGGCTGAGGGCCACAATTAAATTTCAAAATTTTAGCATATATTACCACAGACTTTTAAAGGCAGAAGGCCAGAATGTTTAACAACAAGAAATCTTAAAAATCAACAAGATTAAAATGCAATTAAAGAGGTAAATCAATAAATAAAAAAACTTATCATGGCTACGTGGAAAGCCTTAAAGCTAAGCAGATAGAACATACATATGCAAAGTCCAATACCAATGGCTGAAGGCTACAATTAAGTTTCAAAATTTTAAAATATGTTACCATAATCCTTTAAAGGCAGAAGGCCGCAATGTTTAAGCTTGAAAGATAAACTTAAAAATTAATTTTACAAAATTTGTAAGAAAATAAAAAAATGACCATAAGCCTTGAATTTAAAGTAGTTGACAACAGATAATTAAACACCGGTGGCACTCAGAAGCCTACAGGGATTTCAGTCTGCCCTCATCCATTTATGCGAGACAGGTGGTGAGCCCAACTATACTTGATTCATCGGAACCCAACCAGGGGACAGCCACAGACCGACCGACACAACGCCTTGCTTCCCGTCAATCAGTACATGAGAACTCAAACCGGAAAGTTTACAAACGTGATAATCCACAATGGAGTATGTATTAACTGTCAAAATTACACACCATGTTGGACAGCGACAACTGGTCGCTGAAATTCCGATAGTGGCCAGGGCAGGTAACCGGAACACTAAGGGCCACTAGGCAGAAAATTCCGCTGGTACACTTGAATTTGAAACACGGTAATATAGTTAACTTCACTCAAAAGAACACTGCCAGAATTTACGTCGGTGCCCAGGGCAGATAAGCAGAAAACGAACGGCCATAAGAGAGAAAATTCCATTGGTACACTCAAATTGTAGTCGACCAAAATAGTTAATTGCACCGCATGGCGGCTAAATTTCAGCAGTAGAAACAATTGGTGTTGCTCACAGGAAAACTTCCCCAACAGCAAACCACCGAAACGAACCACCAGTATATGAATGGACGTGGCTTGGGTAGGTGAAACCACTACTCAACTTTGAGGTCCTGGGTCGGTGAACCACGAAGATCGTAGCGATCGGACAGGTCCACACACGCTCCGACACTGCGCAGGGGCTACTAGCGGCCCCAGCCGCCTGCACCGCACAGAGATAACTTCCGTCGTCCGCAACAACCGACCGACTGCCTGCTGGTCCGTCGCGACTGCTGCTCCGTCGCTACTGCACTGCTGGTGCGTCTCCCACTCACTTCCAGACACACGACGGCAGAAATACTAGCTCGGACCCAACCATGCAGAGCGAACACGCCCACTGGACAAACGACATCCCTGCACCAGGAAAGGAACGACGCAAGTACCACAAGATGGTAACTGAAGGGGCTCAGAAGCGCTCTGAGAACCAGTTACACGTCGCCCGATGAGACGACCGACCTCTCAGAGGCAGTATGCAGAGAACATTTAAAATAACTTGTCAAAGGAAATCACGCCAACTACACACACAACCTGACTAACATTTGCTTGAAGACCAGAACGATACGTAACTAATCACACACGAAGACAAATCGGGAGTCGATGCACACACACACAGCCGTCTCATGAACGATCGGCGAGCCAAAACGCGTCGTCCGGTAGGACGACCGACTGACGATCCACCAAGACCGTGACCCAGCTCAAGTGATGCGTGGCGGCAATGGTCGGGCGAGTCATGTCAACGCAGACCTCACTGCTGCTCCAACCCGACTGCACTGGTGCCGCATTGCAACTCTCCGACTGGCAGGTCCGGACTGCGCTCCAGACACGTTCCAACTGACAGGCAGACCCCAACTCGCGACCGGAACTCGCTTACGACAGACAACGACCGGGAAGTAATAGCAAAAATGGGTCTGAGCACTATGGGACTCAACTGCTGTGGTCATAAGTCCCCTAGAACTTAGAACTACTTAAACCTAACTAACCTACGGACATCACACACATCCATGCCCGAGGCAGGATTCGAACCTGCGACCGTAGCAGTCGCACGGTTCCGGACTGCGCGCCTAGAACCGCTGGACCACCGCGGCCGGCAAAATGCTCCAAAAGTTCTCAGTTGGGGAGAGATCCGGTGACCTTGCTGACCAAGAAAGTGTTTGGTAAGCACGAAGATAAACTGTAGAAATCCTCCTCTTGTGCGGACGGCATTATCTTACTGAAATGCGAGCCCAGGATGGCTTGCGATGGAGGACAACAATACAGGAAGTAGAATATCGTCAACGTGTCGCTCTGTTGTAAGGATGCCGTGGATGACAATCAAAGGAGTTTTTGCTATGCAATGTAATGGCAACCCAGATTGCTTCTGGTTGTTGGGCCGTATCGCGGGTCACAGTCAGGTTGGTACCCCCACCACTGTCTGGAGCGTCCCAAGACACGTCTTCGCCTCCACTGGGGGTCATTTCGAAGCTGGACTTATTCGTGAAGACAGTTTACTCCAGTCAACGAGATTCGAGCCCGAATATGCCCGACACCACCGCAGACGGGCTCGCTGGGGTACAGTGGTCGATGGTAATCGGCGCAAGGGGTGCTGTGAGTTCAGTCCCCTTTCTATGATCCGCTTATTAATGCTCCTTGTGGCCACTGAGGTATCAGTTCCATATCGGATCGATGATAATATTTCGGGGCTCTGAATTCCTCTCTGACGATTGCTCCGTCATCATGTTCTGTCGTCTTTCTATGTCGACAGCTTCGTTATTGAAGCCTGTAGTTCACGCTTTCCTGCCAACATCGTCGAATAATGGCTTCGCGCCTGTTCAAATGTCGAGCGATTCGTCAATTACAGAAGCCAGCTTTCTTTAGCCCAACAACACGTCCTTTCTCAGTTGCTGACAGCTTCGTATATTGTTCACGCGCCTGTATGCGAGGAGCTGAGTACATGGAATTAATTTTACAAAGACTTTATGTGTTGGTATCGACATGTCGCCTATTTATTTCCACTGCCAGCTGCACGGTGAAAGCGTGCTGCAGCGTCACACAATCTTTCATCGGCCGCGGACGTTTACATTTAAGCATTTGCCTTAGATGCCTGTATGAATATCGATTTAGGACCAATTTGCATAACTCCTTCGTTGTGCGTCGGTTTTTTGTCTTAGAGTGTATATATAATGTTTTGATTTAGTAATAATTTGCTTATATCAGTGTTTAGTACATCACTTTAACATTACTTCCAAAAAACTGCAATTCAGATAAATATATGATTTAAAAGTCATTCGTAAGAAAGATGGGAATGTTCACGTAACATGCAGATAATTTAAAGCTATACGCTGAGGAGACAAAAGTTGTGGGATACCTCCTAATATCGAGTTGGACCTGCTTTTTGCCGGCGTAGTGCAACAACTTGATGTGGCATGGACTCAACAACTCGCCGGAAGTCCACTGCAGAGGTATTGAGCCATATTGCTTCTAAAGCCGTCTGTAATTGCGAAACTGTTGCCGGTGCAGGATTTTCTGCACGAACTGACCTGATGATTACGAGCTATAATTTTTCGATGGGATTCATGCCGGTCGATATGGGTGGCTAAATCATTCACACGAATTGTCCAGATAGTTCTTCAAACCAGTCGCAAATAAATGTAACCTGGTGACATGTTCGGGAACATGAAGTCCATGAATGGCTGCAAGTGGTCTCAAAGCAGCCGAATATAACCATTTCCAGTCAATGATCGGTTCAGCTGGACCAGAGGATCCAGTCTATTCCATGTAAACACAGACCGCCCTACTATGGAGCCACCGCCAGGTTTCTCAGTGTCTTGTTGACAACTTGGGCCCACGGCTTCGTGGGGTCTGCGTCACATTCGAACCCTACCACCAGCTCTTATCAACTCAAATCGGGACTCATCTGCCAAGGCCACGGTTTTACAGTCGCCTAGACTCCAACCGTCATGGTCACTAGCCCAAAATAGACGTTGCTGGCGATGTCTGTACCAAAGGCACTAGCGTGGATCGCCTGCTACCATAGCCCATTAACGCCAAATTTCGCGGTGCAGTCCTAACAGATACGTCCCACATCGATTTTTGCGTTTATTTCACACAGTGTTGCTTGTCTGTTATCACTGCTCTCGGTCGTTAAGTGAAGGCCACCCGTCACTTTGTTGTCCGTGGCGAGAGCTAATGCATGAAATTTGGTATCCTCGGTACACTCTTGACAATGTGGATTTGAGATTATTGAATTCCCTGATGATTTCCAAAACGGAATGTCTCATGCATCTAGCTCTAACTACAAATGGTTCAAAGCGCTATGGGACTTAACATCTGAGGTCATCAGTCCCCTACACTTAAAACTACTTAAACCTAACTAACCTAAGGACACTACGCACATCTATGCCCGAGGCAAGATCCGAACCTACGACCGTAGCAGCAGCGCGGCTACCGACTGAAGCGCCAAGAACCGCTCGGCCACAGCGGCCGGCGCTCTCACTACACCTCACTGTAATAGCACAGACTCTCTCACAACTCTGATAACGTAACAAACTGCAAAATATAAAACAGAAAAGTTAATCACCATCGTCAGTATTTCACTAATACCTACGACAGTGTACACAGGCCTGAAGTGATTGGCTAAGTAAGTGTGTAAATAAGGGCAATGACGTTACTTTCAGCTGTTGCTCCCTACATTGGATAAAAAGGTTCTTTGGTATACTTTTTCTTAGTGTAGGCTCTTTTTGTAGGCTCTTTTCCTTCCTGTATCGCCTTGAGCACCTACCTCTGCTTTGTGGGTCTACCTGTGCGCTCTCGAAGCATATCGCGTTTGCTGTTGCAACAGGCATTGTGTCCTTCATTGCTTCACTTCGTTTACTTTGTAGTTCTTAATTTGATGTTAATCTTACCACCAGCCTCATTACTTTCGTCTTTCTCCGGTTCACTCTCAGTTCATATCGTTGAAAAGCGTCAAAGCAGTAGGCCTATTCTCTTTTCATTCTGCGCTAACTCGTTATGCATACTTACAACATTTTTATATTAAAGTTAAAGTCAGACTGCTATGCAAATTAATTTTATTTCAAATTAAACACGGTAGGAAACGAGGACACAGCGGAAATGTAAGTCTATTTTAAAGTGCAGTACAACAAGAGTGGCTGCGTGGGTGGTATCTCCCCACTGGCTTTGCAGGCAGGAAAACAATCGGCCTATGGACATTGTGCTCTGACGCTTCCTGGAGAGACACTATCGGCGAGACGCATTCTCTAACGTTTTACTGCGAAGGACAGTCTACGAATGGTTTCCCTAGCGGAAAGAGGATTTTGCAAACAATGCGGCAAGTTTTTTTTAGCCATTCATAAGAGAAAACTTTCTAGGGGAGATACCTATCTCGAAAGTTTCTAAATGACTTGAGCAGCCCCTGTAAGTGATGGTCACACACTTTGGCCGCCTGTTCAGTATCTAGCCCCAACATTTTTCCCTTTTTTTCCTTTTTCCCTTTTTCGAGAAAAAGAGGCCAAAAATAAAACGTCTGCTTTGGTTACAATTGTTGTGGATTGGTAAGACAGCCAACCCACTATGAGAGGAAGCCGAAAGGCACGCGTTTTAGCTCACGCAGGCTGGCGTGATTTCTGGAACAGGTCAAGGAAATGAGACTAACAAAAAACGTACGTAGCTGCTGGAATACTTAACTTTAATCCATAATTGGTGAACATCGCTCTTGACGGTGCATGTTTTACAGCATCAACAGTAACTGGTAATGGCCTTGCTAGGTCGTAGCAAAGCTAACTATCGTCTCGGCAAATGAGAGCGTATTTTGTCAGTGAACCATCGCTAGCAAAGTCGGCCGTACAACTGGGGCGAGTGCTAGGAAGTCTCTCTAGACCTGCCGTGTGGCGGCGCTCGGTCTGCAATCACTGATAGTGGCGACACGCGGGTCCGACGTATACTAACGGACCGCGGCCGATTTAAAGGCTACCACCTAGCAAGTGTGGTGTCTGGCGGTGACACCACAACAATATTGCAACGTAAAATTTTTAGACGCAAGTTTCTGGAAGAGCAGTTTAAGTTCAGTTGATTGGCAATGAGCTGAGCACGGCTCGTGTTCATGCCATTTATTGTTTGTCGTCTTCTATTACGGTACTGCCGCCTTGTTTTCTTATTCCATTTACTGGCGTCAATAACTTCGTGCCTTACTTGCCCGTGAGTGGCAGCAGCAGCGCGTATCGACAGTGTACTGTCGTAGCATCTCTGGAGCTACAGATAGTATTTCAGGGTGGTCGTGTGTCTGGAAGTGAGTTGGAGACGGACCAGGAGTGCAGTCGGGCACGGAGCAGCGTCGGGGACGGAAAGGCAGTGAGGTGCTGACAGACAGTACTTGCCGACCGTTGGGGACACACGTGCACTGTCCGATGGAAGGAGACTGGAGCGGGAACGACTGTTGGTTGGTCGTACGGTCGGTCGTCTCATCGGCCGACGTGTATTTGGTCTTTTGACCTTTTCCGTGTATGTGGCAGTCGGTCGGTTGGGGCAGAGCACCGAGGAAGTCTCCGTGGCGCGTAGTCAGGCCGAAGCCGCTGACGGCGTGCACGCGCGGTTGGAGTTGTGAGGCGCTTCTTGCGAGCGTTACGAAGTTCGTCTGCCACCGATCCTGGATACTAAAGTTGAGTGCTCACTTAAACTACTATCAAGCCTCAACTGCTATCACATCTCTTCGTTTGATCTTGGTTGTCGCTTTCTGGGAGATTCCCGCGAACAACAATGTGTGTGTACTGAAATCGACCACAATTGCAGCCATCCTCCTGTGTTGTGTTTAACTTAATTTAATTCATTCCTTGATTAATGAAGTGTACCAGCGGTATCTTCTGCCTTGTGGCCGTTGACGTTCCGGAGACCTGCCTTGGTCGTTGACCTAGTTTTCGGAAGAGTATGTCCCTCGTCGTGTTGATGCTGTCCAGCACGGCGTGTAGTTCGACAGCTGAGGTGTTGTTGGTAGTTTTGGGCCTTTATTCTGACTTGGCTGGATTGGGCACCAGTATCCAGAACGTTGTGCTATTGACATCTCGTTGTCGTTTTGCTGGTCGGGTCGAGCAGAAATCTTGTTCTTTGGTTCGTCGGCTGACTTTCAGTTGGGTTGCCATCCGATTAAGAAGTTGTCGGTCTGGCTGCCTGTCTCACCTAAACGTGCGTTAGTGTTACCTTCCCAGGCCGATCCCTGTAACCTTCTAAGCGCCGCTCCTTGTGTTTTACATAGTGATTTCCTTTTAGTCTTAAGTACGCTGTGTGGCCTTCAGCCGAATTTTAGCTTATTAAAATTGCTAGGTTTTTCTTCTTAGGGCTTAAGCTATAAAATTGTTTTCTGCATTGTGTGTGGCTTTCAGCAGAGTTTTAATCTCTCTTAAATTAAAAATTAAAAATCCTTGTCTTGCCCTTAAGTCATAAGATTGTTATTCTTTAGTATGAGGCCTTCAGCCGAGTTTTACACGAAATATTTTAAGATAAGACCTTCAGCCATTTCAAATTGAAAGCTCTTCTTCCTAGGCCTCAAGCTGTTAAATTATTTTGTTGATATGCGGCCTTTAGCCGAGTTTTGAGCCTATTTAGATTAAACATTGAAGATCTTTCTCTCAGCCTTAAGCCGTAACACTGTTCTTGATTAATATGAGGCCTTCAGCCTAGTTCTGTGGCAAAATTTGAGCTAAGGCTTTCAGCCTGTTTATATTGAAGATAATTTTTTTTTTCTAAATAAGTGAAACTTCCAGAAGAACTCCTGTACCTCAAATCCTTGCTTAGGCCTTGTGCCTTAGATTTTCGATGTGGCATTCAGCCAATCTAAATTAAATCAAAGGAGGTCTTTCGTTAAAACCTTGAGAGTTTTGATTCTTGCTTGTGTGATTGTGTGTTTTAAGAAATAAAGTTTATACTTCAGTCCGGAACCGCGCTGCTGCTATCGTCTCAGGTTCGAATCCTGCCTCGGGCATGTATATGTATGCTGTCCTTAGGTTAGTTAGGTTTAAGTAGTTCTAAGTATAGGGGACTGATGACCTCAGATGTTAAGTTCCATAGTGCTTAGAGACATTTGAACCATTTGAGCAAAATGCCTGCAGGAAAAATGTGACGAAATCGAAAAATAGATAGTCGTCTGGAGGACAGATTCAGTACACAGACGTTGTCACAGTAATTTTCCAAGAAATTAAAAACATGAGTAACAACATTACCCCGTCCAGGAGGAATTCCACTCAAACGTGACGAAGACAGTAAGTACCTGCGCTGTACGAGAGGGAGGAGCTGTCTGATGACGTGCGAGAAGACGAAATAGGAGTCGGTAGGGAAGACGTACGGGATCCGGTGTTACAGTCAGAGTGTGACAGAGCTTTCGTAGGCCGGCGATCAAATAAGGGAAATGGGGTAGATAACATTCCTTCGGAATTTCTAAAATCATTGGAGAAAATAGCAACTAAACGAGTACTCTAGTTGGTGTGCACAATCTGTGAGACTGCAAGTATACCATCAGACTTTCGCTAAAATGTCACTCGCACAATTCCGAGGATAGTGAGGGGAGATAAGTACGGTAATTGTCAGACAATCAGCTCGACAGCTCATACATCAGTGCTGATGACAAGAATAATATGAGGAAGAATAGAAAAGAAAACTGAGGATCTGTTAGATGAGGATCATTTGGCTTTAGGAAAGGTAAAGACGCCAAAGAGGCAGTCCCGACGCTGCGTATTTTAACGAAACGAGACTGAAAAAAAGTGAAAACACGTTCGTAGGATTTATCGACCTAGACATGTAAAAAGTACCATGATGGAAGATGTTAGGAATTCTCAGCGAAATACATATAAAGAACAAGGAAACATTGTGGTAAATCTGGAAAAGAAGAGAATCGGAGCGTTTGTGAGGCGGTGCTTTGGAAGGCCGTTGAAAATTAGGTTACTGATAAGAAACCAAGAGTTTCTCCACACAACTGGCGAGGAAAGAAATATGTGGAGAACACTGACAAAAAAGAATGTACAGGATGATAGGACACGTGGTAAGATATCAGGGATAATTTTCGGGGTACTATATGGAGCTATAGAGAGCAAAAAAGGTAGAGAGAGACAGAAACTGAAATATGTTCAACAAGTGATGACGTAGGGTGTAAGTAGCTTAATACAACGAGATGGAAACGTAGGTACAAGAGAGGAATTCACGTGAAATTAGTCAGAAGACTGATACCCCACCTCCCGCCCTCACCCACCATGCCAAAAAAACTATTTTTAGTTGTCATCGAGCGACAAATCAGAATTTGCAAATCACTGCCTTGCCCGATCAATATGAGGAATTGAGATGGAGTCGTAGACGCCATACGGTGGCTAACAGTAGCGGTTGTACATCTAAAAGCTGTATAACAGACCACTGCGCGATATGCATTTGAAATGCTCTGTTCGAACAGTGAATAGAGGATGCTTCAAAAGAAATCTCTCATAAATATAGAGAGGATAATTTGTGTGACAACTTCCTGTTTATCTTAATACTGAAACAAGGCAAATGTTGAGGCACACTCTCTGAGCCTTACACCCCCCGCCTTTTCTGCCCCGCGCCCTCCTCCCCTAGCCCCATAAATCATGCATTGCTTACCTCGAAAATTGAATACTTCAGGAAATAATACAGGTAGAATGGTAAAAATTGACACATGTGCTTGGAAGGTCATAGGGTTTCGTTGAAACAAAAAAAAGTGCCCATTATGATCAACAGATGCCGTTTCTTATCATACAAAACTAATAATTAACATAACAGTCGATATTTAGCAAAGAAAATGTACTTTATAACAAATGGTCAGCATGTCGCCGTCATTCGTCAACAATACCTGTGGACGAGGGACAATGTTGTGAACGGTACTGTACAGCATATCAGTACGTATAGCCAGAAACTGTCGTCGGATGTTGTCTTTTAGCATCCCTAATGAAGTCGTAAGATACCGGTAGACTTGACACTCTACACTACTGCCCATTAAAATTGCTACACCAAGATGAATTGCAGATGATAAACGGGTATTCATTGGACACATATATTATACTAGAACTGACATGTGATTACATTTTCACGCAATTTGGGTGCATACTTCCTGAGAAATCAGTACCCAGATCAACCAACTCTGGCCGTAATAGCGGCCTTGATACGCCTGGGCATTGGGTCAAACAGAGCCTGGATGGCGTGTACAGGTACAGCTGCCCGTGCAGCTTCAACACTATACCACAGTTCATCAAGAGTAGTGACTGGCGTATTGTGACGAGTCAGTTGCTCGGCCACCATTGACCACATGTTTTCAGTTGGTGAGAGATCTGGAGAATGTGCTGACCAGGGCAGCAGTCGAACATTTTCTGTATCCAGAGAGGCCTGTAAGGACCTGCAACATGCGGTCGTGCATTATCCTGCTGAAATGTAGGGTTTCGCAGGGATCGAATGAAGGGTAGAGCCACGGGTCGTAACACATCTGAAATGTAACGTCCACTGTTCAAAACGCCGTCAATGCGAACAACAGGTGACCGAGACGTGTAACCAATGGCACCCCATACCATCACGCCGGGTGATACGCCAGTATGGTGATGATGAATACACGCTTCCAATGTGCGTCCACCGCGATGTCGCCAAACACGGATGCCACCGTCTTGATGCTGTAAACAGAACCTGGATTCATCCGAAAAAATGACGTTTTGCCATTCGTGCACCCAGGTTCGTCGTTGAGTACACCATCGCAGGCGCTCCTGTCTGTGATACAGCGTAAAGGGCAACCGCGGGCATGGTCTCCGAGTTGATAGTCCATGCTGCTGCAAACGTCGTCGAACTGTTCGTGCAGATGGTTGTTGTCTTGGAAACGTCCCCACCTGTTGACTCAGGGATCGATACGTGGCTGCACGATCCGTTACAGCCATGCGGATAAGATGCCTGTAACCTCGACTGCTAGTGATACGAGGCCGTTGGGATCCAGCACGGCGTTCCGTATTATCCTCCTGAACCCACCGATTCCACATTCTGCGAACAGTCATTGGATCTCGACCAACGCGAGCAGCAACGTCGTGATACGATAAACTGCAATCGCGATAGGCCACAATCCGACCTTTATCAAAGTGGGAAACGTGATGGTACGCATTTCTCTTCCTTACACGAGGCATCACAACAACGTTTCACCAGGCAACGCCGGTCAACCGCTGTTTGTGTATGAGAAATCGGTTGGAAACTTTCCTCATTTCAGCACGTTGTAGGTGTCACCACCGGCGTCAACCTTGTGTAAATACTTTGAAAAGCTAATCATTTGCATATTACAGCATCTTCTTCCTGTCGGTTAAATTTCGCGTCTGTAGCACGTCATCTTCGTGGTGTAGCAATTTTAATGACCAGTAGTGTAGGTAATATCACAATCAATAATCACACTGACTGAGGCCTGGGGACCTGCGGGGGACGGATGTGGCGGCTCATCACGCGATGCTTACCAGACGGTGTGCACAAGGTGTCATTCACATCTGTAGCAGTGTGGTGTGGAGCGCCATCGTGCATATAAGTCGTACATTCCAGCAGGTTTTTGTCAGCTAGGCTAGGGATAATGCGATTCTGTAAAATACCGGCGTACCTTGCGCCTGCCACGCTGACATTTTGGAAACAGCAGCCCGCATTTCCCCTAAGAAGAAGGGTCCAGCCACGAGTGACGTGGTAAACCCACAGGGTGGCTTTCTCGTGAAGCAATGGGGTTTCTACAACACTGCTAGGATTTACGATAGCCCAGATTCTGCGTATGGGTGTTTACAGACCATCAGGCAGTGAAATGGGCTTCGTCGGGCCAGCGCTATCTGTTAGCCGGTTTTTGCACTCGTTTTTCGATTCAATAAAGTCCTATATCATTTCAGACATGAGTGTCAAGTTTCACCTCTCTACCGACATTATTCCATGAATTAGGGCATTTTCAAACGTTAACGGACTTTTGGGTCGCCGTACTCTTTACAATCTTTGCGCCAAACGGAAGCAGGCAGATTGGTAGTCTGTTGCGGAGAGACCCGACAGAGGTATTCTAAAGTCGCCGCGAGTACGTCACGTGAGATTTATCTCGCGCCCGCGACGTGGAGGAGTAACAGTGAAGGAAAACAGATCTTTAATTATAGTTACTGCCAGGTCCGGATGCAAATCTCACGGGGATTTAGTGCCGGCTTGAAGGAGAGCGCGTACGTGTAGGTACGTACGTATGTACGCACGTACGTATTCCGGCAGGCGAGGCACCGGTCAATTATCGTCTTAGACCGGCGGAGCCGCGCCCGTCCGTCATAAACAGACGACGCCGCCAGCCGCGCCGGGCTCTTTTAATGAGCGCCCGTTTAATGCATATTAAGTGCGCATTACCATATGCTGCCCGGAGCTGTGCATGCATGTTAATGGGAGCCGGTGTCCTAATGCGTGCGTACGTGCGCAAACGCAGCTCTTTTGTTGTCGTCTTGTGTGAGTGTACTCTTGTGTGTGTGTGTGTGTGTGTGTGTGTGTGTGTGTGTGTGTTTGAGTGGGTGGCAGACAGAAAGACAGGAAGAAGGAAAGAAGTCAGATGAGAGAAAGAGATTGAAAGTACGAGAGATGTCTCCATATCTGCGGAGATACGACATTCGGAAGCACGTCTTTCACACGCTCTGAACACTCGTGGCAGTGAAGAGATAACAGACGCGAGACAAACGTTCCTCGTGAAAGGCAGATGGTGATTCATTTCACTCCGCAAGAATTTTTTTTACTTATGTCTATCTCGTCATGAATGCTTCAAGAATGAAGAAGAAAGACAATAACACAACGCTACTCGTGTTATTGAGCACTTTTGCTATGACTGAACTATCGTGCTACGAAAGAAAGACGCTTTAGTAAATGAAGAAAAGCGTGCCGTACACATGCCAGAGCCAGTCTGTTAGCGAAAGATGCTGCTCAGTGCCCTTTTAGAGCAAAGATACTTCGTTGACAAAGACACTTTCGAAGTTCTAAGTTGTTGATCATAGACCACCTCTTGGACAGTGAATGGAGTTCTCAAAAAGTGATATAAATGTGGAAACATTTTTTGTATTTGAGTATATATTTGTTCTTGATTTTCAGCGTTGACTCCCAGAAGAGAAATACGTGATCAAGTGTAACTTTGAGAAGATGGTGCGTTTGCGTTGGAGCGTTATTCCCTCCCATGTAAATTGTTCGGTCGACTGCTTCTCAACATTTGGTGCCTTTATTTAGTTGAGGGAATATCGATTGTGGTGTGTTGGATACACGTTTGCCTGTTCTCTAGGCGTGGGAAAGACCCTAGTTGGTTTGTAAACAATATTGATCATCTGGAATCTGTTACATCACCGACTTCGGTATTCGAGAGTGCAAATATCATTTTACTCTGTTTGTTTCTAGTTAGTCAATGGTTTACAGCAGACTGTAGCTCGCTAAAGTTTGGTGTTTGTGGAGAAATAATTTACAGTCTATATCTTGTGCGTTATGTTGCGTTAGCGATCGGGAGGCTACTGTTGTGTGCTTGATATCGAGAAGCACGGCGAAAATTGTATAATATTATGGGGAAAATATGGTTGTTCTTTTAATCGACGAGTCTGGAGATGTCTGTAGAAATGCGAGCAAGAAACCGAAAACAGTGACGCGTTTGTGCCGGGGTGAAACGAGCTTGTCTTTGCACATCAGTTCTGAGAGAGTGACTTCGGTTCGCTGATGTAAAAGGGATGCTTTGGTATGGTGGGGGATATGAATTGCATGTTTAATAGATCGAGACAGTACTTGGTGATATATTTCCTGGTTGGAGATCGGTTTGACGCTCCAATATTCTTGCAAGTATCGTATGTATTTGATGACCTGTAGACAACTTTGCGATGTTTAGTTTTCGGTGCGAAATGGTGTTCAGTGTAAAATAGTTTATTACCACTGAGTGTAGAGTCTGTAGAAAGAAAGAACAGGTTGGGGGTGTATAGATTGAGTGAACTGTCGGTACAATTTAGCAATCTTTGCAAAATAACGACAGAAAGCCCCAGAAAGAAAAGGTGGATGGTGCTTCGATACGGACGTCGTTAGTAATTCGACTGGTAAATTCGATAAGAGCCAATGAGAATGGTCGATTGATTGTGGTGGGATATAGGAGCGGTGAGAACATTTGCTTATGTTGAGAGCAGGAAGGCTATCACGTTATGTCCGGAAGGAAGACTGTATTCGGCGATAGTTTGGTAAACAGATTCTGTTAGGGTAGGAATTTTGGCGCATACAAGCTGAGACAACAAGAAAGCGAGCGTTAACTATTTCTGTGGCACTATAAAATTAGGGAGAGCTGGACTTGGCTGATTTTTTTTTTCATAAAGCCATGTGACGTAAAAACAGCATTGAGGATGTTTTCGATGGTGATGTGTCAATCACGCTAGGGCGGGTACGTGCAGTTGAACACATGTGCAACACGCTCTGTGCTATTCTGCATTCAGTGGTAAAGACAAGTGGCACCTGGAGATGCCTCGAATATGAGACTGGCGTGAACGCACTTTGGAATGCTATGACAGTATAATGGTGACTGTATAGAGGGATGCAACTTTCACCAGTGTTCGACGACGCCGGCTCGGGGACTGTGATGGAGTGCACGGAGCCCGAGCTGCTGCTGCCTCACTTCGCTGGGGTTGTGGCGCCCGCGGCCCTAAATGGAAGTATGTGAGTGCTTTGAGAGCTGACGGTCGCGTCGACTGTACATGCGACCGCATCATCATCGGTGTCTAGCGGATAGAAATTTCTCAGGTGTTAGGTGTAAATGGGGGTGCCGCCACCTCGTGCTTGCGGAAGCCTAGCAGGGCCTGTGCATGGTTTGACATCTGACTGATGCGTCACTGATCGCTACCTCCTGTGTACTCTACTGGACAGGGGGCTGTGGACTGTGCTTGCGCGTATTGATTGCATTATTTCACGAGTGGCTCTGTAGGCCTTGCATGCGCTATTTCGACAGTTTACGAGTACTGAGCGTGTCTACACATCAGTGAGAAGAATTATTTGGGAGCAGTATGCTATTGTGCACTGAAATTACGAGTTGGTTGCGAGTCTGTGGACTGTGTAACATGGCGCCAGGTACATCAAGGTGGATCTTTCGTATCAGTGTGATAGACATAGTTGTTTCAAAATAAGTAGAGTGCAGTCAGTCCTTACTCTCCCCAGCAGCCCAGAGCAGGCTGAGTCGTCTTGCCACCATTTTCCCTGATCATCTTGGTTTACGTCAGGAAACTGACGACAGTGTCCTATGCTGGTGGTACTGAGTACTAGACCTCATGGAGAACACACCGTTTGCCACCATCATGGATAACTGGACTTCCGTCATCAGCTGGTGTCAAGGTGGCGTCCTCTGGCGGCGACGAAATTTACTAAGCCCGTTGGGGTCTGGAGCTCGTGGTCAAGCCACTAGGTGGTGCCATCTTAAATTAAGGTACTTGCGTCATCACCTGACGTCACTACAGCGTCCTCTAGTGGCATCGATATGAACTCAGTGAGTTGGGCTATGGACTCAGTGGCGAATACACTGGGTGGTGGTGCTGCCTCTAATTGTTTAAATAAAGAGTGGTGTATGATTTAGACTGTTGACAATTAGAAAGAAGGGTGTTTTAGATGGATTACTATTTTGTCAATTTAGGAGTTGTTTGGCTATCTTGACGTAAATGTATTGCATTGTTTACGAGTGGTTCGCATGTCTGTAGGCTGTGCAATGCGTCATTTTTGACGGTTTACAATTAGCAAGCGTGTGTGTAGAGCCTTATACGTAAGTTATGTAGGAGTTGGCAGGTCTGTATGCTGTGGGTCATGTCAGAGCGTGTGTTCTGTGATATATATATCTGTCCCTAAATAAATTGCTCCTAAATAAATAAAGTACATTCCTTTCTCTCTCCATCAGCCTAGTGCGGGCTGAGTCCTTTTAATAGCAACCGCTACGAAGAGGTTGCGCCTTGAAGGCTTAGGTTAGTGGTGGTGAGCTTCGTTTGGAACAATTTTCTTAGGTTGGTAGCGAAAGCGCAAGTGACCTTTCTTTACTGCCAAAATTCAAACGCGGCGCCGGTTCCTAGGAAGAAGTGGCGGTCTGGACGTGGAAAAGTAGTTGAAACTAGGTAGTTGAAAGTATAGTGAACCCCTTTTCTTACCTATATGAAGTCGAATCATGTGACTAATGCAGTAGCCGATAGGAGTGCAGCATTCTAGGAGGGGGGGGGGGGGGGGGTGCTAGGTCATGAATGAACACTGCGCTGTGCGCTGATAGTGGGAAAATGTGAAAGTTGTTATTTGTTCATTGAATATCGAAGTGGTACATCAAAACTGAAATGGAATTAAGTACTTGGGTAATTCATACGTTAGATGCGTAATGTGGGTGTTAGAGTATTTACGAAAGACTATGTCCCAAGCGTGTATGGAGGGAGCGCTCGGACGCTCACTGGCCTGTGACGTCAGGAGATGACTCAAGATCGTCAGCTTTCTATCTTGGGCGGCGTCACGTTGGCGTGCTCTGCTGGCGACGATATAAACTGAGCCAGCTGCAGTCCAGACCCAGGGTCGAACACATCTACTTGAAATTGGTTAAATAATAAAGACAAGTTCGCTTTTCCCGCCATTATCGTAGGTGTGCCGCATTATCATGTTGGAATTTGAAATTGGCGCGATTTTTATTGGGGAGGGAGTTAGGTTAGTGGAGGTAGGCCAAGTGTCGAATCTTCCCGTCAAAATCAACCATCTTGAATGATGTCACAGTCGCGCTCTTTGGTAGCGACGATATGAACTCAACCAGTTGGAGTCCAGACCCCATGGCAAACACACATGTTTGTAACTGGTTAAATAATAAAGACACATCCTTTTTACTGCCGTTTTCTTTGCTTAGTAGAGATAACTGGGGTGTGGCGCATTATCATGCTGGAATTTGAAATTCGTGCCATATTTCTGGGCGAGGGGGGACGTGGCACTTTCCCGCCAAAATTCAAACTTTCCGCCAAAATCCGCCATCTTGATTGACGTCACAGCCACCACGTTGGATGACGTCATCGCCGCCATCTTGTATAACGGTACTTTGTGCCACAATCGCTGTTGTTCCAATACTACTATGAATGTGTCTTGATTTATCTTAGCCTTGGCTCCATAATCAACTGCAACGTCAAAATTGCCTCTCTTGTGCCTTTACCTCTCCTGAAGCCAGAGTTAGCGTCATCTATCACATCCTCAATTTTCTTTTCTTTTCCATTCTTCTGTATATTATTATTGTCAGCAACTCTGATTCATAAGCTGTTATGCTGATTGTGTGATGATAACAACACACAGGAGCCATACCTTAGTTATGTGTTTACTCACATTTGGTGCAGCAGGGTAGAGGACTGTGATGCCTCTGCTCCTGAAGGTGGGACAACAGTTGGTTGTGGTTGTACCTTGTTACTGTTTCATCACGTTCCACGAGTGTTACGTTATTGCAATGCTCTTTGGAGGAAGTTCATAATGCCACAGAAAAAGGTATTTAGTATCATTATAAAAGAGCGACATCGGTTTCGTAATTCGGCAGATACAATCGTTAAAAATTATTCGCACACGTTACAAAATTCGCCACATTGTCCGCTTAACTTAGCGAAAACAGCACCTTGATATGTTTACTCGTTGCGGATATTTTCTGGGTAGACTTAGGCGTGTTCATCTATATAATCTACAAAATCTGCGTAATCTATGTACATAAATAATTGATATGAAAGCTATTCCTAGAGATAAAACGAGTTCAGCACTTAGATAGGGTACTGCATACGTGGATTTTCCTTGCAACTATTACTTCAGTTAACGCGTGTCACGCACAACTAGATTAGTGCTTCTCAGACTTTTCCTGTGACGCAACACTTTGAAAATCTTAGTACTTTGATGGAACATGTTTATTTTACTGGAATATATTTATATTTTTTTAAGTAAGGAAACCTGTTTTATTCAGTGATTACTTCAATATTAAACTGTAATTAATAACAGAAATCATAACAGAATTTTAAAAAAATAGTATTGTCAAAATCGCCATGTATTAATAGTTTCTCGTGGAGCAGTTATTGAGTTCCCGCGAAGCACCAGCGTTCTGCAGAACACTGGAAAACCCTGAACTACATAACCATCTCGGGTTTAAGGTTGATGTCCAAGCCAAAGCTGCGACATCGATTCCTCATGGTTATGTCTCATACTTTATTCCGTCTGGTGGCCGTTTTGAATCTCTTGGGTCACAATATGGGTGTACGAAAATTAAAAACAAACCCCTTGTTTCATCTCGCCACATGCTATTACGCTGCGATCCTACAATTCACAACTACTGGAACATATGGAAGGGCTCATTTCCACTGGTGGTAGTTTATTAAGTCATTCTTCTTCTTTTTTTTTAAATAAAAGGTAGTGTAGTAGTTTCTTTGGAGTATTTCTTAAACATAGTCACCCGCCAGCCTCACAGTTTCCGTCTGATAGTACTGGTTCAAATGGCTCTGAGCACTATGGGATTTAACATCTGAGGTCATCAGTCCCTTAGAACTTAAGAACTACTTAAAACTAACTAACCTAAGGACATCACACACATCCATGCCCGAGGTAGGATTCGAACCTGCGACCGTAGCGGTCGCGCGGTTCCAGATATAAGAGCCTAGAACCGCTCGGCCACACCGGCCGGCCGTCTGATAGTACAGTAACATTCCGTGGCATGTAGAATGTTAGCGATTACTGGAAGAAAACGATCAAAATTGGTTAGCTCACTGATTTATTATTCTAGGTGGCTTGCACTGAAACGAAGTACAAATGGTTCGAATGGCTCTGAGCACTATGGGACTTAACAGCTGAGATCATCAGTCCCCTAGACTTAGAACTACTTAAACCTAACTAACCTAAGGACATCACACACGAAGTACAAAAGAGGCCAAAATTTGTCTAATATTTTCAGAGGCCGTGCTAAAATTGAATTGCACTGTGATGAGTGTTGTTTTAAAGATGTTGCTGACTTATGGATTTCTTTTTCTAGGTTGATCGAAGTATTTTGTGTACGAGACACAGACAGACAGTCTAGAAGAGCTAAATCTACATCTACATCTACATGGATACTCTGCAAATCACATTTAAGTGCCTGGCAGATTCTAATCTCGTATAGCGCGCGTACGAACTCTGATTTCCTTTATTTTATCTTGGTGGTCATTCCTCCCTATGTAGGTCGGTGTCAACAGAATATTTTCGCATTCGGAGGAGAAAGTTTGTGATTGGAATTTCGTGAGAAGATTCCGTCGCGACGAAAAGCGTCTTTCTTTTAATGATGTCCAGCCCAAATCCTGTATCATTTCTGTGATACTCTCTCCCATATTTCGCGATATGATGTTGTTGTCCTTTCGGCTGAAACTTAGTCATTATTCGCCAAACCCTGAAACACCTAGCTGTACTGTGTTAGACACATCGTAATTCAGTGCCTAAACTGAAAGATATTAGGACAGAATCATCAACAAATACACAGGCTATAAAAAACAATGCATTTGGAATTTTAGAGTGTTTAGAGAAGATAAAAAGAAACACTTTTGTTATGTACAAAAATGTCGAAGGTGCACCGCTCCCTGTTGCGGGTCCCTTGAGGTTTCAACGGTAGTGATCCCCAGAGACAGTGTTCAAACTGCTGCATGATGAATATTGTTTTGAGATGTTGCGAAAATTTCGTCCATTTACATTAATCCACAACTAACATTTTCTTGCTAGTGGTGTCTAACACTCTCAAAACACCCACATTTTTCACGAATAATGGCTACAGCTTCAGCCAAACGTATAACCAGTTCTTGCGAAGTCCCTAGCGGTGTCTGGAACACGAAACGCTTCATCTCCCCCTAGAATAATGTGCCAACCTTTTCATCTCATGCTAGTACTTGTAACGAAGGTTCTCAATTATTTTTTGGGGGTATCCGAATCCCTGTCTTACTCTACAGTTTTTACCCTCTACAACTCCCTCCAGCGGAAGGGAAGTTATTCCCTGACGTCTTAACAAATGTCCTATCATCCTGTTCTTTCCATATATTCCTTTCCTCCCCGATTCTGCAGAAAACCTCCTCGTTCCTTAAGTTATTAGTTCACTTAAGCATGCTTAAATACACTCATACCGAAGGAGATAAACAAAAAGTAAAAAACGCTACCTTGTTGAAAGATCGTTACACCAAAGTTGATTTAATGGAGTGTTACATATGGAGAGAACTGCGATACAGGCGGCTCATTACACATTTTTCCCTAGGGCTACATGAAAACTGAGATATATTCTAGCTCCGCGGATTTAGAGGAGGAATTAGATGTAGTATTTCCTGTATCAGCAACGAACATACAAGGCAGCCCACAGATTTTTCATTCAAGATGTGACTTCTGCTATGTAGATACTGACTCTGGACTGAAGTTAATGGTGCTGATTTTCCCATTTGTTGTAACACTGACCAGAAATTTTCTGAAACACATGAAAGATCCAATGACATCCGTTGACCTTCTGGGTACAGCATACTCAATTAATACGCGCTTTAGATACTTGGTTATTTAACGCAACATCTTTGTTGTTGTCTTCATCATCAATTGTCTGTTGGGCCATTAAGCTTCTTGTCAACCTGTATATATATTCCATATTCAGTAACAGTTTTGAAATCAGAATAAAGAGAGAAAAATGCCAAAAAACTAGTCCTTTCATTACTTACGCTGGCAAAAACCAACCCTGATAGCCGTGCGTGTTAATGCGCCGCTTGTGAAACGGAGGGGTATGCTGGCCACGGATCGAATCTTTCCTGCGGATTAACGACGAGGGTCGGTGTGCCATCCTCGATGTGGTTTTTATGCTGTTTCCCGCATTCCACTAGGTGGATATCGGGCTGATACCCAATTCCCGTCTTACACGATTCGCAAACATTTAGAAACATTTCTCTCGCTTTCACATGAATAACACTACACGCAGACAGCTGACCTACTCATAAAAGTTTCCCCTTTGACACTCGTTGACTGATCAAACACATCCATGAAATTTAGTGACGAAATGAAATGTCGTGTGGCTAGGGCCTCCCGCCGGGTAGACCGATCGCCTGATGCGAGCCTTTATAGCTCAAAAAAATCTTCAAATGTTTGTGAAATCTTATGGGACTTAACTGCTAAGGTCATCAGTCCCTAAGCTTACACACTACTTAATCCAAATTATGCTAAGGACAAACACACACACACCCATGCCCGCGGGAGGACTCGAACCTCCTCCGGGACCAGCCGCACAGTCCACGACTGCAGCGCCTCAGACCGCTCGGCTAATACCGCGCAGCCCTTTTTAGTTCACGCCACTTCGGAGACTTGTGTGTCGATGGGGATGAGACGATTATGAAGACAACACAACACCAAGTCCGTGAGCGGAGAAAATCTCCGATCCAGCCGGGAATCGAACCCGGCCCCCATTGCATGGCATTTCGTCGCGCTGGCAACTTTTTTTTCTGATCTCATTTTGTTCGTTAATGTTCGTTGCATTTGTCGCATGACACCTGTTCAAGTTCATAGTTGATCTTTTCACTTTTTTTTTAATTACAGAGTGCAGCTGACCCCCTGACTGAACACGGTGAGTTACCGTGCCGGCAGCACTCAGCTCTCTTGGCGATCAATTTAGTGGTAATAAGGTAGCTTCGCTGGAAAAAAAACACATAATGGAGAGAATTCCGGTTCATGTGCGCAATGACACCGCCAGAAAAGTTTTGTATGGTCCATAAATCAGATAAGGGCAGCTATATAACACGGTTTTTCTGCTTTTCTCGGCGAGTACCATGTGTAAGAATTATCTTCGCTAAAGAGCAAAATATTCGTATAACAGACCTAATTTTCAGCACTTTGGAGGCTGTAGCCATAAAACCTACAGACACGACTCCACCACCGTGCCACATTATAAATCATTCTCTGTCTTTGTGCAAGTGTACCACGATCACTCTCCCATTTATTCAAAAACTCTTCGTAAAAAACTGATTGTCACGTGAGGCCCACTTACAAACACTTTTCATCGTAGTTGCTACTGGAAACTCTCTGCTTCTTTAACGAGTCTGTTGCTATGAAGACTATAAATCGGGACACAAACGTCGTAGCAATAAGGCTGCTCGAAGCTCGAAACGGTATGTAAATGAAAGTGAACAACATGACGTGAGCCAACAACAGCGGGTAACGTTGCGTCAGAACGGGTTTCGTTGTGGAAACTCGCCTGGCGTCCAGTCTGGACACAGATGGCAGCACCATGCAGGCTGGCGGGCCGCGTGAAGCCGCTGCGAGAGTTTTATCGCAGTGCAACACGGCCCACATGCTACCGCCGAGTGAGAGCTACATTTTGAATGACGACCAGTAATATTAAAAAAAAAAATCCACAGAAAACAGAAATTTCCGCCGTACAGAATCACAGTGAACATAGTTAAAGGCGGATGTCAGCTCGGCAAGCAACATAGTACGTTGGTGGAAAGGGTCATTATTATCTGATAACATCTACGACTACTGTGCAATCTCAAATGCGCAGCCGGCAGCACAGGTCTTCGTTATCTTTCACAATTTTTCATGTGAACCGAAATGATAAGCTTTGAAGGTTTAATTAGTAAGCAAACAGTGATTTGCGATATTTCCGGAGAACAAGCGTTTGACGATTATATAGGCCATGTGGCTCATGAATGTATTATCATTCCTCAAAACTACAGTCAGTATGTGAAATCATTACCGTCACACTTAAACGCCTATTCTGAGGGTACAGGTTGTTGAAGAACAAGGAAAAGAAGGAAATACGTGCCAGTTCGGTACGTAGAGCGGTAGATCTTGGATGGAATAGTAATGAAAATCTTACAACTACTGTTATCTAGTCAGAAGGGAAAAAGAAGGCAAAACGTCTGTGTACAAGAATTGCAGCCTGTGTGGCGCAATTAACCACAGATCTATTCGTAAACTTTTAAGCTCATTGCTTAGAGCGAAGTCGCCCGCTTTAAGTAATAGCTTACTGATTACAGTATGTAGCTTGCACTCCTGTAAGGTATTAATGGTGACTGTGGATAGCTAAAAGCAAGCATCCGACTAGAACGGAGACAAGAAGCGTTTCACAGCGAAAAGTGAATACTCGAAACATGGCAATCGTTTGTACATCCGCGATGCACTCGTCATCCTCCGAGTGAGGAACTGTGCGTCAGCAATACAGTAAATTATTAATTCATGTTAGTAGACTGCACATTAAGCCAAGAAGTAGTGTTCTGTACCACTACATTTACTAAATACCAATATTTTACAACTGTTGCGTAAAAATGTGCTTGATAAGCCGTATTCTATCAGTAGCTCTATGTATGGTGTTTCAAAAAGGGTCATCCTGTCTCACAAAAAAAAAAACTTTCGTACATTTTAACTTACACTTCGAAACAAAAAGTTTACGTTGGCGGCAGTCTTAAGTTACCAGTTCATGTTGAGGCGGGAAGATGACTCCTTGGTGCAGCTAGCTCCTTGTTTGTGAAAGATGGCTCCAGAAATCATGAACTTGGATTTGTTTGACATATGACTTTCTTCACACCTGTGAGAACGAGCTGAAATTTCAATTTTTCAACATGCCGGAACACTATCGTACAGACACCAATCACGAAAAAGCAGTTCTTAACAATGAGCTACCTCATCGAAGAATCGGCCGTTGTGGTGTATGGATATCGCGTCGCACTACTTACCTCGGCGAACTCATCGTGACGTTTTTTTCGTGGGGAGTTGTTAAAGACTCTGACGTGCCTCTCCCTCCAACAGCTTTGGGTGAACTGTGACGTTCCATAGCACGAACAGTGAGTGCAGTAGCTCGAGACAGGCTCGCAAAAGTATGGGACATGTTTGTCGTCTACACGTTTCTCTTGCGACTGGGGATGAGGGGATGGGGGGAGCGCTTTGAACATTGTGAAAGATAGCTGAAAATTTTGGTTCTAAATTTAATTTTGAGAAGTACCCAACGGTTGTATGCGTTTAGGTCTTATACCCTTGTAAAATCGTACCATTCTTTCCAAAATAATAACTTGGCAGTCACATGCGTAAGTTTAAATTTTCCAACAATTTCTATCTTCGTACTTGTAGAAAATAATATCTTGTGAAATCGTATTAATCTTTTTGAAACAGCCCGTGTATTTGACAGTTTCCCGTTACTTCAGTAACTGTATTTTCTGTCGATATATTTTGTACGTTTCATGAACAGAAACAAACATTTCCGTAGGTGATGTGTTGTACAAGCTTGTTATCCAAATAGCATCTCAAATCAGTAACTACGAAGCAAACTAAAAAAATTTTCGTAAAAGGAGTGCAGCATTCTTAATACGCGTTGTCATGTCATATTAATGCGGAGACAATACAGAGTTTAATTTATGATCAGTGTTTATGATAAGCCGCACGGCCTATTCCGTTAATAAGTAGTACGTCGTTCTTTTTCAGTCTAAATCAAGCTACTTGCTTGCCTGTAAGGCTGTGGGTTCGTGAGATAATAATTCTCATAAAGTTACGAGTGGTAAATCATGTACCTGGCGTTTTCTTTTTATTTTCTAACATTTATGAGAAGCTTTTCCCGTCTTGGTTTCTCCGATTACGCTTATAAAAGCATATAAGAAGTTTCTGCTAGGCACAAGCATGTTCTCAGGAAGCTCTTACAGCATGCCGCTTGAAAAAGTAAAGAAGTAATCGAAGTCATTAGAGACGGAAATCAAACTTGGTTTTAGGAAGGATGGGAAAGGAAATTGGCCTGTAGTTTTCTAAGCAAACATCCTGCGTTTGTGCTGAGCGATTTACGGAATAGAAGGAGAATGGTCTGGATGACTAGGTCGAGATCTGAAACCCTGTCATTCAGAATGTACTGTCTGAGCGGCAAAAACTATCTATATGCATGAGGTACCGTGTGCGACACTTTTTCAGGCTAGCAGAATACAGTGTGTCTGGGAGATGCAGTATTCACGATAAGGGCAGAGACCGATTACGATTATATCCATTCTACCGCTGTTATGACTAATTACTGGTTAGTTCCTCTCGGTACTGGCTCTGATACGGTTGATACGTCAGCTTACACAATGAAAGGAGGGATCGTAACGAGCACTATTTTAGCGGAGAGTTCAGTGAACTCCCAAATCTAAACCAACAAGTTTGTAAATGAAACGAATGCTGAAGAAGGAAACGGTAACTGCGAAAAATTATTCAGCATCAGAATTTGTAGTGACATTACTATTTCTTTGTAAGCAGTTTCATAAATTGTGGAGAGACTGTAACATAGGTCTGCTATTCGCTACATAAAACTATTTTTCACTGAGAGGCTATAACTGTATCGTTTTCAGTTTTTATTTCATTTTATTTCCTTTCCAGTGATCTTCAATTGAACTTTACTTTGGTTGTAAACCTGCATTTACGACGCACACACGAGATACAAGCACATACACAACACTTAACACCTCTAAACTTTATAAACTGCAATAGTTTCTGCAAACTAGAATTGTAATATAGCATGCCGTTAATGAGTTTCTTACTGGTTCCAAAATGTTTTATCTTATAACACACCGCTAGGTACAAGGTATCGTACAAGTTATGAGACGCGATTGTTACTTTTTAAACTCCTGCGCTGCAGAGCAACCGAATAAATACGTCAACTGTCCAGTTAATTCCACCTGCTTTTGCTATATAAGATAAGGAAGTCTTTAAACTATATGTTGATTCTTGCTCTTAGACGTGACACGGTTTATTTTGTTCAGTTTTGCAGTCGGTGTTTGGCGATGTCCAAAGATACATGCAGAAAAGTCTCTCCTATCTGACTTTGTACTTACATGGCTGCTGATACTTTCATTATTTTTGCTAAGGTAGGGAGGCACCGTTCTTAATTTTACACGAATACGCACCAAAATGTTCACTGATGCTCTTTGTCAACAAATTAGCTTGGATCATGACAGCATTTTGTAATTCAGAATAAAATCACTGTCTTTCGTCACTTATAGTTCACCCATCAGCCCTTCTAGGCACATAAATCGCTTTCAGACTCTCAAAAAGTTAATCAGTTGGAATCATACGTTCTTTACTCTTATATTTCATTTTCTTTTAACTATTAGTCGTTGAAATCCTCAGTCATCATATATCCAAAACATATCGCGACAGCCCTTTTTCTTCTTTTTCTCCTTTCACTTTCCTTCAACTGCCCGTTCCCTGATTTTGCCCAGATATTAGTACATCTAAGCATGACACCCATAGAAAAGAAGATGTGCATGCACAAGACTTACGTAAGTATAAATTCACTTATTTCAGGTAACACAGATAACATTAATTACAGAAAAAAGAGAGAAGAAATATAAACACACCAGGAAAATTTCTCTCTCAGAGTACCATGGGGTAAAAAGGTACCAATAACAGTTCGTGATATGATCTAATGTACAGAAATGTAGGCCACTACTACAGACGCTTGATTACGAACTGTCTGAGAAGGAAACCGATCAATGAGTCAGAGCATGACATAAATTAAATTTAACTGGTACTTGTTGTTTTCTAGTTCTTATTCATGTACAGCTTAACACGCGGCTCACAAGCTTACGATACACGTACGTGAGACAGGCTCTGATCTAATTCACGCGGCAAATTAACGACCGGTGGTTTGGTACGCAGGACAGTCTGAGTGGAAGATTTATTTTGTTTTTCGCACTTGTCTAGACAAACGCTGGGCAGGTATCCCACGCCCACATGAGGAACACAACAGACAGTCAGTTAAAAGACACAAATACACACACACACACACACACACACACACACACACACACACACACACACTCATACATACACACACACAAATTAACGCGATTCACTGGAGGGCGCTAATGACCTTTTTTTTTTTTTTTTTTAAAAAAAAGGATAACTGACGTTTGCGGTGGCAAGAAGCACACATGTCACAGGCGGACCAGTCGCTAAATATAATAAGACTAGTAGCTGATTCACAAATAACTTATCTTATTGTCGTTTGTTCTTTACTCAGATATTTGTTGGTGATATTTGGTAATCACCAGAGAACACACTGCTGATAGTAAAATTGGTCGGGATGAGGGCAGGTGCTTCCATGATTAGATAGTATTCATCGAGGAACATACAACTTCGACAGTTCTGAACAACATAACTGCGGTTGGAAGGAAATGTCTGCCTTACACGAATCGGAATGTAACGTCCGCAATAACGAATTAGCAAGAGCTGTAGAGTTTGATAATGACGAATGCAAAGTTCCTAATGCATGTTCTTGACGAAGGTCGCATGGCAAATTTCACACACTGCAAGGGTTTGAAAGAATAGAGAAGTATACTTCAAACGTTTAAAAAAAGTCGATATTTACTTTAACGAGAAAATGTGCACATACAAACACAGCCAAAAGTGCCTAGAAAGCAGTCTTTTTCATTACTTTATGATGTTTCCTTTCTAGCTGCGAAATTACGAAGAAATTGTGTATTTCTCTTTCAGTGGATCTGATTGTTTCAGCATTTTAGTAATTTTCAATTGAAAATTGTTTTATATATTTACGTTCTTAGCTTTTTACAGTGCAAATGTTTTTTGTCCAGGTGGAGTAGAACCTAAATAATATCGTCCGTTTTCAGACATTGTGTCTGTTTTGTGGGAGAAAATTTGAAGGCCAGGTATGAGGTCAAAAAAATGGTTCAAATGGCTCTGAGCACTATGGGACTTAACATCTGAGGTCATCAGTCCCCTAGAACTTAAACCTAACTAACCTAAGTACATCAGACACATCCATGCCCAAGGCAGGATTCGAACCTGCGACCGTAGGGGTCCCCGACTGAAACGCCTAGAACCGCTCGGCCACACCGGCCGGCAGGTATGAGGTCCTCATACAATCTTCGCAATATATCATCAAAACAAAAAGCACAATAAAACGAAGATTAATAAGTTACAACAACAACAAAAATGCAGTGTTATGATCTACACCTGCAACAATAATTTGCAAACCACTGTGAAGTACATGGTAGAGGGTACGCCCTATTGTACCAGTTATTAGGGCTTCTTCCCGTTTCACTCACGTATGGAACGCGAGTAGAGTCATAGTTAAAACGTCTCTGTGTGTACTTTAATTATTCTAATCTTGTCCTCACTATCCCTACGGAAGCGATATGTTCATAATTGCAGTATATTCCAAGAGTCATCATTGAAAGCTGGTTCTTGAAAACTTTGTAAGCTTTCACGGGGTAATTTACGCCTATCTCCAAGAGTCTGCCAGTTCAATTTCTTTAGCATTTCTGAGACACTCTTCCACGGATCATTCGTATTCCCTTCTCGAATAGTCACAGGACGGTCACGGGTTTATTTTACTCATGTGGGTGTGTCACGGAAATGCTGATGAAACTGATCTGAGTGAACGCGTCAGGAGAAGGCTAGTACTCGGCACAGTTAACTGAAAACCTGGCCAGCGTGGCAGCACCGTCGCATGTACGCCCGAGACACACGGAGAAAAACGGAAGGTTGGTTATACACTGTACTCTCGAATATTCTTAAAAGTGGATCGCTGCCACGTGCTACACGGCCGTTCGTCAATGCCTTGCGTAGCACAACAATCAAACACAGAGCGACACTTCAGTTTGACAATACACCTCGCACAGTACCAATATTGCAACACCTCATTTCCTGGCCTTGCCTGTGTGTAGTTTCTCTAGCTATTCTGCGACAGGGTCAGACTGTAGTCGATGGGCCAATCTATGCTAATCCTCCTAAATGCGTTATTGCCGGAGTCCGCACGGCATGTTAACAGGGAGAAAAAATGGTTCAAATGGCTCTGAGCACTATGGGACTCAACTGCTGAGGTCCCCTAGAACTTAGAACTAGTTAAACCTAACTAACCTAAGGACATCACAAACATCCATGCCCGAGGCAGGATTCGAACCTGCGACCGTAGCGGTCTCGCGGTTCCAGACTGCAGCGCCTTTAACCGCACGGCCACTTCGGCCGGCTAACAGGGAGAGTAATTTCCCCATGACGGGGGCCGTTTCTAGCATCCATTGCAGAAAAAGCTCCTTAAGTCCTGCCAGAATTCCGCACCTTACAGAAGCTCAGTAAGCAGAAGGGAAATGGCCGATAAGAATGCACACGTGCTGCTCCAGATTCCGATTGTCTTAAACGCCTCTGCAGGCCGCGATGACAGAGCGGTTCTAGGCGCTTCAGTCTGGAACCACGCGGCTGCTACGGTCGCAGGTTCGAATCCTGCTTCGAGCATGGATGTGTGCGATGTCCTTAGTTAGGTCTAAGTAGTTCTAAGTCTAGCGGACTGTTGACCTCAGATGTTAAGTCCCACAGTGCTTAGAGCCATTTGAACCATTTTTTGAAACGCCCCTATGTTAACTGATTTATTGGAACATTTTGGTGGCTTTCGAAATCGAGGAGTTTGCCGGCAGAAGCTGTGTGCCCTCTCGGGCAGAGGTGGTGTTTTCGTTGTGTTTTTCCGAAGTCGGCGGTAGGTGAGACTTTTGTGACCAACCAAGTTACTTACCGCAGTAAGGAAGACTGAAAAAAGTTCGAAATGCCTTCTCGGACGCGGCATTGCAGTTCTCCTCAAGTAGTTTCAGATTCCTATTTTTTTTTCGGGGCATGTTGTGCATTAGTGAGGGTGAACTCGTTAGGCACAAAGAGAGACCTCATCCAGAGCAAGGCGCCGTTAGCTAGGTGTAGATAGTGTTGGAAGAAAGTGACGGACTTGGCTAGGGTTGCTCTACCAACTGAGCGACCCAAGCAGGGGTGCTTGGGTCGCTCAGTTGGTAGAGCACTTGCCCGCGAAAGGCAAAGGTCCCGAGTTCGAGTCTCGGTCTGGCACACAGTTTTAATCTGCCAGGAAGTTTCATATCAGCGCACACTCCGCTGCAGAGTGAAAATCTCATTCTTGGTTAGGGTTATTCATGCCAATAAACTGACTTCGTACCCGGACGAATTTGAGAATAATGTTTTATGTGCTTTTCTCCGTACTGATTCTGAACTTTCCTCCTGTTTTTGGGTTGTGGTAAACAGCTGGTGGCGGTCCAATAAACTGTTAGCGGCGAACATATTCCAGTCCCGTTGTCAGTTCTCGGAATCTTACCTGAAACTAATTAGGTAGCTACAGCGCTGTTGTGGAGTTATGAGAAGATCAACCCTGTCTCGAGAGAGATTGGCAACCTTTAGTTAGATTGATTTTTAGTGCTGCAGAGAATTAATCCGGGTCCACCAAAACAGTTCGCAATTAAATCCGCAGAGCCGTACGTCGCGCAATTTGTCTCGCGCCCCGCACACCGTACTTCATTCCGACAGTGACCGCGAGTGCGATTTTGCACAACAGCACGGAAACTTCGAGGAACGGACTCCAGGGGTGTTTTTACCGCGACAACTTTAATCCTCTGTGTAGTGAGTCTGTATAAACCACTGACCGCTTTATAGTTATCCCTTTTGTGAAACTATGTCGTCTCGTTCGCACAAGATTAGTTTATTGTGGTAACTGTCAAAAGAAAATCTCACAGATCGAACAACTTCTCAGAACTCCCTCGCTAGCCTTCACATCTACTTCTATGTAACAAAATAATTAAGTTTTCGCAAAGCTGATATGTCTTTGCTTTGTTCCTAGTAACGCAGAAGTTGCTGTATAATAGGACATATGTCCGTATCGTCAATGAGATATTTATTGTATGCACTTTGCTTCTTGCTTTTTGAGACTGGTACTTCAAACCTACTTCACCTGGCATTCTGTCCCTCCTTATGTAACTTGTACTTCATCGACTTACTCAGGTTTAACATTTTTCTTGCAGTATTCACCCCTTTCTTCTTCTCATGGTCAATAAATTTACGTTGGTAGTAAGTGGCTGCCTGCAAAGCCCTTTCAGTGCTTACAGTGCGAGGTGACAGTTACTTTGATTGTTTCGTGGCTGTACGTAGTCACGTCACCAAATTAATCCCCAGTACGGGCGGGAATGGTCATATTCAGGATATGTAGATTAAGATGCCAAAACAATTGATATCATTAAGGTATTCCACACAATTTGTAATATCACTTTTAAAACCTACCATTTTTTTAAAAGAAAGAACAAGCCGTGATTCATGTCTATAGATATATCTGTATTATAGTTTTATAGATAAAATATTCTAATCATAAGCAAACATGCTTGTTATGCAAATACGAGATAAATTAAATGTAAGAACTGAGTAAATTTTGGTTACACATTGTGTGCACAAAAAGTGTCACATGTCCTTGTAGGAGGTCGTATTGGTCAAAACTAGAAGAAAACTTTCTATAATTACATGAGCGGAGCCAGTTCCTGGTGCGATATGGGCCGGTTTACTTGTGTCGAGTAATGTGTAGCATTCGGTGTTGGTCGTTTTGCTGTTGCAGTTAACTGCTTATGTCTGTATATATGAATTACCAGCACTACTGGAGAATATTGCCCTTGCTGAGAGACAACGGCTGTGGTTTACGTACGACCGGGCTCCACCCTGTTTTTACAGCCCGTGCGACAGTATCTCAACCCAACTTGTCATGGGCGATGGGCGATGCGTTAGCGGAGGTGGTCGGATAACCGGACGAGAATTCGTCTGATTTAAACGCTTTGGTGTATGCTCAACCTATCGGCAACGTACAGACGTGTCAAGAGCGTTTGACCAAGACACCCTTGCGCAATCCGAATGGAGCCAAGTGTATTTGCAAGCATGCGTGATCAAATGTGAAGAAGGGCTGAAGGACGCGTTATGGTTCTTAGTAACAATGGCTATTGTGTCTACTTCTACGTAACGGACAGACTGGGCCGTATCTCAACAGTTACCGGTTTCCAGATACACAACTATAGGAACTTTTCTTCTAGTTTTGACCAATACTACCTCTTATACGAATACGTGACACTTTTGCTTAAAACAGCACCCTACGTTTAGTTCAAATACAGCACTTTGTCTAACAGTCAGCTTCAAACTGAAAGATTCAGATAACGTTACTGGCTAACTGGTTCGCGCTTACGCTTCATGGTAATGACGTTACTTGTAATGCCTTCGTAAGAAAACGCTCTCGTTGGTGGCTTCACCATTCTATTACTTCACGAATCAGTATGTTATCCGTGAGACGCTATGTGTCGTAAGACTTCTTGTACGTTTCCCGTAGTGTCTCCATAGCGAATGAATTTACCTGTACTCAAGTATCTGAGTCTAATGACAGGAAGTGAAAGCAGCACGTAGATGCTGTTTTGGGTTAAGTGAGGCATGGAATAAGTCGACTTCCCGCGACACCGATCTCACTGCCGACTGTCGAAATTCCGTTAACCGTTCGTCTAAAAGATGTAGTGATCTTGCCAACTATAGTGGCACACAATTGCCCGGACGCTATTGGGATTTTGGTGAGGGATTGAGCGGTTTCAGAAATGATTGCTGACTCAGTTCGTATCACCCATCCAGTGCAGAATTCAGACAAACATCCTCATACAAAGTAATTATGACTAGCTCAGCCTCCACTGTAAATGGTGACCCTGCGGCCAGGTCAATGGTTCTACATCTACATCTACATTTGTACTCTGCAAGCCACCCAACGGTGTGTGTCCGAGGGCACCTTACGTGCCACTGTCATTACCTCCCTTTCCTGTTGCAGTCGCGTATTGTTCGCCGGAAGAACGACTGGCGGAAAGCCTCCGTGCGCGCTCGAATCTCTCTAATTTTACATTCGTGATCTCCTCGGGAGGTATAAGTAGCGGGAAGCAATATATTCCATACCTCATCCAGAAACGCACCCTCTCGAAACCTGGACAGCAAGCCACACCGCGATGCAGAGCGCCTCTCTTGCAGAGTCTGCCACTTGAGTTTGCTAAACATCTCCGTAACGCTATCACGCTTACCAGATAACCCTGTGACGAAACGCGCAGCTCTTCTTTCGATCTTCTCTATCTCCTCCGTCAACCCGATCTGGTACGGATCCCACACTGATGAGCAATACTCAAGTATAGGTCGAATGAGTGTTTTGTAAGCCACCTCCTTTGTTGATGGACTACATTTTCTAAGGATTCTCCCAATGAATCTCAGCCTGCCACCCGCCTTACCAACAATTAATTTTATATGATCATTCCACTTCAAGTCGTTCCGTACGCATACTCCCAGATATATTACGGAAGTAACTGCTACCAGTGTTTGTTCCGCTATCATATAATCATACAATAAAGGATCCTTCTTTCTATGTATTTGCAATACATTACATTTGTCTATATTAAGGGTCAGTTGCCACTCCCTGCATCAAGTGCCTATCCATTGCAGATCTTCCTGCATTTCGCTACAATTTTCTAATGCTGCAACTTTTCTGTATACTACAGCATCATCCGCGAAAAGCCGCATGGAACTTCCGACACTATCTACAAGGTCATTTATATATATTGTGAAAATCAATGGTCCCATAACACCCCCCTGTGGCACCCCAGAGATTACTTTAACGTCTGAAGACGTCTCTCCAATGAGAACTACAAGCTGTGTTCTGTTTGCTAAAAACTCTTCAATCCAGCCACACAGCTGGTCTGATATTCCGTAGGCTCTTACTTTGTTTATCAGGTGACAGTGCGGAACTGTATCGAGCACCTTCCGGAAGTCACGGAAAATGGCATCTACCTGGGAGCCTGTATCTAATATTTTCTGGGTCTCATGAAGAAATAAAGCGAGTTTGGTGTCAAAAATGGTTCAAATGGCTCTGAGCACTATGGGACTTAACATCTATGGTCATCAGTCCCCTAGAACTTAGAACTACTTAAACCGAACAAACCTAAGTACATCACACAACACCCAGCCATCACGAGGCAGAGAAAATCCCCGACCCCGCCGGGAATCGAACCCGGGAACCCGGGCGTGGGAAGCGAGAACGCTACCGCACGACCACGAGATGCGGGCGAGTTCGGTCTCACACGATCGCTGTTTCCGGGATCCATGTTGATTCCTACAGAGTAGATTCTCGGTTTACAGAAATGGCATGATACGCGAGCAAAAAACATGTTCTAAAATTCTACAACAGATCGATGTCAGAGATATAGGCCTTTGGTTTGGCGCATCTGCTCGACGACCCTTCTTGGAAACTGGAACTGCCTGTGCTCTTTTCCAATCATTTGGAGCCTTCTGCTATGTCAAGTACTACTGTAGCTCGCGCTTCCTAGAAGCTATCAACGGGAGCCAATCGGGGAACGCACTCGCTCTGTCCGAGCTGCACATCTGAAGCAGAGCAGAAGCGCGTTTGAATAAAGGACACACAGCAGTCTTATGCGTGCCTACAAATTTCTTCAGTGACAGGCCAATGAACCGAGAGGGATGTGTATAACAGCAAATGTACAACGGCGATCACACGTATCGTAGCAGCAGTGGCAGCGGCAGCGGGTCAAGAATGGTTGTGTTATGACAGGCGCTGTCGCTGTGACAGGTGGCGATAGCCGAGGCGGCGACGTCGCGGCGAGTGATGCATCGGCGGCGCCCGGACAGCGGGCAGACACCGGGGCGTGCCGCGTAACCAGATCACTGTTATTAGCGACAGCAGAGCCGGGCAGAGCGCGGCGGAGGAGTGGCGGAGCGGCGGAGGCGGGCCGGGCCGCGCGTGGCCCCGCCTAGCGGACGGCCGCCACCTGCCGGCCGCCGCCGCCATCGCTGACAGCTCGCCTCGCCAGCTGCTGTGCAGTGGCCGAGGTCCGGGAGGCGCACCACCACCTGCTACTCACACCTACGGCCCATTCACCGCCAAGAAAGTGAAGCCACGTTCACTGGACTTATCTTAAGCCGTCGGCACACGGACCGTGCTGTCGAACGTTAACGTTGAACGTGCCAAGTTCAACGTGCTGCTGAACGCTCAGGAACGATGCGACTTGTGCATACGGTACGTGGGCTCCAACGTGGTATACGCGATCGCAACGCACTACAGCGACAGTTGAGGGATGTTTCTAGTTCGTAAATCACACTGTTTACTCAACGGGCGCGCGTAAAATTCCCACGTTAGCTATATTAAAACGCACATTTCTTCCATCGTCCACGAAAAGGAAAGCACCATGTCCAATCAATAAAGACACAGGCTTATAAAAGTTCAATTACAAACAGTGCGTTACAAATTTGGAATACTTATCCGAATAAGATTAACATTATTTCATCATTCCCACATTTTAGTAAAACCCCAAGGTCACTCTTACTTGACCACTGTTCCTACCCAGTAGCAGAACCTTTGCAACATGTGAATTACGAAGCGTAAAAGAAAAAGGAGCAAAATATCTATATACAGGTAGCGCAAGCTGTCCTGTAGATTAAGCCAATCGAACAAAGTCACCCCTCAAAAAAAAAGGTGAACTTGTATTTACATAACATTAAATATTATAGTCTATACTTATGTTAAAATAATAATAAAATATCAGAACCTAATAAAAACGTGAATGTTAGGACAAAAAAAGATTGGCTGTGTCAGGACGCGAACCACCGCCCCAGCAAAAAAACTCATTACAGGACAAGGACGCTATTAATTACGCTAAACCAATTTCGCACCTTTCGTATCTACGCACAGTATCTTACCACATGCTAAAAACCTTAATCGTAGATATGTTACTAACTGAAATTTAATTATAACAAATTGTACCAAGAACAATGCGTTTTGGGTGGATCTTCAGCGTGTCACTGCCTTCAAACAGTCTACTCTCATTATACGCAAGTTACAATAATTCTTTTGCCACGAATATGATGTTTCTCATTATTTTATTGGAACGAATCACACAGTTAACAACGGGTTTTGCGGTGATTCTCAATTTGCTGGTGCCCGGAACGGCATGTATACATATAGGCTTGAAATGAATGCCAATATGGCGCCTCACAACTGAAGGGAGACGGCGTGCTTGTGACGTAGGTGGCGTTGTGCCTTCTCATTGGTCAACGCTCAGACGCACGCTCAGAATATCTGACATGCCAGATATTGCTCTGCACGTTCGGAAAGACTCCCGAGCGTGCTATTCCACGCTGTGACGTCAGAAACTCGGCACGCTCAACGCTCAACGTTCGGATGCTCTGTCCGTGTGCCGACGGCTTTACCCATTTTTCCAGTAGCGGGTCCACGGTTCAGTTCTAGGAAAGTGAGGAGGAGTAGATCACAGTTTGTTACCATCTCCCAATTACCCCCCCCCCTCCTCCTTACACTCCCCCCCCCCCCCCCCCCGAAACATATCTTGTCTTCACCAGCACTTTATGTTCCTCAAGGGAGGGGTACACGTTTTTAAAAATTAAGTGTGTAAAACTGGCTACCTACCCCTCCTTAAGCACTAGTAAGGCTAACGAGGGGAACACGTCTAGTGCCATAAACCGATTTCCGGAAACTTTGCTCAGAGGAAGAGGAATGAAAATAAGCGAACACGTGTCTCAGCTTACCCGTAGATACTCGACCACTTCTAAGAAAGCGACAGTCGAACTTTTCGACCTACTTTAGACGACTTTTAGCGCGCTACAACCTCAGTCGAAATGGTGGCACAGTGGCTAGCGTCTCTTCTGTTTCACTTTTGCGCCCCATGTTCGAAACGTGATTATTCTTTTTGTTTACTTTATTTATTTTACTTTCTTTCGTTTATCTACCAATGTCCATAGAAGGTTACTACACGAGTGTTTCTTTTCAAGTTAAGTTCAAATGGTTCAAATGGCTCTGAGCACTATGGGACTTAACTTCTGAGGTCATCAGTCCCCTAGAACTTAGAACTACTTAAACCTAACTAACCCAAGGCCATCACACACATCCATGCCCGAGGAAGGATTCGAACCTGCGGCCGTAGCGGTCGCGCGGTTCCAGACTATAGCGCCTAGAACCGCTTGGCCACCACGGCCGGCTTCAAGTTAAGCGATACAAGGCAGTTACTGTATATTAATTGCAAAATTACAGCGGCGGTCACAACAACTATCATACATTTGTTTTACAATATACGTGTGTGTAGTATTCCCAAGGTTTACAACCTCTTTAAATTCTCATATTCATATATTTCATTCTTATATCAATTCTTATACTGCTTCTTATTCGGAGTAGGTATTAAAATCCATGGAGAAGAAATAAAAACTTTGAGGTTCACCGATGACATTGTAATTCTATCAGAGACAGCAAAGGACTTGGAAGAGCAGTTGAACGGAATGGACAGTGTCTTGAAAGGAGGATATAAGATGAACATCAACAAAAGCTAAACGAGGATAATGGAATGTAGTCGAAGTAAGTTGCGTGATGCTGGAGGAATAAGATTAGGAAATGAAACACTTAAAGTAGTAGATGATGTTTGCTGTTTGGGGAGCAAAATAAGTGATGATGGTCGAAGTAGAGAGGATATAAAATGTAGACTGGCAACGGCAAGGAAACCGTTTCTGAAGAAGAGAAATTTGTTAACTTCGAGTATAGATTTAAGTGTCAAGAAGTCGTTTCTGAAAGTATTTGTATGGAGTGTAGCGATGTGTGGAAGTGAAACATGGACGATAAATAGTTTGGACAAGAAGAGAATAGAAGCTTTCGAAATGTGGTGTACAGAAGAATGCTGAAGATTAGATGGGTAGATCACATAACTAATGAGCAGGTATTGAATAGAATTGGGGAGAAGAGGAGTTTGTGCCACAACTTGACTAGAAGAAGGGATCGGTTGGTAGGACATGTTCTGAGGCATCAAGCGATCAACAATTTAGTATTGGAGAGCAGCGTGGAGGGTAAAAATCGTAGAGGGAGACCAAGAGATGAATACACTAAGCAGATTCAGAAGGATGTGGGTTGCGTTAGGCACTGGGAGATGAAGAAGCTTGCACAGTATAGAGTAGCATGGAGAGCTGCATCAAATCACCCTCATGACTGAAGACCACAACAACAAACAACACCATGTTTTATCAAACCACTCTGAGGACTGAAGACCACAACAACAAACAACACCAGGTTTATTTTTATGCATATTCTTTGGGAAGACTTGGTGCATTCCTTTGTTTGATATCGATCGTAGAAACCTTCGAAACACAGAAATTCCCAACACCTGTTGCATTTCCTTGCATGATAACAACCGTACCAACCTTCGAAACACAGAAATTACCAAAGCTTGAGCATCCCACAAAGACAGGTTTATAACAACGACATTCCTTCGTATGAATATCACTCGAGAAGCAAACTTTGTTAACATTTCTGAAAATTTCACTCTTTGGCAATAATTTCGCAACAAACCACGCATAATGGATCACTTTACCGAAACCTGGCGCTTGCACCTGATTATAAATAGGATACAGTGCCGGAATTGCAACGAAAACAATTTGAAATAATTTCCTCATTCTTTTATTGTTCTTTGTCTTTTTAATTCATTCACCAGAAATACAATTGGTAGATGAATAAAGACAACGTTATGGTAGATAAATGAAAAGCAAAGATTACAAAGAGATACAGGTTTCTGATATGGGGCGAAAAGCATGAAGCCGTGATGCTAGCCCCTGTGCCATCGCTTCAATTGAACTGTTTTCTCGATGAAAGACACATAAATCGCGTTAGAAAACTTTGACAGTCGTTTCCTCAGAAACGGTCAGTATCTACGGATAAGTCGAAACGTGTTCATTTACTCTGACCCGTCTTCCACGGAGAGGAGTTTGCGGAGACTCGGTTTATGGCACTTGCTGCCTTCTGCTCGTAAATATCTACGGCCGGACGACTTGTCTCGCGTAGTGGTAATAATTTATGTACAAAAATATTCCTCGTGGATCAGTCCATCTATTAATGAAAACCGCATCAAGATCCGTACAGTAGTTACTGAGATTAGCCTCTATTCAGAGCAGGGGACTTCATAATATTTTAGATATGTCGTGATAGATATGTATAGACTGTAGTCAAGCTTCGCTGCTCTCTGGAGTTGCGTCGGCTGTTTACTGCTTTTATGGACAGGCACCCCCACCTGACCAGCTCGTACCTCCCATTACTGTTACAAGATGTCCGTCCTAACGTCTGTTAAATATGGAACAGATATCAATAGGCTATATATGTTACACATTCATTAATAATTATAAATTAGATACACAAACCTTCTTCCTAATGAGACTATCTATTAGTCGAAATCGTATCAAAATCCCCACCAGTACCCCCTGTGATTACCTGTCACGTAAGCTACAGACCGAAAAACGCTGCACGGGACTTTAATTTATGATATGTACAGAAATTTTAATATAATACTAATAATGAATTGGCTATGGAAACATGAACGGCGGCCGGGGTGGCCGAGCGGTTCTAGGCGCTACAGTCTGGAACCACGCGACCGCTACGGTCGCAGGTTCGAATCCTGCCTCGGGCATGGATGTGTGCGATGCCCTTAGGTTACCTAGGTTTAAGTAGTTCTATGTTCTAGGGAACTGACGACCTTAGAAGTTAAGTCCCATAGTGCTCAGAGCCATTTGAACCATTTTGAAACATGAATGTGACACTTGACTGTTCTGCCTTTCAAACTCCCTAGAAATATTTTTCAATTCACTACACACATTGTTGTATGGAGACAAACACCACTGAGAAATAAACTTCTTAATCATGGACGAGGTAGATGGGAACAGCATGTCGACTAATCAAAAGTGTCTGCAAGACGAAATCAATATCAGTTAATGTCAGGATACAATATTTATGCAGAGTAATAGTATCGGAGACGTATTACTGCACAGTAATACCGTACTACGAGTAGACGCCCTAAATGCAGAAGAACCCCTTATAATGAATACAAAAGTTCTGATCAAGAATTTAGAAATAAGAAGAAGACACATGAAGGAAAATTCTGTGTCTGATCAGAGGAAATTGCGAATTCATGAGACAACCATGAACTCCATACAGATGTAGAAAAGATCACAGATACCATTCCTAGCTGGAAGATTATTTTCTATTGGTGTGTAGTCGAAACGTCCATAACTTTCTCAACAATAAAACCGAGGAGGTGTTTTCATCGACATAGAAACAGATCTGCAAGAAGTGGGGAGAAAATAAACTCCAAGAGCACATGGGCTTCCAAAAAAAAAAAAAAAAAAAAAAAGCTGCCGGACCATGGACTGAAGCGAAGGAGACCAGCACATGTAACGTATGGGGGAATACTGGGCTGAAGTTGAAGCTCAGCTCAGGGAAAAGAGAAAGTGCAGTTGAATATTGTGGGCCACAGATGGGCAAAACAAAAAAAATCATATAATGAAAAAATAATTATTTGCTTATATCAGTGAATACTACATATCTCTAGCATGAGCTCCAAACAATTGTCTTTCTTGTCTTTCTCAAAAGTTTAGTCTCAGAAAAGCATAAATTCATACAGTCGGGGAGAACATGCATCATACAAGCAACTCGATAACTATAATATCAAGGAACTCCCACAACGCTGATAATTTTATAATTTACACAATATAAAATTTAAAGAGCATCCATTCTCATCAATTACTTGCTATGTGCAGACTCTTAGTTTTCGTACTACTTTACTCACCAAAAGTTTGTTACAAAATTTGATAATTGATATCTGCATAAATATAAACGCTCCTACTATTTTTTTATTGCGGGGGGGGGGGGGGCGGTGACATGGCTCTGACTCACCCCTTTTGATCGGCGTCTTTATTTTTAGCGCGGAACGCAGTGAGTGTGGCTGAAGTACCAGTAGTAGATGATTTGTATGAAAATTGTGCTCAGTATTTTTGTGATGCGTTTGTAATAACTTTTATTTGTCCACTAGCCAGTTTTCGAACCGTTGAAAAAACATCATTTGATGGTGCGTATTTACAGAAACTTTATATTTTCCAGTAGGTGCTGCTAGTTTCTCTGATCCTGGCGAAGTCGTTTAATACAGCAGTTGGTGAGTATAACTGTTTTAAACATCCATTATACACAGCACTTAGATACACGTGACTCGATACAATGGATCTTTTTTAAGAGTCATACTCACAACCTCGGAATTACATCACATTCCTATGATTTAATTTGCTACAATTAATTTAGTGAAAAAATAGGACTATATGGAGTACGGAACAGGGTGTACTGATTAACCTTTACTTCCAGCACACTATTTTTAACGGGGCGAAATGATCAGATGTGAAAGAAACCTCTGGCGCACCCCAAGATAATGTTTAATGACCGTTGCTGATCACGGTATGTTTAAATGATCTGATTTCGACCATGTAGAACTGATTAAATCTTAGACTATATACCATCCAAATCAGCGGAGAAATTCAGATACTTGCGAACTTAATTCATTACAGACACATTACTAGAATTTTATGTAGATTAGAAAAAGGTTGGGAAACTTTGATAAGCAAAATCTAGTCACACAGACCGAAGATGACGATCTACGCTAGCATTACTTCGACTACAACAATATCTATGTCTAGAATAAAAGTTCAGTTTAAAAGAAAGACCAGAGGTTGAAAATACCGCTTCAGTTGTAGAGTTCTTTTATTATCACACGACAGGTTTTGGGCTCTTATAAGCCCATCTTCAGGTGTCGCAACTTGGTGCTGTGGTAACCGAGCGCCGCGAAGGACATGTACTAAGCGTGGTGTCCTACCTATGAGCGCAGAACAGGGGCATAATCAAATTGAAGCCTGTGATGATGAATTTCTTTCTTCCTGCTTTCCTGCTTACAGCACTGGCGGTGTCAGCGCATCAGTAAGACTGATCTTTGGACTTGTCGAAGACGGAGACAATTGGAAGCAAGGAATAAGCAAAGAAGTTCCTCGTTTGATAGGTGGGTACTGGAAATAAGTGGGTGCAATGTGCTGCAGATATTGCACGGATATTTGAAAATACAGTTCATAAAATTTTGGTGGAGAGAAAACCAAAGTAAATGCGCCATATTACCAGAGAAAGAGTCGTTGGCAGGCTGATCTGGAAAATGAAGTAATGAAGTGCATACTTCTAGTGACTGGAAGTAGCTGGGTCTAGACCGAATGTGTCGTAGACAACATGCTACGATCTTCAGAGTCTATCTCCTCATGATCCTGATCAATATGAAATAATAAAAGCAAGCCAGGATACAAGAAATTGCTTCCCTCTCGCAACCCCCCCGCCCTCCCCGCACCACCATTTTACGTAGCCAAAATCATGCATGCCAGAGGAGTGACGCTCGACCACGATATATCCAGTTCCATTTCTTGGGGCGAAGAAATTCTCATCACCAGTACTTTTTTTCAAAATGTGGAGGAGAGTGACGTAAGTCTTGGTAGTCATGATTTGCGCCAATGTCCTGTATAAAATCTCGAACCTCTATGCAGAACCTCATGGAGTTGTGAGATTGTGATAATGATGATCAGTGAGTCTGACGACTCCATTGGTGTTATTCTGGAGAAGTAAACTGTGTTCTGGCATCGGATGAACATATAAATTTGACAATTTATATCGACGACGGCAGCGGCAAATTAACACTTTTATAAGCTTGCTCCCCATCGTCGTTTATCCTCATTGCTTGGATACGCATCTTACTTTCTCTTTTAAGGAGCGAGTACCTCTCAAAAGATGAAGAAGTGGTTGATAACCGCCAAAATTAGAGCAACGACCAAAAAGTTCTAACTTTTAAGGCCACGTAAAACTCTAAAGGGACATGTCGTATAGCAAAAGACTACAGTAAAATACAGAATATAGCAAGGAAACAGACCGTTAACATAGAACGACAGAAAAAAAACCACACACACTCACAAAGACGTCTACTTTAACTTTTTAAGTGCTGAAGTAAAGCATCCGATGAAATATGCAGTGGTCGCTCGTATGGAGAATGTCTGGTGCCGTCATTCTGGTTAATATACTGCTAGCAGCAGTACAAGTCACCATTAATTTACGCTACAGCCTTTAACACGTCCTGAGCTGAGATCCTGACCACTCACCTCTGTCTCATGTTTTCTCAGGTGATAGTTGTTCAGGTACAGTCTTCCAGCAGGAGATGGGATTATGACTGGCAACTGACAACGCAGCTGACGACAGCAAACTTTGCCTAATGACTTGTGTAAACTTTTCTGACTCTGTCTGTATTCATGAGATGTTTGCATTCTGCCCGTATGTTGTGTACGCAATGCAATACTGAATTTCAGTATACCACTTTACAAATTCAACATGGTTAACGTTCATAGTAATCTCTTTCTTTAGTGCGATATAAATTCTTTTTCTCCCACTTTTACTTTAGCATAACATTGTACGGTGTATTAATGGCCTCTACATCCCAACAGAAAATACACTGCTGTCCAAAATTAAAGTAACAAGCGCAGATTTTGGAAGGTTGCTTTTATTTTGCCACAAAACAGTGTAAACAGGTGATAGTAATGTAAAAACAATGTAGAGAACACAGGACGTAAACAACTTCAACATGCATAACGGTAGACAAAAATGTTCTTCGTTTTGTCCGACCTAATGGACTTGCGCACACTTTCTGACAACTGGTTGATGTGCTCAGCATTGGACGTTACCAAGTGTGGCTACAAAACAGGCCTGACAACGACGAGGCATGCTGTGAATGATGTCATCAGCCTTGAGGCAATAGCGCCAATTCATCCTGCAGAGCTGGTCGTAAGTCTTGGAGAGTGGTTGGTGGATGGTGATGCTGATATGAAGCAAGCTGTCTCCCTAGTGCGTCCAGATATGCTCTATGGGATTCAAATCGGGAGGGCAAGCAGGCTACACCATGCGTGCAGTATCTTCTGTTTTTAAGAAAACATCAACAGCCCCGTGGACGAAGCCCATAGCACCTCGCAACAACCGCAAATGATGTCCCAAGATCTCGTCGCGGTGTCTGACAGCAGTTAAACCTTGCCGATTCACCCGTACAGTGTCATGAAGAAGTGTTGGGGTGGTCAACATAATCCCTGACCACACCATTAAGGTTCCTTCTCGATATCGGTCTCTTGCCTATATCGCGTTCCACGTTCCCTCCAAATGCGAATGCGTCGAGAATCACTATCCAGACGAAATCGGGACTCATCTGCGAAAAGAACATTAACGCGCATGTTGACTACTCCACTCTAGACGGTCCCTTTTGTGAAAACGCATCAGAGGTACACAAACAAAAGGTCTGCGACAGTAAAGATTACTCTGCCGAAGCCTTCTGTACACTGTTTGTATCGATACATGTCCAGCGGATGCGGCGAGGTCAGATACCAGTTGGCGTGCAGTTCTAAGGCTGTGCCATTGTGCCCTTATGGGCAAATAGCGGTCCTCTCCTTTTGATATTACACGTGGTCGATTACGCCCTGGTTTTCGGGATACTTTAACCGTCTCTGTAAATTGTCGGCACATCCGAGAAACAATAGAACGATTCACATCAAGCCTCCGGCCCACATCAGTTTGCGACTGTCCTGCTTCCATTCTTCTTACGGCCCTCTATCGCAGAGAGTCTGGAAGGCCTCTTCTTTGCGCCATACTGCACTGTCTGTGACACGGCGATTTTGGATGTGGGATTACCCAGCAGACACTACCGCCTTTGATAGATGCTCTGATGTCATCGTTGACGTGGTTGTCCATTGTCGTGAATGCCATCTTCCGCTAAGAACACGGTTGTACGGACATCTGTTGACGTCTTGTATGATTATACAGTGGATTAGACACAACACAAGGAACTCACGGTTTGTTGCTTCAATTTTAGACACCAGTGTACTTTCCACACCGTAACTGCAAAAAAGGTTTAGCCAGTGTGTAAAGTTCAATAGTTTCTTTTAGTTATGTTTCCTGTGAATACATCTGGCTAGCGCTAGGACGGCTCCATTACAGCATAGCGAACCCGCTATTCCTAAATCTGCCAATATTTATCACTACTGAATTACGGTGAATTTTAGATTCTTTACTTCATTCGCTTCCAGTTTGACGTTAGATCATTACCTGATTCACTAAATGCGTTATTTTCCACTTCTACTGTCACTATTCTATTCTTAATAGATTTAATACTTCCATCCCACTCTGGGAGTAATTTTCTTATGTCTTCGTTTCCATTCACAGATGTCTTTAACCGTTAACAAAAGCCAGTTATTTCCCCAAATCTTATGGTTATCCTGTGTTACACCTGCCCCTAGCCGGCCGGGATGGCCGAGCGGTTCTAGGCGCTACAGTCTGGAACCGCGCGACCGCTAAGGTCCTGCCTCGGGTATGGATGTGTGTGATATCCTTAGGTTAATTAGGTTTAAATAGTTCTAAGTTCTAGGGGACTAATGACCTCAGAAGTTGAGTCCCATAGTGCGCAGAGCCATTTGAACCATTTTGAACATCTGCCCCTACTACGTTATAATCTATTTCATCATCCAATATTACTAGTCGCAGTTGTGGTCTTCAGTCCGTAGACTGATTTGACGTAGCTCTCCACGCCATTGTATCCTGTGCAAGTCTCTTCATCTCTGCATAACTACTATAAACTACATTCATTTGAACCATCTTATTGTAATCAAGCCTTCATCTCCTTCTACAAGTTTTATCCCATTACTTCCTTCAGTTACCAGACAGACGATTGCTTGATACCTCTAAAATGTCCTGTCGGCCGAACCCTTATTTTAATCAAGTTCTACCGTCAATCCTTTTTTTCTCCAAATCGATTTGGTACCTCCAAATCAGTTATTCGATGCACCTATTCAATCTTCAGCATTCCTCTGCAGCACCACATTTTGGAAGGTTTTGTGGTCTTCTTGTCTGAAGTGCCCACCTTTCACTTCCTTACAACACTATACTCAACAAATTTATATGAGGCTTTAAAACCTGTCTCTTTTTCCAGAAAAGATCTCTTTGCTTTTGTTGATCAGCGTTTTATATGATCTCTGCTTCGCCCTTTTCGGTTCTTTTGAGCTAATAGCAAAACTGGTCGCCTACTTTCGTTGTCTCATTTCCTGATATAATTCTATCGATATAAAATTAGTGACAAAACGGTCTATATCGCGAAGGTACTTTATTAAAATGACCGGTTTCGAACTATGCTTAGGCCATCGGCAGAAAGCACTGTGAAAGATAGTAAAAGTGCTAGCTGCGTAATGAAGCCAGTGGCTTAAAATTATTTATGCATATTAAAATTGAAGAGCCGCTACCCATCAGCTGAAGTTGGCGAGGCATACAATAGCCAGTTGACCTCAGCCTCCGAAGCTGCTGCTATAGGCTAGGCAGCATTGCCTTATATAGATCTGGTGAGGACGTGTTTGCGCTGTAAGATGTCAATGTAACTAGTACTTTTTCTACCTTTCACTGTGCTGTCTGAAGATGGCCTAAGCATAGGTTGAAACCGGTCATTGAAGTACCATCGCGGTCTAGACTTTTGCCACTGATTTTTATAGATTACAAGATCACTGCATCCCGATAATGTTACCAAAAATTTTTAATTCTGTTGACATGTCCCGATCTTATTCTATAATATTCAGTTACCTTTGTTTTACTTTCGTTGATTTTCGTCTTATAACCTCCTTTTAAGCTATTTTCCATTCCGTTCAACTATTCGTGCATGTCCTCTACCTTCTCCGATAGAATTACAATTTTATCAGAAAACTCGGAAGCTTTTGTTACCTCACTCTGAAATTTAATTCTCTTTCCACATTTACTATTACTAATATGTTATTAGTAATACCAGAGAAAATACGAATTCCTGTAGAAAGTAACATTTATTATATTATAGTTTCCACTATGTGTTTCGAAAGACTGTAACTCCATCATCAGGTGTATTTATGTCAATTAATAATACATTGGTGTGTTGTATTTACGACTTGTCAGTAACCCTGCTTTTCCAGACGTATTTACTTCAGATACACTTGCCATACAATACATCCAAGCCTAAGTAATTGACATAAATCCTCCTCTTATTGAGGGTGCTATAGTCCTCCGAAGCCCATGGTGGAAAATATAATAATTGTGACGGGTTGCAGTAATTTCTTGTTTAAATTCTATTAATTACTGTCACGGTCAAGTGTGACCTAATATATTCACATTCAAAGTTAATAATAATAATAATAATAATAGACATGTTACTAGTACTTCCACCGTCATTATTACAGTGCGAAAAATTACCACTAACATTCTAGTAAGATCACTGATCTCACAATAACACCAAAGAACAATACTCATTCTATCAGTAGTCTCGTAATCTACGGATCTTAGATTGAGATGGGCGCACGCTTTACTTTACTTATCGGCTGAAAGCTAATTTGATTCACCCAACCCATAACCAGTTTCGACATACCTGTCATAGTGATAGTCTTTCATGACTGATGTCTCATAACCCGTCTGTGCACATCATTTTTCATAGGCTCTCCGGTAGCTGCTTGTGTTCTGATCCTAAGGTCGACTAGCAACGAGGAACACGTATTTAAGCTAAATTACCTATCATGTGTTAATATGTCCACAGCGACGGCAGTGTAACATCAGAAATACGTAACAATATCAGGCTGAGGTATAGCACTCCAGATACTGTTAACCACATGTACCTGAAGATGATGTGTGAAACGGTGATTCGTGGAATACCAATAAACCAAACTGGAAATGGTTGCAGGTGTGATTCTGTTCTTACCAAATTATTTTATAGTGTCTTAACATTTTTGTAATTGGAGGAAAGACTGGGGTTAATCCATAATTCTCGGCTAGCTGTTAGACACGTTAACTGAAACAGCAGATTTTCATAACGTGATTTGGTACACAATTATAAGCTACTTACTCATAACAAACACGAGTTGTATGCTACAGTGAAATTCTTCAGCAGCGAATTAACACATATCATTTTTGCTGGATGGCAAGGTCAATGAGAACATTTCATGTGTAAAGTAGTAGTAAAAATGAAGACACAGTGGAAAGAAGAAAGATGAAGACTGGACTAATAAATGCGCTCAGGCGCTAGAAGACTCTCGCGGGAAATGGTTTCTAAGACTGGATGAATTCTTTGAATACGTTCTAATTCTCAGAGTCTCAAGCAGGAAACCTTTTCAGTTATAAAACGTACAGTAATTGAGACATCTGCACCCTTCACGATTCTCGAACTGTGTAACCGGTATAGATTCTGGTAAATAATATTTGTACTTGTTGTGAGCGACTGAATATTCATCTCCATTGCGTATTGGCCCATATCAAACGTCTTGCCCTTACCAAGTATGTCAGTTATGACTGACTGGAGAGGTTTTTCTACAAATCGTAGATTCTTTTACAATGCATGTGGTTTCTTTACTCTCCCGCAGTTGCTTCTCCCGTCCTTAACAGCAGTGGAACAGAACTCCCCATTATTTCATCTAACTTAATATCAAAACCGGATAGACTCTATCGAAAACTCCCAATCACGTGCATTAGTTTTCAGTTAAATTGTTAACTAATGTTTGTGGCTTCGGGCAAAGTAAAAGTTCCACTGACACTCAACGTGATATATTAAAATAACCTCTAGTGCTATTAGATACAGCATCCCTCATCCTGAAAACAATGCGGTCGTCTCGTAGCCAGCCGAACACTTTTGACACTCCTGTATGACGTAACATTCGTCTGCCGCATATGGTGCGGCTTTTTGCCTGTTTGTCTAAAGTTAAAATTTTGTGATCAAGCGTTCCAGTACGAGTCAGGAAACATATGTCTTGTTCGCTAAATGGCCATTACGGGAAAAAACAGAGAAATTAGAATTAATGCTGAGGGCCACCTGCATTCATTCTTTATTCGCAACATTCGTGAGGAGAAGCGGTAAATCGAAGTGGAGATGTATCATCACAAGCACGGTGAAAGGAGGATTGCGAAGTATGCATGTTGAATCCGAACTGCACCGACAGTATTTCGATAATTGTTCAGTTACCGTGTAATAAGATAATTATGATTTGCTGGATTTGTTACCCAAGTTACCTTTGTACCTATGAAAGAATCCTCCAGTCACCATAATGTGGAAGGATCCAGTTTCTCGTAGCCGTCTACGTCGTCTGCAAACGTAATGTGGCTGCCTTGACTGCAGGAACAGCTCGGCGTTGTGCCGTTCTTCCATTGCATTCAGTCAGTCCACACATGAGGTGCGCATCGGCCAATCGCATGCTGCTGTGTATCAAAACACCTTGTGGAGAAACATGCCCGAAACAGAACCGAGCAGTACCGAATGCAAGCTTGTGGGAGAAGCGTAAAGTGGCCATTCCTGTTGTCCACAGCAAGCAGAATGAGCCAGTGAAACAAGTTGTTTCCAAAGAAGGCACACAGCACATACCACCGACAGTAGCACTGTCGTGCAAATAGAGGGTGTTTCAAAAATGACTGGTATATTTGAAACGGTAATAAAAACTAAACGAGCAGCGATAGAAATACACCGTTTGTTGCAATATGCTTGGGACAACAGTACATTTTCAGGCAGACAAACTTTCGAAATTACAGTAGTTACAATTGTCAACAACAGATGGCGCTGCGGTCTGGGAAACTCTATAGTACGATATTTTCCACATATCCACCATGCGTAGCAATAATATGGCGTAGTCTCTGAAAGAAATTACCCGAAACCTTTGACAACGTGTCTGGCGGAATGGCTTCACATGCAGATGAGATGTACTGCTTCAGCTGTTCAATTGTTTCTGGATTCTGGCGGTACACCTGGTCTTTCAAGTGTCCCCACAGAAAGAAGTCACAGGGGTTCATGTCTGGCGAATAGGGAGGCCAATCCACGCCACCTCCTGTATGTTTCGGATAGCCCAAAGCAATCACACGATCATCGAAATATTCATTCAGGAAATTAAAGACGTCGGCCGTGCGATGTGGCCGGGCACCAGCTTGCATAAACCACGAGGTGTTCGCAGTGTCGTCTAAGGCAGTTTGTACCGCCAAAAATTCACGAAGAATGTCCAGATAGCGTGATGCAATAATCGTTTCGGATCTGAAAAATGGGCCAATGATTCCTTTGGAAGAAATGGCGGCCCAGACCAGTACTTTTTGAGGATGCAGGGACGATGGGACTGCAACATCGGGCTTTTCGGTTCCCCATATGCGCCAGTTCTGTTTATTGACGAAGCCGTCCAGGTAAAAATAAGCTTCGTCAGTAAACCAAATGCTGCCCACATGCATATCGCCGTCATCAATCCTGTGCACTATATCGTTAGCGAATGTCTCTCGTGCAGCAATGGTAGCGGCGCTGAAGGGTTGCCGCGTTTCAATTTTGTATGGATAGAGGTGTAAACTCTGGCGCATGAGACGATACGTGGACGTTGGCGTCATTTGGACCGCAGCTGCAACACGGCGAACGGAAACCCGAGGCTGCTGTTGGATCACCTGCTGCACTAGCTGCGTGTTGCCCTCTGTGGTTGCCGTACGCAGTCGCACTACCTTTCCAGCACGTTCATCCGTCATGTTCCCAGTCCGTTGAAATTTTTCAAACAGATCCTTTATTGTATCGCTTTTCGGTCCTTTGGTTACATTAAACCTCCGTTGAAAATTTCGTCTTGTTGCAACAACACTGTGTTCTAGGCGGTGGAATTCCAACACCAGAAAAATCCTCTGTTCTAAGGAATAAACCATGTTGTCCACAGCACACTTGCACGTTGTGAACAGCACACGCTTACAGCAGAAAGACGACGTACAGAATGGCGCACCCACAGACTGCGTTGTCTTCTATATCTTTCACATCACTTGCAGCGCCATCTGTTGTTGCAAATTGTAACTACTGTAATTTCGAAAGTTTGTCCGCCTGAAAATGTACTGTTGTCCCAAGCATATTGCAACAAACGGTGTATTTCTATCGCTGCTCGTTTAGTTTTTATTGCCGTTTCAAATATACCGGTCATTTTTGAAACACCCTGTATTTTCAGTGCAACACATTGGGGTGTAAGAAGTGAAACGCTGTTACTGTGTAATGAAAACAGGAAGACCACAATAACTAATATTCAGAAGATATCCCCAAAGAACTTACATAATTTTGTTGCATTTACAGGCGTAGAGAACGATTTCGACAATTTTAACTCAGTCCCACTCTACTAAATTGCTATGGTAGCAGTAATAAAATCCAAGGAACCGGAAGTTATTAACAACTTTTGCAGAAACCACACTGCAGTTATAAGAGTCGAAAGATATGAAAGGGAACAAGTAATTGCGAAGGGAGTAAAACAACGTTGTAACCTACCCAAATGTTATTCAGTTTCTACAATGAGCTAGCAGTGAAGGTAAGCAGGGAGAATTTGGGACGGGAAGTTCCGGGAGAAAAAATTAAAAAAAATTAGATTTGCCAACGACATTGTAATTGCGTCAGAGACAGCAAAGGACATGCAAGAGTAGTTGAACGAAATGGGTAGTGGCTGGAAAAGAAGTTATAAGGTGAACATTAACGTAAGTAAAGCGAAGGTAAAGGAATGTAGCCGAACTAAATCAGGCGATACTGAGGGAAAGAGATTAGGAAATGAGACACTAAAAGTAGTAGTGGCTCTGAGCACTATGGGACTTAACATCTGAGGTCATCAGTCCCCTAGAACTTAAACCTAACTAACCTAAGGACATCACACACATCCATGCCCGAGGCAGGATTCGAACCTGCGGCCGTAGCGGTCGCGCGGTTCCAGACTGAAGCGCATAGAACCGCTTGGCCACACCGGCCGGCACTAAAAGTAGTAGATAATTTTGCCATTTGAATGGTAAAATAACTGACGATGACCGAAGAAGAGAGGATATAAAGTGCAAACTCCTTGTAGCTGCTGAAATATACCTGAAGAAGAGTGATTTGTAAACAAAGAATGTAAATTTGAATGTTAGAAAGTCGTTTGTGAAGCTGTTTCTCTGGAGTTTAGTCTTGTACAGAAATGAAAAATGGACGATAAGCAGTTCACACAAAAATAAAATACAAGCTTTTGAAATGCGATGCTGTAAAAGAATGCTGAAGATTAGATGGGTAAATCGGACAACTGATGAAGTACCGAATCGAACTGGGGAAAAAAGAAACCTATGCCACAATTTGATAAAAAGAATGGTTCGGTTAGTAGGACACATGTTAAGGCACCAAAGAATCATCAATGTTCTAATGGAGGGATGAGCTGGAGGGTAGAAACTGTAGGGGGAAACCAGGACTAGTGCAAAGATAAAATTTATGACAGCTATCTCTAAATGCAGAAAAAATTGAGTTAATGCTGATGAGTAGGAAAAACAAACCCGTATTGTTCGGATGCAGCATTATTAGTGTCCTGCTTGACGCAGCCACGTCGTGTAAATATGTGAGGGTAACATTGAAAAGCGATACGAAATGGAAGGAGCATTTGAGGATTGTGGTAGAAAAGGTGAATGGTCGACTTCGGTTTATTGGGAGAATTTTAGGAAAGTGTGACCACCTTCAGGACGCTAGTGCGATCTGTTCTTGAGCACTGTACAAGAGTTTGGGTTCGGCACGAGGTCGGATTAAAGGAAGACATCGAAGCAGCACAGGAGCAGGCTGCTACACTACTGGCCATTAAAATTGCTACACCACGAAGATGTGCTACAGACGCGAAATTTAACCGATAGGAAGAAGATGCTCTGATATGCAAATTATTCAGAGCATTCACACAAGGTTGCCGCCGGTGGCGACACCAACAATGTGCTGACATGAGGAAAGCTTCCAACCGATTTCTCATACACCAACAGCAGTTGACCGGCGTTGCATGGTGAAACGTTGTTGTGATGCCTCGTGTAAGGAGGAGAAATGCGTACCATCACGTTTCCGGATTGTAGCCTATCGCGATTGCAGTTTATCGTATTGTGACAGTGCTGTTCGCGTTGGTCGAGATCCAATGACTGTTGGCAGAATATGGAATCGGTTTGGTTGAGGAGGGTAATACGGAACGCCGTGCTGGATCCCAATGGCCTTGTATCACTAGCAGTCGAGATGACAGGCATCTTATCCGCATGGCTACAAGGAATCGTGCAGCCACGTCTCGATCCCTGAGTCAACAGATGGGGACGTTTGCAAGACAACAACCATCTGCACGAACAGTTCGACGACGTTTGCAGCAGCATGGACTATCAGCTCGGAGACCATGACTGCGATTACCCTTGACGCTGCATCACAGACAGGAGCACCTGCGATGGTGTACTCAACGACGAACCTGGGTGCACGAATGGCAAAACGTCATTTTTTCGGATGAATCTAGGTTCTGTTTACAACATCATGATGGTCGCATCCGTGTTTGGCGACATCGCGGTGAACGCACATTGGAAGCGTGTATTCGTCATCGCCATACTGGCGTATCACCTGACGTGATGGTATGGGTGCCATTGGTTACATGTCTAAGTCACCTCTTGTTCGCATTGACGGCGCTTTGAACAGTGGACGTCACATTTCAGATGAGTTACGACCCGTGGCTCTATCCTTCATTCGATCCCTGTGAAACCGTACACTTCAGCAGGATAATGCACGACCGCATGTTGCAGGTCCTGTACGGGCCTTTACGGATACAGAAAATGTTCGACTGCTGCCCTGGCCAGCACATTCTCCAGATCTCTCACCAACTGAAAACGTTTGGTCAACGGTGGCTGAGCAACTGGCTCGTCACAATACGCCAGTCACTACTCTTGACGAACTGTGGTATCGTGTTGAAGCTGCATGGGCAACTGTACCCGTACACGCCATCCAAGCTCTGTTTGACTCAATTCCCAGGATTATCGAGGCCGTTATTACGGCCAGAGGTGGTTGTTCTGGGTACTGATTTCTCAGGATTTGTGCACCCAACCTGCGTGAAAATGTAATCACTTGTCATTTCTAGTATAATATATTTGTCCAATGAATACCCGTTTATCATCTGCATCTCTTCTTGGTGTAGCTATTTTAATCGCCAGTAGTGTAGATTTATTACCCGTAGCTTCGAACAACTCGTGAATGTTGCGGAGATGCTTCGGGACCTCAAATGGGACTCCCTGTAGGGAAGGCGGCGTTATTTTCTATCGAGAAAATTTAGAGAACCGGCAAATGAAGCTGGCTGCAGAACAATTCCTTTAGCTTCAATGTACACTGCGCGTAAGGACCACGAAGATGGGATACGAGAGGTTAGGGGTCATATGGAGGCATTTAGACAGTTGTTTTTCCCTCGTTCTATTTTGTAAGTGGAGCAGGGAAGGAAATGAGTAGTAGAGGTAAGAGGTACCCTCCGCCACACAGTGTATGGTGGAATGCGGAGTAGCAATGAAGATGTAGATCAAGGTGTCTTCTGACTAAAGGCCACAACATTGTGATGGCTTCAACATGTAGGTCTCCGACCCCGATAGCTGAGTGGCTCGTTGATAGTGTGCCTGATCGTTACACATGTGGAGATCGGATTATTAACTGGAGGTGGACCAGGGAGGAAATTGCTCAGATAACAAGAACTTCAGCAAACAATGTACCGACTAACATTTTCTTCAGACCAGAGGAAAGTTACTACCCTCAGGCAAAAAATAACGCAGCGATTTTGTTAATGGGCAAATATACAAGTTATGTTTTTAACAACATTGGGAGCGATGAACATATTGAATACAAGATGTATGTGGAAAATGAATTCGAGAAAATACTTAAATATCAGATTCACACTAAGAAATATGGTAACATGCTCCGAATTGTCTTCAACAGAATGGGTATAGGTTAGGAACTGGATTCCTAGTAGAGAGGGAATGGGTTGGGTCACGTTCCCGACCCTAACCTCACCTGCAAGTCCCACATGAAAAATAAATCAGTAGTATAGCAGATACAAGAATATGGCGACAGACATCTGGTGTCGGATATAAAGGAAGATCTTGAACCCTATGAATGCGTTTAGAAGGCCGGAACTGACAAAAATAACAAGGCAGTGAAGTATTTTGCGATGTCGCTGTTCGGGACTGCTCTTCTGTCCACGTAATTTACCCTGGAAGGAACACACATCAAGGGTGTATCAAATGATTAATTTGGGTCTGGGAAATAACGTTGAGGAACCGGCTGCAGAAGAAGAAAATGTGCATGCTGAACTGTCACAAGGTTGAAGGTGACAGTGAAGGTGCTAATTTGTGCTACAGCATTCTTTGAATGCTGTAATTTATGACTGCAATCATCTTTCACCTTATTTATGTCATTTCATCGTAGCCATTTTTGTTACTGTTTTTGTGGAATAAAAAAAAAGTGGTCAGCGCGACAGACTGTCAATCCTAAGGGCCCGGGTTTGATTCCGGCTGGGTCAGAGATTTTCTCCGCTCAGTTGTGTTGTCCTAATCATCACCATTTCATCCCCATCGACGCGCAAGTCGCCGAAGTGGCGTCAAATCGAAAGACTTGCACCAGGCGAGCGGTCTACCCGACGGGAGGCCCTCGTCACACGCCATTATTATTATAGCATGCAGGTGGGCCGCAACATGCGTTCTGGCGGAGTGTTGATGGAGTGTTGCATGAGTCTGCGTCGGGAGGTGTCACTCACCTCACTACAACATTGCGCTTCTCCCTCAAGGATGGGCAAACGCAAATACGTCGACAGGTATTTCTGCAGCATCTACATCTACATCTACATTTATACTCCGCAAGCCACCCAACGGTGAGAGGCGGAGGGCACCTTACGTGCCACTGTCATTACCTCCCTTTTCTGTTCCAGTCGCGTATGGTTCGCGGGAACAACGACTGGCGGAAAGCCTCCGTGCGCGCTCGAATCTCTCTAATTTTACATTCGTGATCTCCTCGGGAGTTATAAGTAGCGGGAAGCAATATAATCCATACCTCATCCAGAAACGCACCCTCTCGAAACCTGGACAGCAAGCCACACCGCGATGCAGAGCGCCTCTCTTGCAGAGTCTGCCACTTGAGTTTGCTAAACACCTCCGTAACGCTATCACGCTTACCAAATAACCCTGTGACGAAACGCGCCGCTATTCTTTGGATCTTCTCTATCTCCTCCGTCAACCCGATCTGATACGGATCCCACACTGATGAGCAATACTCAAGTATAGGTCGAACGAGTGTTTTGTAAGCCACCTCCTTTGTTGATGGACTACATTATCTGAGGACTCTCCCAATGAACCTCAACCTGGTACACGCATTACCAACAATTAATTTTATATGATCATTCCACTTCAAATCGTTCCGCACGCATACTCCCAGATATTTTACAGAAGTAACTGCTAACAGTGTTTGTTCCGCTATCATATAATCATACAGTAAAAGATCCTTCTTTCTATGTATTTGCAGTACATTACATTTGTCTATGTTAAGGGTCAGTTGCCACTCCCTGCACCAAGTGCCTATCCGCTGCAGATCTTCCTGCATTCCGCTACAGTTTTCTAATGCTGCAACTTTTCTGTATACTACAGCATCATCCGTGAAAAGCCGCGTGGAACTTCCGACACTATCTACTAGGTCATTTATATATATTGTGAAAAGCAATGGTCTCATAACACTCCCCTGTGGCACGCCAGAGGTTACTTTAACGCCTGTAGACGTCTCTCCATTGATAACAACATGCTGCGTTCTGTTTGCCAAAAATTCTTCAATCCAGCCACACAGCTGGTCTGATATTCCGCAGGCTCTTACTTTGTTTATCAGGCGACAGTGCGGAACTGTATCGAACGCCTTCCGGAAGTCAAGGAAAATAGCATCTACCTGGGAGCCTGTATCTATTATTTTCTGGGTCTCATGAACAAATAAAGCGAGTTGGGTCTCACACGATCGCTGTTTCCGGAATCCATGTTGATTCCTACAGAGTACATTCTGGGTTTCCAAAAACGACATGATACTCGAGCAAAAAACATGTTCTAATGTTCTACAACAGATCGACGTCAGAGATGTAGGTCTATAGTTTTGCGCGTCTGCTCGACGACCCTTCTTGAAGACTGGAACTACCTGTGGTCTTTTCCAATCATTTGGAACCTTCCGTTTCTCTAGAGGCTTGCGGTACACGGCTGTTAGAAGGGGGGGGGGGGGGGGGGGGGCAAGTTCTTTAGCGTCTCCGCAGAAGCTGGTCCGGTGGACATGTGACTCGGTACCTCTCGGATGCTTGTCGAGCATCAGCTGGTCCAGAGCCCTCCAGTGGCATTACCTGGGCGGCGGTGTGAGGGGCGCCCAGCCGTCGCTATCGCGGAGCCGCATCGCGAGGCAGCCGGGCCGCGCTCGACTCCTCTCCGCGGGCCGGCTGGCGGCTCGCGGCTCGCTCATTAACATTCCTGCCCCCCCCCCCCCCCCCCCCCCCCCGCGGCTCCACTGCTCGCGAGCATGACTCACGGCGCCGCGACTGATTGCCATCGTCGTCCCACGCCGATCGGCCGCCGGCCCGGCAGAATTAGCGGCCAGCGAAAACGAGTTCTAATACAATTAAGTCCGGCTGCCGAGATTCTCGAGAAACTCATTATCCTGTCAGCGCTGAGTGCACTCGCTTAGCCGGGCAGGCTATATGTCTTTGCACTGTCGGCGGCAGAAAAATTACTCGCAGCGGGTCCGAATAATCATTGAATCGACTGTGCTTCTCGATGCAGCGAACGTAAACACGTCTTTTTTTACAAGGCTGCAATCGTTTACAGGATCGTTATCAGTGCATTTGGATACGTCCGTGGCTAATAAAAGTCGAAGGCGTTTCCAAATGGTGTAATGAACTTGCAGTTTGGAGCATATGTGCACTCCGAAGAGGCCCTTGCCCCAAGACGAATTGTCGAAAATATTGGCAGAGTGGATAATACGCAGGGTGAAAAGTATTTAAACCGACAAACCCTGGGTCATCCTGCAGACATCTATTTAAGGATCTAGGGATCCTCACAGTAACCTCACAGTATATATATTCACTTATGAAATTTGTTGTTAATAATCCAACCCAGTTCAAAAGTAATAGCAGTGTGCATAGCTATAACACCAGGAGAAAGGATTATCTTCACTATGCAGGGTTAAATCTGACTTTGGCACAGAAAGGGGTAAATTATGCTGCCACAAAAGTCTTTGGTCACCTACCAAACAGCATCAAAAGCCTGACAGATAGCCAACTAACATTTAAAAATAAATTAAAAGAATTTCTAGATGACAATTCCTTCTACTCATTGGCTGAATTTTTAGATATAAATTAAGTGAAAAAAAGCTTAAACATTATTGTCATGAAATACTTTGTGTAATTTAATATCTTGTACAGACATCTTTTATTAACCTGACACGTTCCACATCATTACGATGTGTCGTATTCATGATCTATGGAACAAGTATTAATCTTATCTAATCTAATCCGGGTGGTTGTAGCGGACATCAAAATAAATATTTTTCCCTAATGTCACTTTTTCCTATGAAGATTATTTAAACCGTTGGATGCCGCCTTACGCCCTTCTGTTGTTAGAGGCCGTATTACGCTCTTCAGTTGTAGGTAACTGCTGTCCATCAGCGTAGCAGTGCATTGTCCATCTTTACTAATGGAGCGATACACCAGGAGTGAGTACACTGATGTGGTTGGTGCGTACTACGTATTGCACCACAACGGACGAGCTGCACCGCTGGTTTATCAACAACAATATCCTAATCGCCGTATCCCGCATCATCCGACCTTAGCTGCTGTGTACCAACGTCTGCGTGGGACCGGGCCATTTAGTAGTTTACCTGGATAGGGAAGCCGTCGCACAGGAAGAACGCTGCAATTTGAGGAAGCTATCTTGCAGCATGTGGAGCGGGATCATTCAATCATCACTCTTGCAATTGCACGTCACATAGGAACGAATCAGACGAATTTAAGAACAGTCCATCGAGAGCAATTGTTACGTCCATTTCACTTACAGCGTGTCCACAACCTGGAACCAGTTGATTATCCACCCAGAGCACAGTTTTCACAGTGGTACCTGGAACAGTGTGAAATGCATCCTACATTTCCATCCTCTGTGTTGTTTACCGATGAAGCAACGTTCGGGCGTGATGGAGTCTTCAACATGCGCAATTTCGCATGTTTGGAGTAAGGATAACCCACACGCCACTGTTACTAGCGCTCACAAGTGCGGTTCTACCTTAATGTGTGGGATGTTTAATTGGGCCGTATCCGCTACCTAGGCCATTAAATGGCAGCCACTATTACAATTTCCTCGCCAGAACATTGCCAGAATTGCTGAAAGACATCCCGCTCCCTACAAGACAACGCATGTCGTTCCAACATGACGGGGCGCCAGCACATTTCAGTCGTCGTGTGCGTCGATTCCTGGACAGACGGTTCCCAAAAACGCGGATTGGGGGAGGTGGTCCTGTACCATGGCCTGATCGATCTCCAGATATGTCCCCTCTGGACATTTTTGTGTGGGGGGAGATGCACAACTCCTATTGCATCAGAAGAGGATCTGGTTGCCCGGATAGTAGCAGCAGCAGGAACAATTCAGGACACTCCTGGAGTTTTTGCCCGTGTCAGACAGAACATGATCCGACAGTGTAACCTTTGTTTACGTGTCAATGGAGGCATTTTTGAAAATATACTGTAACTGAAATTGGGTTGTGTTAATGTGTTGTCTCTTGGTCATAAAAAATGGAAAAGTGTTTCTTGGTTTAATTAATTTGCCGCCAGAGAAATCTTCCTCTACCGGTTTAAATACTCCTCATAGGAAAAAATGACATTAAGGAAAAATATTAGTTTTGATGTCCCCTACAACCTCCCAGAGTTTGTCGGTTCAAATACTTTTCACCCTGTGTTTAACAACTATACGGAGGAACCAGACTCGATCTCTAGCTAGGTATTTTTCCATGGTGAGACAATTGGAGCGTGGTTCTCGTAACTTGTGATGAGGCACTAGAAATCTGGAACCTAATTGGTCTCCGAATGGACCTTTAGCCAACACCTAAACGAGTTATTCGAAACGGCAACTGAGCTGTTAACTTGTTCAACCACCATACGCAGGAGCCTGGGTTCGATCTCCAGCAGTGCTTTTTTCCTATAGCGCTGTAAATGCTCCAGGCAGTCTTGTAATAAGTGAAAGAGGAAATGCTGCTACAGTTTTAGAAGCCAGATTAAGACAGTTCGACCAATGACGCTTAATAGTAGCGATATATTGCCCTGAGCGCGATCTTCGAGTTCAATTTTTTCTTAGTTTATTAGTTTATAATGTGTAAGGTAACAATACCACACCACTGGTTGTACTGTAAACGTGCAGCTCACTCTTGGTGAAAGCGACGACCCACTGTAGCACAGACTTCTCGAGGCGTCGAGAATGATAAGCAGCTGTCCTGATAAATGATCGCTCAACAGCATACAAGTCGTTCGAGAATGATCGGAACGGCATCAAAAGCGCTCAAATGTCGACGTAGTTCGGAAGAATAGTGTTCACGTTAGTGTGTAAAACGTATGCGACTGCGATATACCATCTGACTTCCGGAAAAATGTCAGCCAAACAATTCCGAAGATGGCTAGAGCCGACAAGTGTGAGAGTTATCGTACAGTCAGCTTAACTGTTCAAGCATCTAACTTGCTGACAAGAATAATATCTAGATGAAGGGAAAAAATTTGAGGATCTGTTAGATGACCACAACTTTCGCTTTAGGAAACGTACAGGCACCAGAGAGGCAGTTATAACGTTGCAGTTGATAATGGAAGCAAGACTAAAGAAAAACCAAAACACGTTCATAGGATTTGTCGACCTGGAAAAAGCGTTCGGCAATGTAAAATGATGCAAGGTGTTTGAAATTCTGAGATAACCATGGTAAGCTGTAGGAAAAAACGGCTAATACATAATGTGTACAAGAACCAAGATGAAACAATAATAGTGGGAGACCAAGAACGAACTCGTCGGTTTAAAAATGGTGTAAGACAGAGATATAGTCTTACATCCCTATTGCGTCGAAGAAGCAGTGACAGAAATTTAAAAAACAAATGATGCAAGTGTGCCATTAAAATTTGTGGTGAAAGGTTATCAATGATATGATTCGCTGATGTTATTGCTGTCCTTACTGAAACTGAAGAAGAACTACAGGACCTGTTGGATGGAATGAACAGTCTGATGGGTACAACATATGGACTGCGGGTACATCGAAGAAAGACGAAAGTAATGACAAGGACAGAAATGAGAACAGGGACAAGTAGACGAAGTCAAGGAATTCATCTAGGCAGCAAAATAACCCAGCACGGATGCAGCAAGGAGAACGTGAGGCAGACTAACTCTGGCAAAAAGGGCATTCCTGGCAAAGAGAAATCTACTAGTATCAAACGTAGACCGTAATTTGAGGAAGAAATTTCTTAAAACAGAAGCGAACGCAAGCATTTGAGATGTGGTTCTACCTAATAAGGTAAGGACTGAGGAGGTTCGCTGCAGAATCGGCGAGGAAATGACTGTAACGAAAAAACCCGTTAAGATCTCAGGGAATAACTTCGATGGTCCTAGAGGGAACTGTAGAGGGTAAAAACTGTAGAGGAAGACAGCAAGTAATTGAGGACGTAGGTTGCAAGTGCTACTTTGAAATGGGAAGGTTCTACGAATAAAGACGAGAGGCGGACAGAAATGGAGGCGACAAAGGTCTTGGGTAAACCCACCACACTGAGGCAACAAGGAAATCCGGAAAGGTGCTCGAGCTCGTCAACAGAACACAACGGAGGCCATATCACACAACACGATTAGCACTAAATGTCTGATGAAGGGTTCTTCCATTTGTAGATGTGCCTTGTGTGACATTCGAATGTTGCGGTTAAATGTCTGGTGAGGTGGTAACTCACACACGACATCTGAGCAGTCTGTTACAGGCAGATGTGCAGTGTAAATGGAAGCACGTCACGAGTTAACCGACACTGAACGTGGGAAAACAATGGGTGCAAGACGAATGACTCATCACACATCGAAAATTACCCATTCTGCGTCTAGAGGTGATCTTAAATATTGGGGAGACAATATTACCAAACGCACGAACTGCTGCATAGAACAAGAAAAAATGTTTGACGGACGGCCACCTGCAGTCATACTGTGCGACTGAGGTTCTGCTTTTAGTCAGACCGCCGCGGGTGTAAGTGTGGAGCTTCAGGAACCCGCTGACTGTACCGAGACAAATGCACGAAACAGGCTTCAGCAGCCGATGACCGGTAAGTTGTCTTCTTACTTGAGCCAGAAATCCAGGTTACATAATTATGCAGTATTGTGATATACTGCTGAAACAACAGGTTACATATTTAACATAATTGGACAGATAACGAGAAATGTGAATCATCTTCGCCCAGAACTGGGCAAAAGCAGTTGCACCGCCTTCTGCCATCATTGGCTCTTGAACTCTCCATGACACAGAGCAACATGAACAGCTGCACTGGAGATCCATTGTCAGTTATCCTCCGTGGTCACACTGTGTCGGTCCTTTGGAATATCCACATTTGACAAGATCAACACCTAATCTTCGCCTGGTCGATGGTCTGCAGATGGACCAATCTGAAGTACCTCCAGGCGGTAATTTCATCCGCGTTTCAAGTTGCTCACTTTTTGTTACCTACAGTTGTTCCCTGGCAGCACGCGAAGATGTACTTAGTTTTAACGTTGAACTGAGGAGACATATTTTGTATTTCAAGTTAGAATTGGTGATTAATAGTCACAAAGTGGGTGCAAATGCTTTACTTGAACCTTTTTCTTTCAACGATTGCAGTTACATTACGATGTACATCAGGTTGTGAAAAACCTGTCAAGCAGTAAACCTTGTCTGTAGACGTCGGTTTCAGACATCAAATGGTCAGTCGGGCATCTATATTCACTGTGACGTCTACTTACTTTGAAAGATTCATTGTGCCTTCCCAAGACAAATGGCTCAGTGTATACAGAGATGAGAAAAGTCGTGGGATATCTCCTAGTAACTTGTCTGGCCTGCTTTGTCCCAACTTAGTACAGCAACTCAATGAGGCATGGACTCAAAAATTCGTTGGAAGTCCCCTGTAGAAATAATGAGGCACGCTGCCTTTATAGCCGTCCATATTTGCGAAAGTTTTGCTCATGAGGGATTTTTTTTTGCATGAACTGACCTCTCGATTATGGGATTCATTTCGGGAGATCTGGCTGGTCAGATCATACGCTCGAATTGTCCAGAATGTTCGTCAAACCAGTCGCGAACAACTGTGGGCTTGAGACATGGCGCATTGTCATCTATAAAAATTCCATCTTTGTTTGAGAACATGAAGGACATCAATGGCCGCAAGTGATCTCCAAGTAGTTGACCATAACCATTTACAGTCAATGGTCGGTTCAGGTCGACCAGAGGACCCAGTCCATTCCATGTAAACACAGCCCACACCATTGTCAGCCACTACCAGTTTGCACAGTGCCTTGTTGACACCTTGGGTCCATAGCTTCGTGGGATCTGCGCCGCAATCTAAACCTAAAATCGGCTCTTACGAACTGAATCCGGGATTCATGTGACCAGGCCACGGTTTTCCAGTCGTCTAGGCCGCAACCGGTACGGCCACGAACCCACGAGAGGCGCTGCAAGCGAAGTTGTGCTGTTAGCAAAGGCACTCGCGTCGGTCGTTTGCTTCCATCGCCAATTAATGCCAAATTTCACCTCACTTTCCTAACGGATACGTTCGTCGGACGTCCCACATTGATTTCTGCTGTTATTTTACTCAGTGATGCTTGTCTGTTAGCACTAACAACCCTACGCAAACCTCGCTGCTCTATGTCGTTAAGTGAAGACCGCCGGTCACTGCTTTGATCGTGATGAGAGGTAATTTGTGAAATTTCGCATTCTCGGCACATTCTTGACACTGTGGATGTCGTAGGACTGTATTACCTAACGATTTCCGAAATGAAATGTCCCGTGCGTCTAGCTCCAACTACGAATCCGCGTTCAAAGCCTGTTAATTTCTGTTGTGCGGCCATAGTAACGTCGGAAACCTTCTCACATCAACCACTCTCCTTTTATACCTTGTTTACGCGATGCTCTCGCCATCTGCATATGTGCCTATGACTTTTGCCACCTCAGTGTAAATGTCTCATGATGATTCTAACGGCGGAAACAACGAGTATATTAAACGGGAGCAGCAAAGCTGCCACTGTATCACAGTTGCAACTAGATGTAGCGTGGCGTCTAATTAAGGCTAATGCTCCAAGTGACCTCGAAAAGGTTATGTAGATCTAGTTATGAGACGTTTCTTTGCCACTGCATCTTCGGATCAGTCGTTTCATTTCCTTAGAGCAGAGACAAAAGAACCTGGCCAAGTCGCTAGACGTCCAACAGCGAGATGGTTACGTCAGACGACTGCACTTGCCTCCCTATCTCAGATTCCCTCCTACACTCCCTGTCCCTCCCCCTCTCGTCCCCCCAATGCCTTCCTCCTTCCCGACTGCTTAAGGAATCTTAACTTGTATTATTCAAGACCCGACTGATTAATGCATTTCTTATTCGGCTAAGTGTTTTGTAAACAATGGTAACAAAAGAACAATGCTGCTTCTTAAAGAAGAGTTCTTGAAACGCAGCAGTTTGATGGAGAAGAATGCGAACAAATTAGACATTCAAAAGCGTTTGTACTGTGACGGGAAAGAAAAGAGAAGCGTTTAGCCACCGCCGGCATGTCCGAAACCATTCCCCCCCCCCCCCCTCCACCCCCCACCCCCCCTCACTTTTCACCCGTCATTCGGCGAGTAGTTCCGTCAGCGCGCCGGAGAAGCAATCCACCACGCGAATGTATAATTCATCATTTTAATAGATTTCTCGCAGGTACGGGCCGATTAAAATATCAGCGTACACAATCCGGTAATGGATCTGATAGCGGGCACAATGGCCCCGGTGCGCCGGCTGTGATAGCCGACCGCTGTCCTCCGCCCCCGCCGCCTACCATCGCCGTCTTCATTGTTAGCACTGACCGCGCCGCCGCAGAAACGCCGCGTCATCGCCGCTGATGAATGAGACGTATCGCTCGGTGGGGGCGGCCGCTCCCTCCCGCTCTCCACCCCCCCCCCCCCTTCCCCACAACACCTCCTATTGTTATTCTCGACGCTGACATCGAACAAGCGCCCTCTGACTTCTTCATTTTGAGAAATCGTGATGAGCGGTGAATTTTCTCCTTCCGCTCCGTCTCGCAGCGACCGCGCCATGTCAGCTGTGTAATCGAAGCTTTTACGCATAACGCGCCGAACCTCTCGATAAAACGACGTGGCCCGCGCGCGCCCGGAGGAACAAAGCGGGCCTCTGTTAGTGCGCCCGCGGGGAAAATGGTCTGCCAGGTGCTCGTGGGGTTTTTGCCCTTCTTAGGATCCTCTCAGGGTAGAGGGACGATGAAATTTTTAAGTGGACCCGGCCCGAGATGTATGCCTTGTCAGAGTAACGAATCTGTACTAAGAAGGCTGGCCCTAAAAAGTGTTTCTACAAAATCATCAGCAGTTCTCAGAACTTCCCTGTGAAAAATGTCTTCCAGAGACACTCACCTTGAATGACTACACAAGGCGAGCACAAACTCCCCAAACAAAATTTCGGAGGCTGCTCAAGCATTTTTATCTGAGTATTTTAGTGCAAGGAATACGGCGTCTCCGGTGGCTTGTTACAGAATATTTGCGTTTACTTTGGTTTATTATCGTAATTTATGTACGTGTTGTGCACAACAGTGCAAATGTCGGAGGTATGGCCCTATGTTTCTTGTTTGGAATTAAGCTCCGTTCACTCACGATATTATATTTGCTGTGGACAACAGTGACGCCCACTACATTCTCGGCCCAGAAGCTAGGTTTCAGCAATGCGCCGTTATGCCCAATTCTTTCTTTTCCGTTTCCGTTTGTGTTAGCTCTGCGTTAACAGCGATAAACAACAGTGTGGATAGTTTTGCTGATGGAAAGTCGGCCCTTATACACATTCATTATCGATTCACTGAATACAGTGTTCTATGACAGGGAGGTACAACCCGCTACCCGATGGCCGCATGTGATCCCAAGTAAGTATCATTATTGTCCAAGAAGTGAGCATCTGTAATTCGATCGGACAAAAAATCCATGTAATTACGTTAATGTAAAACTGTAATAAACCGAATATTTTCAATCTGAAAGTCCCGCCACACGATACTATTCTCTCATTGGTCCATCTCGTTCTTAACATTGCTGTCCATACTACAGGATGTTACAAAAAGTTACGGCCAAACTTTCAGGTAACATTCCTCACACACAAAGAAAGAAAATATGTTATGTGGACATGTGTCCGGAAACGCTTACTTTCCGTGTTAGAGCTCATTTTATTACTTCTCTTCAAATCACATTAATCATGGAATGAAAACACACAGCAACAGAAAGTACCAGCGTGACTTCAAACACTTTGTTACAGGAAATGTTCGAAATGTCCTCCGTTAGCGAGGATACATGCATCCACCCTCCGTCGCATGGAATCCCTGATGCGCTGATGCAGCCCTGGAGAATGGCATATTGTATCACAGCCATCCACAATACGAGCACGAAGAGTCTCTACATTTGGTACCGGGGTTGGGTAGACAAGAGCTTTCAACTGCCCCCATAAATGAAAAGCAAGAGGGTTGAGGTCAGGAGAGCGTGGAGGCCATGGAATTGCCCGCCTCTACCAATCCATCGGTCACCGAATCTGTTGTTGAGAAGCGTGCGAACACTTCAACTGAAATGTGCAGGAGCTCCATCGTGCATGAACCACATGTTGTGTCGTGCTTGTCAAGGCACATGTTCTAGCAGCACAGATAGAGTATCCCGTATGAAATCATGATAACGTGCTCCACTGAGCGTAGGTGGAAGAACATGGGGCCCAATCAAGACATCACTGCCCAAACGTTCACAGAAAATCTGTGTTGATGACGTGATTGCACAATTGCGTGCGGATTCTCGTCAGCCCACACATTTGATCACGTTGGAATGAAGCCTCATCCGTAAAGAGAACATTTGCACTGAAATGAGGATTGACACATTGTTGGATGAACCATTCGCAGAAGTGTACCCGTGGAGGCCAATTAGCTGCTGATAGTGCCTGCACACGCTGTACATGGTACGGAAACAACTGGTTCTCCCGTAGCACTCTCCATACAGTGACGTGGTCAACGTTACCTTGTACAGCAGCAATTTCTCTGACGCTGACATTAGGGTTATCGTCAACTGCACGAAGAATTTCCTCGTCCATTGCAGGTGTTCTCGTCGTTCTAGGTCTTCCCCAGTCGCGAGTCATAGGCTGGAACGTTCCGTCCTCCCTAAGACGCCGATCAACTGCTTCGAACGTCTTCCTGTCGGGACACCTTCGTTCTGGAAATCTGTCTCGATACAAACGTACCGCGCCACGGCTATTGCCACGTGCTAATCCATACATCAAATGGGCGTCTGCCAACTCCGCATTTGTAAACATTGCACTGACTGCAAAACCACGTTCGTGATGAACACTAACCTGTTGATGCTACGTACTGATGTGCTTGATGCTAGTACTGTAGAGCAATGAGTCGCATGTCAACACAAGCACCGAAGTCAACATTACCTTCCTTCAATTGGGCCAACTGACGGTGAATCGAGGAAGTACAGTACATACTGACGAAACTAAAATAAGCTCTAACATGGAAATTAAGCGTTTCTGGACACATGTCCACATAACATCTTTTCTTTATTTGTGTGTGAGGAATGTTTCCTGAAAGTTTGGCCGTACCTTTTTGTAACACCCTGTATATTTCAACCCCTAGAGTTCTTATAACTGCCCAGTCCGTCAGATAAGCTGGTCTGTTATCTTACGGCTACTTCGGTTGCGATTGCGAAACTAGAGATTTAGAGATATCTACATCTCCATCATTCTCCGAAAGCCACCTAATGGTGTGTGGCGGAGGGTACTTTCGGTACCACTATCTGATCTCTCCAACCCTGTTCCACTCGTGGGAAGAATGATTGTCGATAAGCCTCTGTATTGACTCTAATTTCTCGAATTTTCTCCTGGTAGTCAATACGCGAGATGTATGTGTGTGTGTGTGGGGGGGGGGGGGGGGAATAATGTGTTGTCCGACTCCTCCTGAGACTGGTGTCTGCTTTTTCCCACTATCTGTTTTATATGGTCATTCCACTTAAGGTCGCTCTGGATAGTTACGCCTAGATATTTTACGGCAGATGCTGTCTCCAGCTGTTTGTCATCAATAGTGCAGCTGCACGGTGGTGGAACTCTTTTCCTATGTATGCGCGATATGTTGCATTTATTTACTGCAAATAGCCTTAAAGAGCATCCGACGCTTTCTACTAGATCATTCATATATATTGTAAACAGCAACAGCCCTGTCACACTTCCCTGTGGTACTCCGGATATTACCTCTACATCTGTCGATTTAGTTCCGTTAAGAGCGACGTGTTGAGTTCTAGCTGCAAGAAAATCTTGAATCCAGTCGCAGGTGTGCTCCGATACCCCTAAATTAATGTCTGTAAAGACAAGAAAATCCTGTGTTATTTCTATAAAATCGTGATGAAGAACATATTTCACCGTATTTCTGATCACTGCAAGTCGGTACAAGCTAGAAATCTTATTGTGGATTGCAATTACTGCCAACAGTGACGTAATTCTGTTATAACAACTTCAATTCGATATCATATCCATTACTACAGCCGGCCGGGGTGGCCGCGCGGTTCTAGGCGCTACGGTCTGGAACCGCGCGACCGCTACGGTCGCAGGTTCGAATACTGCCTCGGGCATGGATGTGTGTGATGTCCTTAGGTTAGTTAGGTTTAAGGCGTTCCAAGTTCTAGGGGACTGATGACCTCAGAAGTTAAGTCCCATAGTGCTCAGAGCCATTTTTTTCCATTACTACAAGGAAGAACCACATTTGTACATGGACGTCCCTATAATGAACTTTTTACTCTCGTGTGCAGTTTCTACCATGGCAGATGATCGGTATAAATGAAAACATATATTAGTATTGTACATGATGGCAGAAGCTGCTTCCTTTGCCCATCGTCGTCAGGCAGTAGTTGTCATGCTCATCCCCCCACATGCCACCTACAGTAGAGAAAGTGTCTTATAATGTGATTGTATTATACCGTTTGGCCGCAACACCTTGGTCCCTGTTTCTGCTCGGTAGATGTCGGAAACCACCGTGCCGGAACTGCTGTCAACCGATGCGAGCTAAAGTATACGTTCTGCACCCGTCCGTCACCCGTCCCCAGCTTGTTTCTTCCTCTCAGCTCTTATTGTTTGTATTAAGCACATTCTGTGCGGCCCAAAAATATTCGTCTTCTCCCAACGTGGCTCACTTAAGGTGGAAGTTGGGCACCCCTGTTCTATGCCGATGGCAACCATGTCGCAGAACTTTTCAATCTATTGTACAACCACCTCGTAGCGTTGTTAACTTTTGGTGTTTGAATCGTATGCGCTTTTCCGCTGTTGTGAATGTATTTTCACAGAAACAAAGACAACAGGGTTACAAACAGAATACGTCATTAGTAGATTACAAAATTGTTGAGGCTTCCGTAGCGGCCACCAGCAATTAAGTTTGAAACACTGACAATTCGTGCTCACGAGAGATCAGAAAAACGTTAAAGAAACATCTGCCGAAGATACCAAGACAAGAAACCATTGGTATGAGTTAAAACGTCGATTTCACTGCAGACCTTAGCGTATTGCACAATGGAAGAAAATTTAAGGTTCACTTTTTTTTGAACCCCCGTAATTGTTTCCCATTCCGACACTTAAGTTTCAGATTTTGTTCAAAGGTGCCTTTCTGCTGTACTGTCGCGAAAGTGCGCCAACCTGCAACATTACCCTCGGGCTCAGCGACCCTTCAAACAGAAAGCTGTTAACAAATTCGAAAAAAAGCCGCAGCTCAGACGTTCTTGTGAGGATTAAGTTTCACACATTTTGGCCAACGCCTTCGTGGACGATGGGAAGATCGTCAGACCCCCACTTACCCACATTTCAGACCTTCTTTTGACGCATCTGCAACGGAGGTCATAGCTGGGACACCCAGTGTTGAAATCAGGCGGTTTTCTTGTGTGTGTCCGAAGAAAACCTTTCAGGTACACTCCGGCTTAGAATGGACCTCAGGGGGTGTCATAAATGGCGTCAATGAAACCACCCTTCCGTTGGAGCGCTGATTTACACTCATTTCACTGACGAAGAAGACAGTTTGTAGTGTCAGGAGCAACAAGTTGATGTTTTTGACAACTTTCGACACTGCGACCACCACCTGGGGGCTGCTGCGTACTCTAAGAACAACGTGCGGCAGCAACACCAATGAACGTGATCATACCCCTTTGAATCATAGTGTGACTGCGATTTATACTCTGGTATAGAGGTGGAACTATTAGGGACCTTTCAAAACCAAGAGGTTTTATGCTCTTAGCACTACTGTTTTACGCTCTGCTGTGCGATCACGGAGGGGTGCTACATTAAAATGCTACAGTAAAATGGCAGATGGTCCCTCTACGAGACCCAGTTCGGCAACACCGTCGGTGCCACACACGCACCTTTGTTGGGCGCATGGAAAATGTACCTGTCAGGAAGTTCGACATAGATTCAGCCTTGTAGCTTCTCTAACGCCTGAGGACTAAGCAACCCCACCCGCCATTCCGAAACCCACTAGGTGTGATTTGCCTGCGAGACAAAACTGGTCTTGGAAGTTTCCTACAGGTAAATTTTTGAAGTGCTCAACGAAGGTGCTTGGGTGGCACCGAGTGTATTGCAGAAATGGCGGTCCTCTCTCTCTCTCTCTCTCTGCCATTTTATCACCCACATGATAATGTAGCATTCCCCCCTCCCTCACCACCACTATGATCACGTCACAGGAGCGCAAGAAGCAGAAGCGCTGAAAAAGCATAGAACCCCTTGGGTGCTTTGTATCAGGCTCATATTCTTCCATTTCGTCGAATGGTTTTGAACGGTCCCTAATGACTTTGAAACGTCGCGGGGGTGACAGCAGCGTCGAACGTCGTCAAGAACGTCGTCCTATTACTCATCCCAATGCGAAGTGCTGTTTTCGATAGCGGATTGTGATGTGTTAGTTTTTTACATGCTCCGTAGATCATTTGAACGATTCTTTTATCGAAATGATGTGGAATGAGTCAGTTCACAAGATATGTACGCATGACTACTGTTAATATTAATGAACACGTTGCCAATTTATTTCTACTCATGTAACTACACTGAGAAACGAGTGTGGAAATCAGCGGCGCCTCGGCTACCCAGTAGAAAACCTCATGATTTCTGACCTCCAACGCAGAGGCGGCAGAAGAAGGCGTGAAATGTAGGTAAGAGAGGGTGTGACACATGAGCTTCGGAGCTCGATCTTTGAAATGTCGCTGAGCCCGAGGATCTCCCTGTTCACACCTGTTGCACTGCAGCGGACTAAACAGAAGTTGGCTATAGGCCGTGCTCTCTTTCCTTATTGGCTGCACGTTTACAGTGCGAAAAGTCGCTCATTTCCCACGGTGTGTGCGAAAATATGGCGGTGACTTCCCCTCTGCTATGCTTCCAGGAAAGGCCCAACTGGGTTTCTCAAGGTCTTCAGGAGCCACCCGAGGAACAGCACAGCACGCAGCAGTAAGGTGGCAATCGGTACCACCGGCTAGAGAGTAACCCTCTCGGCCGGCTGTCTCACGCAACTTTCTCTGCCAGTGCGAAAAATTTTGGGGACATATCGAGACGCCGCTATCCAACGACAGGAAGCTTCAAACGTGTGGGTGCCCACGTGCTTCTAATCCCACCTGTGGGGAATTTTAGCGAACAGAGAATTTCTCTTACACCTGTCCTGTCCTCCTCCCAGAAAGTCCCGGTCAATACAACACATAATACAATTATTAAAGGTCGCATAGCGACATGTGACTAAACAGTATCGACACACATTCATCATTAAATTCTCTAGTTTGGGGAAGAATGGGCTGCCACTCCTCCACAGACTTTTAGACGCTCATAGAAAGTGTTCCCAGTAGAGCGCAAGTCGTATAAAGGTGAATGGTGGACAAGCCCAGTATTAATGTCCATTAATTGCATACTTTTGAAGCGATAGTGAATGTCACATTTCGTTGCACTCTCAGCCTGTCTTCGGCAAGATCCGATCTTGACAGCTCTTCTGATTAGCGGAATGATCGCTTGAAAATGTAGCTGTGACCCCAAAAAATGGAAAACAAAATAAAGACATCTAAGTGCAACTGAAGAATTGCTGTTTTCATAAAAATACCTTGAGGGCTACGCAGCTACACATAACATTCTCCTTCTAAAATAATGTCGAAAGTAATTATGAAGTGGTTTTGCTCACTGCTGTCGCATTCGATTTGAGGAGAGCGAATGCAAATTTTAGGATTCAGTCAACGACCCCGGCCGACCGCGGTGGCCGTGCGATTCTGGGCGCTACAGTCCGGAACCGCGGGACTGCTACGGTCGCAGGTTCGAATCCTGCCTCGGGCATGGATGTGTGTGGTGTCCTTAGGTTAGTTAGGTTTAAGTAGTTCTAAGTTCTAGGGGACTGATGACCTAAGCTGTTAAGTCCCATAGTGCTCTGAGCCATTTGAACCATTTCAACGACCCAGGACGACGAGGGGCGTTCAATAAGTAAAGCAACACTTTCTTTAACTGACCAGTTTCGCTTGAAAAGCGCCGAACTTTTTGCTGGACATCATGGAATATTCTCACTTCGGCCCGTACAGTTTCATGAAGTTCCGATAGATGGCGGTGCTATACCTAGCCATCAAAATGGAATCTAACGGAGGTGCATTCCCATGCAGAGAGCTGTCACTCACTTTCTTTTGGCGGAAAACCACAGCATCGCGATATTCAGAGGCGCTTGCAGATTGTCTACGAGGACCTAGTAGCCAACAAAAGAGCGGTGAGTCGTTGGGCGAGGTATCTATCGTCATCGCAACGACGTCACTCAAGCCTGTCCGATCTCCCCCGTGGCTGCCGGCCGCACACAGCTGTGACTTCTTCAATGTTCGAATGTGCGAATCACAACCAAATACCTCGCTCCAAACTGACTTCAGTGTTGGTACTGCTGTCACACTCGTCGATCAGTGGAGGTACTCAAAGGTGGGTGCTTGCTAGCTTCCTCGCCACCTAACGGAAGGCCGTAAAGAGCAACCGAGGAAGCCAACGGCTACACCATGTTGAATTGCCGGCACGATAGCTCAGAGTGTTCGGTCGGAGGGTTAGCAGCCTTCTGTCATAAAAAACTGAGTGAATGGATCAAAAGCGAACTTCAACCGGTGTCTTGGGACGTCCGCCCCGAATAAACGCCACGGAAAAAAAGTACCATTGTAAGTAGGCTGTTTAGGTTTTCTTATTGGTAACGCCACGTAGCGCTCTGTATGAAAATCACTGGCTGTGCTGTGTGCAGTCTGTGGCTAGTTTGCATTGTTGTCTGCCATTGTAGTGTTGGGCAGCTGGATGTTAACAGCGCATAGCGTTCGGCAGTTGGAGGTGAGCCGCCAGCAGTGATGGATGTGGGGAGATAAATGGCGGAGTTTTGAAATTTGTAAGACTGGATGTCATGAACTGCTATGTATATTATGATTTTTCAACACTATTAAGGTAAATACATTGTTTGTTCTCTATTAAAATCTTTCATTTGCTAACTATGCCTATCAGTAGTTAGTGCCTTCCGTAGTTGAATCTTTTATTTAGCTGGCAGTAGTGGCGCTCGCTGTATTGCAGTAGTTCGAGTAACTAAGATTTTTGTGAGGTAAGTGATTTGTGAAAGGTATAGGTTGATGTTAGTCAGGGACATTCTTTTGTAGGGATTTTTGAAAGATTGCGTTGCGCTAAAAGTATTGTGTGTCTGTTTAAGCCCAGTCACGTGTATAATTTTTCAAAAGGGGACGTTTCATATGTCGACCCTTAGCCGAGGATACCTCACTGGAATCTTCTGATTTTTTCTTGTAGTTTGTGTAATTAGTGTAGCTTTTGTTTATTGCTAGCGCGTAATTATAGAGAGAATTTCCTTTGTAGTTGTAGTTTTTCATTGTTGTACAGTAAAACAGTTGTGGCATGCATGTAGATTTGCAGCAAGTATTTCGCAGCTTCGCTTGCAATTAACTAGATATTATTTTCAGTGCTATGTTAATGTGTTCTCTTATTTTTGCTCTTCAAATTGTGTTTTTCTGTGTTGTCGTGTGAAATATTGTGACAATAATGGCGTGTGAAAAACGTAATACTAGGCTCCAAAGTAAACTGATAAATGACAGTGAAGAAAGCAGTGTGTTAGCGCCACCGTGTAATGAATTAACTAATGTTCAACATAGTAATTTGGTAATTGTGCATAGGGAAATGGAGCGGGCGGCAAACAGTGGCGTAGGCAGTGAAACAATTAGTGAACAGGGAAGCATTGTCGATCGATCGCTAGGCAACAGCTCGCCTCAGGAATCCGAAATGACAGGACACAAAGTACTGTAGATTCAGGTTTTGCGTCCTCACCGTTTTCTCAAATAAGTCAAGACACATTTTCTGCTTGTCAAAATGTGAATGTTGCCGGTGCAAATGCACTGCCGAAAAGCGTAGAGGAACAGGTTCCAGACACTAATGCATTGTTATTACATCTAATGCAATAAATGGAACAAAATCAGAGACAAACACAGCAAAAGCTTCAAAAGTTAGACACAATGGAACAACACCAGAGACAAACACAGCAACAGTTAGACGCAATGGAACAAAATCTTCAAAAGTTAGACACCACACTTGAACAAACACGTGAAAATGTAACTACTGAGTTACATAAAATCGAATCGAAATGTCAAAAAGTCTGTAATGACGTAAAAACACAAATTTGTGAGCATTTCCAACCTATTTTTTCGCGTCATGAAAATGCATTACAGAATCACGAAGCAGCCGTAAAAGAACTGCAAACTATTGTTCATGAAAATCACGACGACTTGCAAGCTAAAATTGACTCAGTTGCATCTACCGATTCGGTTATGCAACTTGCAAAAACTCAGGAAAACTTAAAGGACACAGTAGATACGATTTCAGCACAAATGGACACTCTGAAACTTGGTTCAGAAAAACACACAGAGGAAATAATTTCACTAACGGATAAAGTAGCCGAACTTTCAGATCAGTTCACTAACTTATCTACAAAGATAGATGATGATCTGAATGACACAAGACCTGAAGCCATCACTGACACAGAAGAGTATGAAAAAATTAAGAAATTCAAACAAAATCAGAATCAAATTAATACGCAACACAAAAGAGAAATCCGGGAAGTACAAGATCAGTTGGCACAAGTAATACAAAACTTACATATTTCAGAGGACACTCGCGCTCCAGCACGGGTTGAGGGACTTAGAAATACGGAACAACCACAAAATAATAACACAGGACACTTCGGAAATTATGAAAGAAATTGGCAAGGCACACCGAATTTGAGATGGGACCGCCGAAACGACGTAACAATGACCGACATGTGACTCGCCGACATGATGATTTTGACTATAATCTGTTCATTACTACACGTAAATTCAAAACATTTAAGAATTCTGGCAACGACATTCATCCACAAGCATGGCTCCATCAATTCTCTCATTGTTTTCCTCCCAACTGGTCGTTAGAGCACAGATTAGAATTTATGTGTGGCTACTTAGAGAATGAACCAGCTGAAAGAATGGGATCGGTCACTCACGATTGTCACAGTGAAGGAGAATTTTAACATGCGTTCCTCTCAGCATATTAGTCTCAAGCTACACAAGACTGAGTAAAACATAGCATCATGATGATGAAACACTTTGAACAATCTGAATTTTCCAGTTTTGTCAAATATTTTGAAGACATGTTGCACAAGAATCAGTACCCATCAAACCCATACAGCCCCTCAGAACTCATCCGCATTGGCTTAATCAAATTACCTGAACATTTGCGACATATTATTTTGGCAGGACGTTGCAAAGACGATATTGAAGCTTTTCAGGGGTTCTTACAAGAACTGGAAATTGACACTGACAATCGTGGAACGCGAAAACAGGAGCACAACAATTACAGGTCACATCCGTCATAATTCCGCGATGACAGAAATAATAACTGGACACGACAAGGCTATTCTTACAAGGTAAATCGTGACCAAAACAGACACCACCCATATGACAACCACTGGCAGAGTAATAGTTACAGAGAAAGATCGCATTTTCGTAGTAATGAATGTGACAGAGACAACCATAGAAATAGACAATATGGGAACCAAAATAATTATTATCAAGGGAGACAGAATAACTTCAGACGCAACGGTCCACCACGCGGTTACGATTCTGGGGGAAATTCTCCACCACATGACCGACAAGAAAGAAACTATGGAATCTACCGACATGACGATATGATCGTAACGACAAACCTGAATTGCATCAGAACTGGCGGGATTTAAACAGGGCTGGGCCCTCTCGACAAGGTGAATTTGTAGAATTTAGGTCTCCAAACCCCAATTACGATGCACGCCAACAAACAGATAGCAGACAATGACCCGCACCGCAGGTAGCCACGTGCGCCGGCTGGCTCAGAGGAAAGTAACATAGATGCTAACCTTGAGAAAAATTCCAGTATTCTTTACCGACGTATACCACATGATAATTGCGTTGAAGTTGAAACTCTGCGTACTAGGAAGAGTAAAGGATTGCTCCACATTTCACATGTAAAACCGTTTATTGAGAGATAATCTGTTTTTTTTTTTTAATTTAGACTTTACTATAAAATTTTTCACTTTACACCACAAGGCTATTCTTACAACGTAAATCGTGACCGAAACAGACACCACCCATATGACAACCACTGGCAGAGTAATAGTTACAGAGAAAGATCGCATTTTCGTAGTAATGAATGTGACAGAGACAACCATAGAAATAGACAATATGGGAACCAAAATAATTATTATCAAGGGAGACAGAATAACTTCAGACGCAACGGTCCACCACGCAGTTACGATTCTGGGGGAAATTCTCCACCACATGACCGACAAGAAAGAAACTATGGAATCTACCGACATGACGATATGATCGTAACGACAAACCTGAATTGCATCAGAACTGGCGGGATTTAAACAGGGCAGGGCCCTCTCGACAAGGTGAATTTGTAGAATTTAGGTCTCCGAACCCCAATTACGATGCACGCCAACAAACAGATAGCAGACAATGACCCGCACCGCAGGTAGCCACGTGCGCCGGCTGGCTCAGAGAAAAATAACATAGATGCTAACCTTGAGAAAAATTCCAGTATTCTTTACCGACGTATACCACATGATAATTGCGTTGAAGTTGAAACTCTGCGTACTAGGAAGAGTAAAGAATTGCACCACATTTCACATGTAAAACCGTTTATTGAGAGATAATCTGTTTTTTTTTTTTTTTAATTTAGACTTTACTATAAAATTTTTCACTTTACATTACTAGTATGCTTTGTCAGACTTAGAATCTGTTAACATGCAACAATGTTTGAAGTTAAATATCCAATCAAGAACCAAGAGAACTTATTGAAACAGAAATTACGAATGCATTGTTATAGTGAACAGACGTCACAGTGTTGTTGTGTGTGTACATTCTTGCTTGTTAGTTGCACGATTACGTAACGACAATAAGGCTTACACATTTAGAACATATACCGGTACTGCTAATGAGATTTTAATGCAACATTTTGGTTTACTTGAAAATAAATTCTGGATTTAAAGTACTTTCAGTGAGATACCAGATGACACAGTGGTTAGTTTATGTGACAGCTACACGATTTTATTACGACGCTACTAATGAGTGACAATTTACAATGTCGCTTTTTCAGTGTTTCTGTTTTATATCAGCACAGTTTTTCTGTATTATCCTGGAAAGTAAAACATGTTTTAGTGGTAACTTTTGTGGTATAGCTATAATGAGATTGCCTTTTCCATAGCACAACAATACGTTACAGCACAGTACTTTCTTCATCATGGCAATAAGCGTAATAACTAAGATATCTATACGCAAAGCATTTCACTTTTGTTTATCATGAGGTAAGCACATTGACTTCTGCAGAACTTAGCTTTCGGAGGACGATAACTACGACACTTCCACAGAGATTATCTTACAACAAGACGCACAGTTTAGCGCTACAGTACACGTATTTGAGTGATTAATTTTATACTTAAAACATGTATTTTTAAAGATTTTTGAATTACAAAGAAAGTTTTCCGTGATACATTTCATTCCATTGCTGTAATCTGTAACACCTGAGGGTATAATTACATTAATCCTCAGGGGGGTACACGCTTACTTTGTTTACCATGTGTGTGGCAAGCACAAGGAGCCCTAGCTAATATGGTATTTGCTTATACAACTTTACACATCGGTACCATATTTCTCCAACACAGAATTACACAGCTACCTGATTCTTTAAACGAGAAACAAACATTTTTTTACTACATCAGTGGCACATGTTTACGCAATTACACAGTTGGGTAACTTCACACTTACGAAATCGTATTTTGTCTGTACTTTGTGAACTGTTCATATTTTTTCGGACCCATTGTGATATTATGAGAGCTTTGAATGATATATTTGGTATGGGATCACGATTTTTAAAGTACGTTTGAGGCACATGACACTTTTGACATGAGCAGAGAATTTTGAGAGTTGACTGAGGTGTTATGATGTTATTATTACGATGACTATGTGTATTATGCTGTTGCGGTATGTTTATGATCAATAAGCTGATGCTATATGAGTTATTTGAGTATGCTACGTATCTGTTAGGATGAAATATTGAAGAAGTGTCGACGAATAAGGTAAGGAATAATGAGTAGTGGTTAGGGACTCTGGTTTGTGAGAAAAGGTTGTTGGAAACCAAGAATCGTACTTTAAGAGTTATGAAATGTATGTAAATGCGTGAATGTATTAAAATGCTGACGAAAATTTTTCGGACTCTGTTATATCAATAGGATTTTGTTTCTACAGATTTGTAACGCAAATTCTTGACCTGTGAAATATTTTTATATGAGACTGTCACCGTAGCAGAAACTGCTGTCGTAAATATTTCCGTAAAAAAGTTAAGTGACCACCTGCACATAATGCGTCGTGGGCAGCTGCGCGACAGTCGCCTGGAAAAAAGCCATTAGTGTGTGCCATTCAGAGGCAGAGGTGGAAAAAAAAGAGGCCATTACCCTGGCTATTGACATTTCTTTGTAGAAAGCATCGCAAATACGACACGCTCAAACTTGAAAACGTATGATTATACTGTGGAGCTTTTAATTTAAGATATTTACTAAAATGCCTAATGAAATGATGAGAAACATTTTACATCTATTCTCTTTCTACTTGAGAGTTTTCTCAATTTGTTTAATATCAAGTTTCTAGCTGCAGCAGCATTGGTTAAAATAAAATTTAATAGATGTACTAATATAAATATTTTATTCCTACAGATCCAGTAAATAATTTTATGATCTATTAAAAAAAACGAAGGAGCATAAAAAGGCATTTCCCTTCACAGAAATTGCATACGGAATTTTCTTTTCAACTACGTGGTAATTTTTTTGGTAGAATAACTTCTTGTCGTGCACCACTTTAATTACATAGACATTAAGATGTGAATATACATTTCCCTTGTCTGCATTGCTGTCTTTAGCGCAATATTTTTTCTGCTTGAGCTATGTCATGTTCAGATATAAGTTATTGCATTTGCTGCTGCTGTTTGCCAGGCATAGTGCTACTAAATTTCACTTTGTATTACTCTGTTAAGCTAGTTTTACTACTGATTTATTTTTCTTGTTGCTGCACATTGGCTCATATTGGTTGTAATGATGCATTGGTTGGTAATTTAGATTTACTGTAGCTTTCTTTGCAATTTTCCATTTTTTTGTCATTGCTGTTTATGTTAATTGTTTTGTGCTGCTGCATTGCTTCGTCCCTTAGTTTAGCATCTGAGCTCAGTAGATTTAAGTTAGCTTAAGAGGGGGTAGCCTATAAGAGAATGAGTTGCCATGAATTTGAAGAAATGCACTGAGAGGCTATATGAGAAAAGTACAGAAAGCAGGTATAGATAGGACTTTTGGAAATAATGAAGAACAAAGGGAGATCTCCGAGAAGTAAAGAAAGTTTTGTTTGCAAAATACTGCAGTAAAACAAACCCTGTCCTTTCCTTGTGTTATCCCACTATGTGTTTGTGTACCTTTGTGTATTTATGTTCTTCCTGTCTTTATATGTTTATCTGATAAGACTTATGTTGTAGAATTTTTCTAATACTCAGCTACATGAACTATGATGAGGAATACTGTTATCCTAAAATATAATTTGTATTAATAATATCTTATTTACTTTCTAAAGATGTTCAACATTATTAATTCTGTTCTGTTATAATGCTCATGTGTGAAGTTGATGTTTCAATAATTATTCTGATCTTTTATGTATTTACTTATGTCATAATTCCTGTAACACTGATGTATATGTTTATTTCTATTCTTTGGTAAAGCCCCTATTACTACAAATGTTATCTGTATTATTATGTTTTTAATGATGTATTTTGTACCGTTGTTATTGTATTCTTATGTTATAAAATTGTAATTGATACCAGTTCATCACATTATTAACTTGTGAGTTACATTTCACTGCACATGTTTCTGTTGGTCATAGTATATGGACAATATGTGAGAAGTAGGGACTGTTAGTGTTTGCATGTGTGTTAATAATTCAGCAAGGCACTGGATAACAGCATTGCTGGTTCTAAGGACAATTCCAAAAACTTTGTGAGTGCACAAGTGGTGGTTATGGACTTGCTATATTATCTGCAAGACTCTTCAATGGTGATTGTGCACATGCACAGTCACAACAGATAGCTGCTGGCCACCTCTACAAGGACTACAGTGGGTCTGCAATTTTGGTGACCCACCAATACCATTATTTCTACAAGGACTACAGTGGGTCTACACCTTTGCTGACTCACCAGTACCATTATTTCTACAAGGACTGCAGTGGGTCTGTACCTCTGGTGGCCCACCAATACCGTAATCTCTACCAGGACTACAGTGGGTCTGGTCTGTGATGACCTACCTACCAATACTCTTCAAAATTTCGACTGACTCTGCTGTGGGTTTGCTCTGTTGTGGACCAATACCTGTCTGCATGTCAAGAGTCAGCACTGTCTTTCCATTGGAAGGACGACACTACTTCTTCAAGGTTGCGTGGAAATCCACTACTTCTGTGTGCATTTTCTTTTACTGCTCAGACTTTGAGAAAAGAAAAACACTGCAATTTTACTGTGATGGATGATCAGGACTGTCTTTATGGACAGTGAGAAAATTTTAGCTTTTAACCAACATTGTATCAATAAGTGTGTGCATTTGATTTCTTTGTTATTGTAATTGTGAAAAAATTTTAACAAATATGTATTGGCCAGTGCCCAAAAAAATTTGTAAAATTTTTTATGGGAAGCATGGGGGCTATGTAAGTAGGCTGTTTAGGTTTTCTTATTGGTAACGCCACGTAGCGCTCTGTATGAAAATCACTGGCTGTGCTGTGTGCAGTCTGTGGCTAGTTTGCATTGTTGTCTGCCATTGTAGTGTTGGGCAGCTGGATGTTAACAGCGCATAGCGTTCGGCAGTTGGAGGTGAGCCGCCAGCAGTGGTGGATGTGGGGAGATAAATGGCGGAGTTTTGAAATTTGTAAGACTGGATGTCATGAACTGCTATGTATATTATGATTTTTCAACACTATTAAGGTAAATACATTGTTTGTTCTCTATTAAAATCTTTCATTTGCTAACTATACCTATCAGTAGTTAGTGCCTTCCGTAGTTGAATCTTTTATTTAGCTGGCAGTAGTGGCGCTCGCTGCATTGCAGTAGTTCGAGTAACTAAGATTTTTGTGAGGTAAGTGATTTGTGAAAGGTATAGGTTAATGTTAGTCAGGGCCATTCTTTTGTAGGGATTTTTGAAAGTCAGATTGCGTTGCGCTAAAAATATTGTGTGTCAGTTTAAGCCCAGTCACGTGTATAATTTTTCAAAAGGGGACGTTTCATCATCTGTGCGGAGTTGCTTGCGCGTTACGAGGCCGACCGTGACAATTTGTTGTCGAACATCGTCATAGGTGATGAAACATGAGCCGGCCGGAATGGCCGAGCGGTTCTAGGCGCCACAGTCTGGAATCGCGTGACCGCTACGGTTGCAGGTTCGAATCCTGCCTCGGGTATGGATGTGTGTGATGTCCTTAGGTTAGTTATGTTCAAGTAGTTCTAAGTTCTAGGGGACTTATGACCTCAGAAGTTAATTCCCATAGTGCTCAGAGCCATTTAAACATTTTTTGATGAAACATGAGTTCATCACTTCACACCGAAAACGGAAGTATATGGATTGGCACCGCACCATCACCCTTAGAAGAGAAAGTTCAAAGCCACACACTCAGCGGGAAGTCATGGTGATGGTCTTCTTGCACTCTGAAGGGGTCATTCTGTTTCATATTCTCCCTCAACTTTGAAATGTATTGTGGTGCTCTCAGGAAACTGAATAAGTCGACTTCAGCGTGTTCTTCGGCACAGTAATGCAAACTTACCTCTCCTTCTCCATGACAACGCATGTAGTCACATGAGTTGTCACCCGAGAGGAGGTCACTAAATTTCTTTTGGCTGTTTATCGTCAGCCACCCTACATTCCAGACCTCGCACCTTCTATATTCCATCTGTTTGGTCCAATGAAGAATGCACTCCACGGGAAGCAGTACGTGGATGATGGGGAGGTTATAGAGGGAGTAAGACGTCGTCCAGTGGTGTGGTACCATGCGGGAATACAGTCTCTCCCAAAAAATCGGCGTAAGGCTGTCGCAGTGAATGGAGATTATGTTGGAAAGTACCGTTTTGTATTCAAAAGAGTGGGGTATAATATGATGTATTGGAATCCTGAAGAAATCAACCTGCTTTCAGAAGGAAAATGTGTTGCATTACTTATTGAACGCTCCTCGAGCGAGATCATGATCCCACATGATAGGTTTGTGATCGCCTCGAAGAAAGAGATGCGTCCGTTTTCGTAAGGATCCATGTAGGGCCATCCAGTCCTTCAGTTGTGACGGGTATCACTTGCCGCCCCTGATGGAAGAAACCAGCCATCGAAGTACGAGGCAGGGCGGGACGTTACGCGACGGTCCGGGCACAGCCGCGGAGGGCTTCTCCCGCCACACGCTGCTCGTTTTTCTGCCGGCGCAGCGTTAATTTCCAGATGATAGATACCGACGTTGATTAATTGGGAGGTATCGGTTTTGCATAAAAGAATGAGCCGGACGGCGATTGGAAACCAGTGGCTCGGAGACGAGCGGAGCACGACCGAATAATTTCTTTCCTTTAAGTTTTTTTCTTCCCCCCAGGTTAATTCTGTATTCTGCTGCGAGATGCGGCTGTCGGCAGATCGCTACGATGAAAACGCGACTCCGTTCGGCAGAACTAATTTACATTATTTTGTGATTAAAGATTTGCTGTTGATGGGAATCGTGAGATCAAAATGGCCATTCTTCAGCGACTACACCATTCAACGAACAACCGGTCGTGTTTCCACACGCTTTGTCGATACACATCCACAGTTTCGGTAGGTTATATTCTTGCATTCCTCGATGAACGAGTAAAGAGCTTCGATCGTGCAACTTCACCTGGCACAGACAAATACGAGAAACCCACCGTGAAAATTAGACATGGAAACGCATACTTTTTCTGGCTTCCTAAATACTTAAAAGTAGGAAAAAGTCGTTATATTAAGGACTGACGATAGTGGTTGTGAGAATAATCGTTACACTTATTCTGATGAGCCAAAACATTATGACCAGCTGCTTAATACACTACTGGCTATTAAAATTGCTACACCAAGAAGAAATGCAGATGATAAACGGGTATTCATTGGACAAATATATTATACTAGAACTGACATGTGATTACATTTTCACGCAGTTTGGGTGCATAGATCCTGACAAATAAGTACCCAGAACAACCACCTCTGACCGTGATAACGGCCTTGATACGCCTGGGCATTGAGTCAAACAGAGCTTGGATAGCGTATTCAGGTACAGCTGCCATGCACCTTCAACACGATACAACAGTTTATCAAGAGTAGTTACTGGTGTACTGTGACGAGCCAGGTGCTCGGCCACCATTGACCAGACGTTTTCAATTGCTGAGAGATCTGTATCCAGAAAGGCCAGTACAGGACCTGCAACATGCGGTCGTGCATCATCCTGCTGAAATGTAGGGTTTCGTAGGGATCGAATGAAAGGTAGAGCCACGGGTCGTAACACATCTGAAACGTAACGTCCACCGTTCATAGTGCCGTCAATGAGAACAAGAGGTGACCGAGACGTGTAACCAATGGCACCCCATGCCATCACGCCGCGTGATACGACAGTATGGCGATGACGAATACACGCTTCCAATGTGCGTTCACCGCGATGTCGCCAAACACGGATGCGACCATCATGATGCTGTAAACAGAACCTGGGTTCATCCGAAAAAATGACGTTTTGCCATTCGTGCACCCAGGTTCGTCGTTGAGTACACCATCGCAGGCGCTCCTGTCTGTGATGCAGCGTCAAGGGTAGCTGCAGCCATGGTCTCCGAGCTGATAGTCCATGCTGCTGCAAACGTCGTCGAACTGTTCGTGCAGATGGTTGTTGTCTTGCAAACGTCCCCATCTGTTGATTCAGGGATCGAGACGTGGCTGCACGATCCGTTACAGCCATGCGGATAAGATGCCTGTCACCTCGACTGCTAGTGATACGAGGCCGTTGGGATCCAGCACGGCGTTCCGTATTACCATCCTGAACCCACCGATTCCATATTCTGCTAATAGCCATTTGATCTCGACCAACGCGAGCAGTAATGTCGCGATACGATAAACCGCAATCGCGATAGGCTACAATCCGACCTTTATCAAAGTAGGAAACGTGATAGTACGCATTTCTCCTCCTTACACGAGGCATCACAACAACGTTTCACCAGGCAACGCCGGTCAACTGCTGTTCGTGCATGAGAAATCGGTTGGAAACTTTCCTCATGTCAGCACGTTGTAGGAGTCGCCACCGGCGCCAGCCTTGTGTGAATGCTCTGAAAAGCTGATCATTTGTATATCGCAGCGTCTTCTTTCTGTCGGTTAAGTTTCACGTCTGTAGCACGTCATCTTCGTGGTGTAACAATTGCCCATGTCTTTGCGCTAACATAATGTTTTCAGACTTCATTTGCTATTTCATCTGGAATACAAACACGGCTACCTTCCTCTAAAACTGCGTTATTTTTTGTGGATGGTCTTCCATTTATTCTTTTTAAAGCTACACAGTGCGAATTACACTTCTTGATTGTATAGTCTACTATACACTGGTGCCCGTTGTAAGTCAGTGAAGGCTTCTCTTTGGTGGTCTCGGTGAACTCCATTATGTCAGCACTAAAACGCGGATCACCACTTGCCAGTCAGAGGTCAACTGCATTACTGAACTCTGGGAGAATGCCTGGCGCACAACGAACTGGTGCGGGGACAGGGAACTTTGTGCAGAAAACGGGTCTGGCTTTCCCCAGAATGTGTCGCAGGTGGACAGGCTGGTGTATCCTACTTATGGTACACCCTGTCCCCTAATCACAGTGTCCTCGGCTCTTTGCAGATGTCAACACATTCCAACTCCACTCTCCGTGCAAGTGTCATAAACTCATCCGGACAGCCACGTGACACTACCGAGAGCGAAGACCATCGTGTCCGGCTTACGGCTCTGGCGCATCTTACTACATCTGCAGCACTAATTTAAGCAGCAGGTGGCACCACAGTGACACAGCTAACTATTGCAAAATGGTTACTTCAAGGACAGCTACCAGCCAGGAGCCATCTAGCATGCATTCCGCTGATCCCAAACCACCGCCATTTGCGACTTTAGTGGCGTCAAACGAGAGCTCATTGGAGGGCAGGGGAGAGGTTTGTTGTGTTTTCTGATGAAAGCGGGTTCTGCCTGGTTGTAGTGATGGCAATGTGTCGGTTAGGAGGAGGTCAATTGAGGACCTGCAACGGACCTGTCTGCGTGCTGGACACACTGGACCTACACCTGGAATTATGGTCTGAACTGTCATTTCGTATGACAAAAATGGTTCAAATGGCTCTGAGCACTATGGGACTTAACATCTGTGGTCATCAGTCCCCTAGAACTTAGAACTACTTAAACCTAACTAACCTAAGGACAGCACACACATCCATGCCCGAGGCAGGATTCGAACCTGCGACCGCAGCAGCCGCGCGGCTCCGGACTGAGCGCCTAGAACCGCTAGACCACCGCGGCCGGCCTTCGTATGACAGCAGGAGGATGCAACCTGACTGCAAATACGTACGTCAGTCTGGTGAATCGACCTGTTGTGCTGCCATTCATGAACAGTATTCCAGGGGGTATTTTCTAACAGGATTAAGCTCGCCCACATAACGAAATTGTAACTCAACATGCTCTACAGAGTGTCGCCATGTTGCTTTGGTCTGCTCGATAACGAGTTATGTCTCCAGTCGAGCACACATGAGAGATCAGTGCACGATAAACCAAGCGTCATCCACAAACAGCATTAACTTTCCCTGTATTGATCACCCAAGTGCAACAGGCGTGGAACTCGATCCCACGAAGTGACATCCGGCACCTGTACAATACAATGCAAACACCAGAATGAAATTTTCACTCTACAGCGGAGTGTGCGCTGATATGAAACTTCCTGGCACATTAAAACTGTGTGCCGGCCGAGACTCGAACTCGGGACCTTTGAATTTTGCGGGTAAGTGCTCTACCAAATGAGCTACCCAAGCACGACTCACGCCCCGCCCTCACAGCTTCAATTCTGCCAGTATCTCGTCGCCTACCTTCCAAACTTCACAGAACCAGGTTCGCAGAAGAGCTTCTGTGAAGTTTGGAAGGTAGGAGACGAGATACTGGCAGAATTGAAGCTATGAGGGGGGGGGGGGGGGGGGCGTGTGTCGTGCTTTGGTAGCTCATTTGGTAGAGCACTTACCCGCAAAAGGCAAGGGTCCTGAGTTCGAGTCTCGGTCCGGCACACAGTTTTAATCAGTCCCCTAGAACTTAGAACTACTTAAACCTAACTAGCCTAAGGACATCACACACGTCCATGCCCGAGGCAGGATCCGAACCTGCGACCGTAGCAGCAGCGCGGTTGTAAACAAATTTAATGCAGAACGAAAAGAGACTACCTTCTTATGATGTTGTTGTTGTTGTGGTCTTCAGTCCTGAGACTGGTTTGATGCAGCTCTCCATGCTACTCTATCCTGTGCAAGCTTCTTCATCTCCCAGCACCTACTGCAACCTACATCCTTCTGAATCTGCTTGATGTATTCATCTCTTGGTCTCCCTCTACGATTTTTACTCTCTACGCTGCCCTCCAATACTAAATTGGTGATCCCTCGATGCCTCAGAACATGTCCTACCAACCGATCCCTTCTTATAGTCAAGTTGTGCCACAAACGTCTCTTCTCCCCAATCCTATACAACACCTCCTCATTAGTTATGTGATCTACCCATCTAATCTTCAGCATTCTTCTGTAGCACCACATTTCGAAAGCTTCTATTCTCTTCTTGTCTAAGCTATTTATCGTCCATGTTTCACTTCCATACATGGCTACACTCCATACAAATACTTTCAGAAACGACTTCCTGACACTTAAATCTATACTCGATGTTAACAAATTTCTCTTCTTCAGAAACGCTTTCCTTCCCATTGCCAGTCTACATTTTATATCTCCTCTACTTCGATCATGATCAGTTATTTTGCTTCTTATGATACTCTGTGGAAATGACACAAAGTCGGCTAAGAGTCTCTTGACATCTGTAAAATATTCCCTAATGAAGCGTGACAAGACCATCTCAAAGGCCAAGCCTTTTCTGGGAAATAATCGTAACATTCGCCTTGGAAGGTTCTTAGAATCAAAAGCTGTATGGACGGACACCGAATACAAAAGTTTTGCAGCTGAAACGCAGGCAAATGACATTCAGTTAAATCCATAATTTCTCCCTCTATTAGATGATGAGCCAACCAGCATGAAACTGATAAAAACAAAAGAATTATCATAAAAATTAATTGGGTGCAGTTTTGCTACCTTTCAACCTATCTTAAAACTAATTTGTAGTAACACATCTCGTAGACTACGGCAGGCCAGTTGAGGATGCGGCTAGGCAAGCAAAAAAACGCTCATGTTGATGGCCGTCTGGGTTGTGGGCGCTCGCGGTAATGTGGGACGGACGGTCACACGTCGTTAGCCAAGCACGGACGACTGCTAGCGCAGGAGAAGTGTAAGCAATGTGTTTCTTTCAGAAGAATGATCATAATTAGGTTCGACGTAGCGTTAGATACGAACATAACGTTAAAGGGAAGACTACACCCAGAAACTTAACTTTTCTCCTACTTTGCCGAAAGCAACTGCATTTTCAAAAAGTGACTATTATGTAACGCTGTAGTAATACCCAAGTTTTGAAGTTCATAACTTCACTGGTTTTCGAGTTTTGAGATTTTAATTTGATTTCAATGGTATTTTTGAAAGCCAACTTTTGGTACTCGCAGCACAATTTACACATGCCAGATTTTGTAGGTACATCCACGAAACATAATTCAACGGTTCAGTGCATTCATATTATGAGAAATATTAACAACTTGTTTTTAGCGTTTGTTTCATATTTCAGTCCTAAATTTTCTTTAATTATTGGTACATAAATGCGGTGTTAAAATAAATTACATTTTCTATAATATTAATGCAAAGAAGTCTTCAAATACATCAGTACTACTTCCTGCAAAAATTTCATTCAGAATGATCAGTATTTATGGTAAAAAAGTTGGCAATGAACTCAGAAAAACAAACTGTTGGTACAATGGATTTTAGCATTTTATCAAAGAGTGGATGTTACTACAAGACATACAACCATTAAAATTCACCAGCACCATAACGTTTTCCCTTCCCGCTTAGATGATTGTGTTTCTTGTAATTTCGGGATCAGGATAAGCTTTTTCTTGAATTTTCTGAATAAAAATCTACTCACAGCCTATTTGAGGAGGCGAGTGGTAAGGATGTCTGAAAGCCAGTGCTTATTTCCTTGAAGCTTGTTGATGATACTGAACAGGGCTTCAGTGTACTCCCTAAATTTATATTTACACAGTCAGCAGGTAAAGTAATTGATTTCCGAGGACTGACTGCCAATTGTTTCGCTTCAATTTTCCTGGAAATATTGCAACTTGTTTTTCCCAGTATGCGTTTATGCCAAGTTCGGAATAAAGATGGTTTTGTTTGAGGGTGATACAAATAAAAAATCATCCTTGGCATCTTTCAGTGTGTCACAGTCGCTTACGCAGTCTGTGTTCGAATATGGCCAAATCATTTTGGGATCTACGTGTAAACACTCCATAGATGTGAAATAGCCTTTTTTTTTCTTTTTTTAAAAATGCAGTTTTAGAGCGGAGTCTCCTCTTAAAATGGACAGTAGCTGTTTTTAAGGGGATGACAACTATCATGATGGTCGGGTTAACAACTTCAAAGCGACCAAACCTATCAACATCAATGTGCCAATACAGGATGCCTAGCCTACATGTTTATTGTATGCGATAGTGTTTTCATACATTTAGTGTTCTTTTAAAGTGCTTTGGACCTTTGAAAACAACGAAAAATTTCAGTGTACATCAACATTCCAAGCAAAAGATTATGGGCATTTGGAAGGCGAGCATCGAGAATCCAACGTGGGAAAAAAGAACAACTTTTAAGCGATGTGACTGAAGGAAGTATTCATCACACGAGAGCAGAGAAATAGTCTCTATAATGTTCCCAAAGCCCGCCCGGTTGGCCGTGCGGTCTAATGCACGGCTTTCCGGGCGGGAAGGAGCGCCTGGTCCCCGGCACGAATCCTCCCGGCGGATTTATATCGGGGTCCGGTGAACCGGCCAGTCTGTGGATGGTTTTTAGGCGGTTTTCCATCTGCCTCGGCGAATGCGGGCTGGTTCCCCTTATTCTGCCTCAGCTACACTATGTTGGCGATTGCTGCGCAAACAAGTTCTCCATGTACGCGTACACCACCATTACTCTACCACGCAAACATAGGGGTTACACTCGTCTGGTGTGAGACATACCCTGGGGGGTCCACTGGGGGCCGAACCGCACAATAACCCTGGGTTCAGTGTGGGGCGACGGAGGGGTGAAGTGGACTGCGGTAGTCGTCGTGGGGTTGTGGATCACTGCGGCTGCAGCGGGGACGGAGCCTCTCCATCGTTTCTAGGTCCCCGGTTAACACACAAAACAATACAATACAATGTTCCCAACATTTTTACTACGAAAATACATTTCTGTGTTCAGGAGGAATACTCAGTGAATCGCAGTTAGATCAAGTTATCGTACCGCTTTTCAGCCTGCAAAGGGCTGCGCTGTTTCACTGATTTTCGGGTTATGTTGACAGTGAGCAAACTCGGCTGCAGCTAGAACTTACAGGCCTACAGCGCGGCGTTCACATTAGTTTCATAGCAAAATTACTCTCGCAGACTTCTGCTTTTGTGTTTAATGTTTCATTAAAATGGTAACGAAGTATTAATTCATCAATTTAAATTTCGTCCTAAAACGTTAGTCATCATAAGATCGCAACGGTCATAAGAAACACCATGTTTCTTACTTAGCTGCCCCCCCCCCCCCCCCCCCCGCAGACTATTGAAATATACTCGTATGTTGAATTTGATTGTCATTTCTCATTATGTTGAATTTCATTGTTAATTCTCATTAACAGAACAGTCTTAAAAGTAAATTTACCACGAACTGCCCAAGAGCTATATGGTTGCTGACTGCTGTGGTGTGAGCAAGAACAGCTGTGCCGAACTGCTGGAGTTCTTAGCGTGCCTGTACCTGTGAAAATCCGTTTAGCCCGGTAAGGGCCGGAAGCTCCGTGCGAGTGTCACTCCGTGCAAATGCATTTTGTGCAAGTGTTCCAACCCCGTCCGGAGGACGGTCTTTTTTGCGATCACACCGTTGCAGCAATCATGTACAGTGGTTACGTTCCTGTCAAGTCTTTCGCAATATCACAGAAGGGACATTTAGCTTCTCGTAGCCGTATTAGACGACCTCGCTCAAACTCAGTGAGGTACTGATAATGGCATCTTTGTCGCCTTAAAGGCATTCTTCACCAGCAGCAACTCACTACATCCAAACTCAAAGGTAACTAAAGCTCACGACCGTTACATCGTGTATTTAAACCAAATCTGATTTGCATCCTTATGAGACTGGTGCGAATTTCGAACAGATATCATTTTTCAGACGTGTAAACACGTCTAGCAAATTTCGTTTATGTCGCACAACTCCTTCTTGGGGTTGCAATTATTTTGCCGTCAGTGTAGAAGGTGTAGCAGAAATTTCAGTGTAGCTTTGATTAGGGAACCGTAGCAGGATTCACCTTTCAGTGGTTTAAGAAACCGTGCAAGACGTATATATCGCCGACGGACGAACACTCGAATTTCAACTCCTTGCGTCTGTTAAGTACTACATCTTAAGCACTTCACCACCTCTCTCGCCTGAGAAAAAGAAATTAACAGCAGATTCACGGCCACGTGGAGGCTACAAGCAATCAAGCGCGACTGACGACGCTGACCAAAGTCTACGTCTCGCGAAAGCGCGTCTGCGCGGAGAGTCCTCTTGCTGGCGTTTTCTTTTTCCGTTGCCGTGACGCTAATGTCCGGAGATTTAGGGAGGCGGCGCGGAATTCCGAGTGTGCTTCTAAATAGCTGCGGACACGGCAGCGGCAGCGGCAGCAGTCGGTAGGCGGTAGGCAGGACCACGTAATGAGGCGCGCGCATGCAAAGCCGCCTTCCGGCCCGGCGGGGGGGGCGGCGCGCTGCCCGGGCACGCAACGTAACGCAACGCACGCCCGGCGCTCCCACCAGTGCGGCCCGGCGTCACGGCCAGCGCACTAACACGAGGCGCGTTTCTAGGGCGACGGCTCTTCCCGAGGCGCCAGAGCTCACCCAAAATGTGTATACGAGGAGCATTCAAGTCCTAAGGCCTCCGATTTTTTTTCTAATTAACTACTCACCCGAAATCGATGAAACTGGCGTTACTTCTCGACGTAATCGCCCTGCAGACGTACACATTTTTCACAACGCTGACGCCATGATTCCATGGCAACGGCGAAGGCTTCTTTAGGAGTCTGTTTTGACCACTGGAAAATCGCTGAGGCAATAGCAGCACGGCTGGTGAATGTGCGGCCACGGAGGGTGTCTTTCATTGTTGGAAAAAGCCAAAAGTCACTAGGAGCCAGGTCAGGTGAGTAGGGAGCATGAGGAATCACTTCAAAGTAGTTATCACGAAGAAACTGTTGCGTAACGTTAGCTCGAGATGCGGGTGCGTTGTCTTGGTGAAACAGCACACGCGCAGCCCTTCCCGGACGTTTTTGTTGCAGTGCAGGAAGGAATTTGTTCTTCAAAACATTTTCGTAGGATGCACCTGTTACCGTAGTGCCCTTTGGAACGCAATGGGTAAGGATTACGCCCTCGCTGTCCCAGAACATGGTCACCATCATTTTTTCAGCACTGGCGGTTACCCGAAATTTTTTTGGTGGCGGTGAATCTGTGTGCTTCCATTGAGCTGACTGGCGCTTTGTTTCTAGATTGAAAAATGGCATCCACGTCTCATACATTGTCACGACCGACGAAAAGAAAGTCCCATTCATGCTGTCGTTGCGGGTCAACATTGCTTGGCAACATGCCACACGGGCAGCCATGTGGTCGTCCGTCAGCTTTCTTGGCACCCACCTGGATGACACTTTTCGCGTTTTCAGGTCCTCATGCAGGATTGTGTGCACAGAACCCACAGAAATGCCAACTCTGGAGGCGATCTGTTCAACAGTCATTCGGCGATCCCCCAAAACAGTTCTCTCCACTTTCTCGATCATGTCGTCAGACCGGCTTGTGCGAGCCCGAGGTTCTTTCGGTTTGTTGTCACACGATGTTCTGCCTTCATTAAACTGTCGCACCCACGAACGCACTTTCGTCACATCCATATCTACATCACCACATGTCTCCCTCAACTGTCGATGAATTTCAATTGGTTTCACACCACGCAAATTCAGAAAACGAATGATTGCACGATGTTCAAGTAAGGAAAACGTCGCCATTTTAATTATTTAAAACAGTTCTCAATCTCGCCGCTGGCGGTAAAATTCCATCTGCCGTACGGTGCTGCCATCTCTGGGACGTATTGACAATGAACGCGGCCTCATCTTAAAATAATGCGCATGTTTCTGTCTCTTTCCAGTCCGGAGAAAAAAAATAGGAGGCCTTAGAACTTGAATGCACCTCGTATAATACCATCAGATCATCACGGGAAGTGCTGGCATAACGACTACCTTAAGGATTTGCGATTTTTCAATTAAGCTGCATTCGATTTAGGTACTGGAAAAATCACTGGGCGTGACGGACTGCCGTCCTAAGGGGCCCGGGTTCGATTCCCGGCTGGGTAGGGGACTTTCTCCGTCAGGGACTGGGTGTTGTGTTGTCTTCATCATGAATCACGAATTATGAATACCCTTAGCTGCATACAGGCGTTGATATAAGTCAACGGGGACACTTGAAAATGTGTGACCCGACCGGGACTCTATCCCAGGATCTGCTACTTACATGGCACACGCTCTATCCTTCTGAGTCATCCCATCTAAGTGAATTTTTTCATTCTCTTTGCACAAAAGGAAAGCACCTAAATGATCAATAATCTGAAAAGTAGCAGAGTAGCCATTGTCCACGACGCCGTAGGGCAAAATGGCCATGTAGCAGTAAAGGACTAAATAAACAGCTACATATCTGTCCAGTCCGAGGCTACTATTATTTCCCTAAATTACCTTCGCCGCCACATGGGTGATTAGCCCATTGTAGAGCGGTTTGTTGCGTCACCATCCCCGTGGCCCAACTGGCCATCATACACAAGGTAGACGGGGTTTGGGCAAGGAATTGTCTCCTTATTCATTTAAGTATAGTTTTCCGCCCCGATAGATGAATGGTTGCCGGCACGGTAGCTCAGCGTGTTCGGTCAGACGGTTAGCTACGCTCTGTAATGAAAAAAATTGAGTTAATGGATCAACGACGAACTGAAACGGGTGTCTTGCGACCTCCGCCCCGAGTAGATACAACGAACGAAAACGAACAAAGTGAGAGTTAAAAAAAAAATTGTCAGCGTGACGAACTGCCGTTCTAAGGATCCCGGGTTCGATTCCCAGCTGGGTCGTGGATTTTTTTCCGCTCACGCACTGGGTGTTGTGTTGTCTTCATCATTACTTCATCCCCATCCGACGCGCAGGTCGCCCTGTGTGGCGTCGTGTGTAATAAGACCTGCACCAACGCGGCCGAACCTGCCCCGTAAGGGGCCTCCCCGCCAATGACGCCAAACGCTCATTTCCATTTAGGTACAGTTTTTCACTATTTCTCGGACGGCAGAATACAGTGATTTCTCACAGGGCAATGAGATCGCACATCGCCACGTCAGTGGAATGAAAAGAAGTCAAAACAAAGAGAATTCGAGAAGGTTTGGGCAGAAAAAAGCAATGAATGTGGTTACAATGAAATGAATACCCATAGCCGCATACAGGCGTTGATATAAGTCAACGGGGACACTTGAAAATGTATGCCCCGACCGGAACTCGAAGCCAGGATCTGCTGCTTACATGGCAGACACTCTACCCTTCTGAGCCACCGAGCACGGTCTTATCTCTGGCACACCTCCCGTAAGACCCACATTGGCAACTCATTGTCCCGCACTATATGCATAGTACCCCTACCCATCATACTCATTCCTCGCAGCTTTACTGCCGATTCCCGTAAGAGTTCGGGCACTGTTTGTGAGATGGTATCTTCATACCATCTTCATATATACAGGGTGAGTCACCTAACATTACCGCTGGATATATTTCGTAAACCACATCAAATACTGACGAATCGATTCCACAGACCGAACGTGAGGAGAGGGGCTAGTGTAATTGGTTAATACAAACCATAAAAAATGCACGGAAGTATGTTTTTTAACACAAACCTACGTTTTTTTAAATGGAACCCCGTTAGGTTTGTTAGCACATCTGAACATATAAACAAATACGTAATTAGTGCCGTTTGTTGCATTGTAAAATTTAATTACATTCAGAGATATTGTAACCTAAAGTTGACGCTTCAGTACCACTCCTCCGCTGTTCGATCGTGTGTATCGGAGAGCACCGAATTACGTAGGGATAAAAAGGGAACGGTAATGGACCTTAGGTACAGAAGAGACTGGAACAGCACATTACGTCCACATGCTAACACCTTTTTATTGGTCTTTTTCACTGACGGACATGTACATTACCATGAGGGGTGAGGTACACGTACACACGTGGTTTCCGTTTTCAATTACGGAGTGGAATAGAGTGTGTCTCGACATGTCAGGCCAATAGATGTTCAATGTGGTGGCCATCATTTGCTGCACACAATTGCAATCTCTGGCGTAATTAATGTCGTACACGCCGCAGTGCATCTGGTGTAATGTCGCCGCAGGCTGCCACAATACGTTGTTTCATATCCTCTGGGGTTGTAGGCACATCAAGGTACACATTCTCCTTTAACGTACCCCACAGAAAGAAGTCCAGAGGTGCAAGATCAGGAGAACGGGCTGGCCAATTTATGCGTCCTCCACGTCCTGTGAAACGCCCATCGAACATCCTGCCATGGGTCAGCCTAGCGTTAATTGCGGAATATCCAGGTGCACCATCATGCTGATACCACATACGTCGACGCGTTTCCAGTGGGACATTTTCGAGCAACGTTGGCAGATCATTCTGTAGGAACGCGATGTATGTTGCAGCTGTTTCTTACAACACGCAACTGAACGTCGGAGGTTTCAAGCGTCAACTTTAGGTTACAATATCTCCGGATGTAATTAACATTTTACAATGCAACAAACGGCACTGATTACGTATTTGTTTATATGTTCAGATGTGCTAACAAAACTAACGTGGTTCCATTTAAAAAACGTAGGTTTGTGTTAAAAAGCATACTTCCGTGCATTTTTGTATGGTGTGTATTAACCAATTACACTAGCCCCTCTCCTCACGTTCGATCTGTGGAATCGGTTCGTCAGTATTTGATGTGGTTTACGAAATATATCCAGCGGTAACGTTAGGTGACTCACCCTGTATATACACTCCTGGAAATTGAAATAAGAACACCGTGAATTCATTGTCCCAGGAAGGGGAAACTTTATTGACACATTCCTGGGGTCAGATACATCACATGATCACACTGACAGAACCACAGGCACATAGACACAGGCAACAGAGCATGCACAATGTCGGCACTAGTACAGTGTATATCCACCTTTCGCAGCAATGCAGGCTGCTGTTCTCCCATGGAGACGATCGTAGAGATGCTGGATGTAGTCCTGTGGAACGGCTTGCCATGCCATTTCCACCTGACGCCTCAGTTGGACCAGCGTTCGTGCTGGACGTGCAGACCGCGTGAGACGACGCTTCATCCAGTCCCAAACATGCTCAATGGGGGACAGATCCGGAGATCTTGCTGGACAGGGTAGTTGACTTACACCTTCTAGAGCACGTTGGGTGGCACGGGATACATGCGGACGTGCATTGTCCTGTTGGAACAGCAAGTTCCCTTGCCGGTCTAGGAATGGTAGAACGATGGGTTCGATGATGGTTTGGATGCACCGTGCACTATTCAGTGTCCCCCCGACGATCACCAGTGGTGTACGGCCAGTGTAGGAGATCGCTCCCCACACCATGATGCCGGGTGTTGGCCCTGTGTGCCTCGGTCGTATGCAGTCCTGATTGTGGCGCTCACCTGCACGGCGCCAAACACGCATACGACCATCGTTGGCACCAAGGCAGAAGCGACTCTCATCGCTGAAGACGACACGTCTCCATTCGTCCCTCCATTCACGCCTGTCGCGACACCACTGGAGGCGGGCTGCACGATGTTGGGGCGTGAGCGGAAGACGGCCTAACGGTGTGCGGGACCGTAGCCCAGCTTCATGGAGACGGTTGCGAATGGTCCTCGCCGATACCCCAGGAGCAACAGTGTCCCTAATTTGCTGGGAAGCGGCGGTGCGGTCCCCTACGGCACTGCGTAGGATCCTACGGTCTTGGCGTGCATCCGTGCGTCGCTGCGGTCCGGTCCCAGGTCGACGGGCACGTGCACCTTCCGCCGACCACTGGCGACAACATCGATGTACTGTGGAGACCTCACGCCCCACGTGTTGAGCAATTCGGCGGTACGTCCACCCGGCCTCCCGCATGCCCACTATACGCCCTCGCTCAAAGTCCGTCAACTGCACATACGGTTCACGTCCACGCTGTCGCAGCATGCTACCAGTGTTAAAGACTGCGATGGAGCTCTGTATGCCACGGCAAACTGGCTGGCACTGACGGCGGCGGTGCACAAATGCTGCGCAGCTAGCGCCATTCGACGGCCAACACCGCGGTTCCTGGTGTGTCCGCTGTGCCGTGCGTGTGATCATTGCTTGTACAGCCCTCTCGCAGTATCCGGAGCAAGTATGGTGGGTCTGACACACCGGTGTCAATGTGTTCTTTTTTCCATTTCCAGGAGTGTAGTTAAGGCTCATTGGCGATTTGGCCATCTTCTTCTGTGCGGATCCACAAACAGTGCCCGAACTCTTACGGGAATCGGCAGTAAACCCGCGAGCACTCAGTGAACTTCCGATGTTACGCACAAGGTCATATATATATATATATTGTGAATAGCAACGGTCCTACGATACTCCCCTGCGGCACACCTGAAATCACTTCGGTAGATTTCTCTCCATTGCGAATGACATGCTGCGTTCTGTTATCTAGCAACTCTTTAATCCAATCAAACAATTGGCCTGATGGTCCATATGCTCTTAATTTGTTCTTTAAACGACTGTGAGGAACTGTATGAAACGCCTTGCGGAAGTCAAGAAGGACGGCATCTACCCGCGAACCCCTGTCTATGGCCATCTGAGTCTCGTGGACGAATAATGGATGCTGTAGTATATCGAGAGGGTGTAACAATGGAAAATTATACTAAAATGCAGGAGGATCTGCAACGAACTGACGCATGGCGCAGGGAATGGCAACTGAATCTCAATGAAGACAAGTGTGATGTGCTGCGAATACATAGAAAGACAGATCCTTTATCATTTAGCTACAATATAGCAGATCAGCAACTGGAAGCAGTTAATTCCATAAATTATCTGGGAGTAGGCATTAGGAGTGATTTAAAATGGAATGACCATATAAATTAATCGTCGGTAAAGCAGATGCCAGACTGAGCTTCATTGGAAGAATCCTTACGAAATGCAGTCCGAAAACAAAGGAAGTAGGTTACAGTACACTTGTTCGCCCACTGCTTGAATACTGCTCACCGGTGTGGGATCCGTACCAGATAGGGTTGATAGAATAGATAGAGAATATCCAAAGGAAAGCAGCGCCCTTCGTTATAGGATCATTTAGTAATCACGAAAGCGTTACGGAGATGATAGATAAACTCCAGTGGAAGACTTTGCAAGAGAGACGCTCAGTAGCTCGGTACGGGATTTTGATAAAGTTTCAAGAACATACCTTCACCGAGGAGTCAAGCAGTATATTGCTCCCTCCTACATATATCTCACGAAGAGACCATGAGGATAAAATCAGAGACATTAGAGCGCACTCAGAGGCATACCGACAATCTTTCTTTCCACGAACAATACGAGACTGGAACAGAAGGGAGAACCGACAGTGGTACTCAAGGTACCCTCCGCCATTCACCGCCAGGTGGCTTGCGGAGTATGGACGTAGATGTAGAAGTTGGACATCCATACCTCATCACAGAAAGTCGGGATCGAAAGGTTGCCCGTTCTCTAAATCACGATAGACCGCGATCTGTGGCAGGTATGACGACAGAGTACGATGCTAGCACAGACACAAGAGTTTCGGAGTATACTATTCAGCGCACATTCTTGAACATGGTGTTCCGCAATTGAAGACGCCTACGTGTTTCCATGTTGATCCAACAGCGTCGCTAATTACGACTGTAGAGCGTGCGGGAATATGGAGATCGGCTCCGTGGAACCGTATCGCCTGATCGGATGAAAAAAAAAATGGAAATGAAGTCCCATGCTTCTTTACAGAGCGTAGGGGAACGATGCGGGAGACCCGCACCGCCTTACTAGGCAAGGTCCTAATGGAGGTGGTTTGCCGTTGCCTTCCTCCGACCGTAATGGGGATGAATGATGATGATGAAGACGACACAACAACACCCAGTCATCTCGAGGCAGGAAAAATCCCTGACCCCGCCGGGAATCGAACCCGGGACCCCGTGCGCGAGAAGCGAGAACGCTACCGCGAGACCACGAGGGCGGACTGACCGGATGAAACACATTATTTACTAAACCAGGTCGATGGTCGTGTCCAGATATGCCGCCATCCACGCGAACAGATGCTCAAAACATGCACCGCGCCACTGACGCAGGCAGTTGGGAGCGGTATTATGTTATGGGGGACACTCATCTGAGCTTCCATGGGACCTGCGGTAGGCACCAAGACAGCTGTGGACTACGTGAACATTATTAGAGATCACCTGTAACACCTTATGCTTGATGTCTTCCTCAACGTCGATGACATCTTCTAGAAGAAAAGCTGTTTATGTTACAAAGTCAGAATGGTGCTGCAGTGGTTTGAGGAGCATGGTAGTGAACCCATGTGACGTCTTGGCCACCAAATTCGGCTTATCTCAATCCGATAAAATACGACTGGAACGCTATCTGGCGCCAGCTTCGCGCCCACAAACCACCCGCCCATAAATTACGAAACTGTGTAACCTGTGCGTAAATATCTACACTACTGGCCATTAAAATTGCTACACCAAGAAGAAATGCAGATGATGAACGGGTATTCATTGGACAAATATATTATACTAGAACTGACATGTGATTACATTTTCATGCAATTTGGGTGTATAGATCCTGAGAAATCAGTACCCAGAACAACCACCTCTGGCCTTAATAACGGCCTTGATACGCCTGGGCATTGAGTCAGACAGAGCTTGGATGGCGTGTACAGGTACAGCTGCCCATGTAGCTTCAATACGATACCACAGTTCATCAAGAGTAGTGACCGGCGTATTGTGACGAGCCAGTTGCTCAGCCACCGTTGACCAGACGTTTTCGATTGCTGAGAGATCTGGAGAATGTGCTGGCCAGGGCAGCAGTAGAACATTTTCTGTATCCAAAAACGCCAGTACAGGACCTGCAACATGCGGTCGTGCATTATCTTGCTGAAATGTAGGGTTTCGCAGGGATAGAACGAAGGGTAGAGCCACGGGTCGTAACTCATCTGAAATGTGACGTCCACTGTTCAAAGTGCCGTCAATGCGAACAAGAGGTGACCGAGACGTGTAACCCATGGCACCCATACCATCATGCCGGGTGATACCCCAGTATGGCGATGATGAATACACGCTTCCAATGTGCGTTCACCGCGATGTCGCCAAACACGGATGCGACCATCATGATGCTGCAAAACAGAACCTGCATTCATCCGAAATGTGACGCTTTGCCATTCGTGCACCCAGGTTCGTCGCTGAGTACACTATCGCATGCGCTCCTGTCTGTGATGCAGCGTCAAGGATAACTGCAATCATGGTCTCCGAGCTGATAGTCCATGCTGCTGCAAACGTCGTCGAACTGTTGGTGCAGATGGTTGTTGTCTTGCAAACGTCCCCATCTGTTGACTCAGGGATCGAGACGTGGCTGTAAGTTCCGTTACAGCTATGCGGATAAGATGGCTGTCATCTCGACTGCTAGTGATACGAGGCCGTTGGGATCCAGCACGGCGTTCCGTATTACCTTCCTGAACCCACCGATCCCATATTCTGTCATTGGATCTCGACCAACGCGAGCAGCAATGTCGCGATACGATAAACCGCAATCGCAATAGGCTACAATCCGACCTTTATCACGCGCAGTCCGGAACCGCGCGACTGCTTCGGTCGCAGGTTCGAATCCTGCTTCGGGCATGGATGTGTGTGATGTCCTTAGGTTAGTTAGGTTTAAGTAGTTCTAAGTTCTAGGGGACTGATGACCACAGTAGTTAAGTCCCACAGTGCTCAGAGCCATTTGAACCGTTTTTTGACCTTTATCAAAGTCGGAAACGTGACGTTACGGATGTCTCCTCCTTACACGAGGCATCACAACAACGTTTCACCAGGCAACGCCGGTCAACCGCTGTTTGTATATGAGAAATCGGTTGGAAACTTCCCTCATGTCAGCACGTTGTAGGTGTCGCCACCGGCGCCAACCTTGTGTGAATGCTCTGAAAACTAATCATTTGCATGTCACAGCATGTTCTTCCTGTCGGTTAATTTTCGCGTCTGTAGCACGTCATCTGTAGCACATCTTGGAGGTGTAGCAATTTTAATGGCCAGTAGTGTGGTTCCACAAACTTCTGGAAATCTAGTCGGTATATGTCGAATCCGTGGCACGAAGAATCACTGCTGTATTGCGTTCCAAAAGTGGACCAACATGCTGCTAAACATACTAGTGTCTACAAAGGAATCATTTTCGTTAAAAAGCTGCTGCTTGTTTCAAAAGACTCTGGTTAGTACACTAATGAGCCAAAACAGTATAACCACCCGCTTCAAAGGGCGGTTGTTATAATGTTTTGGTTCGTCGGTGTACAGACCAGAGTCTTTTGAAACAAGTAGCAGCTTTTTAACGAAAATGATTACTTTGTAGATACTAGTATGCCTAGCAGCTGGGATAAAATCAGATGAAATTATAACGTCCAGTAGCGCGGAGATCTTTGCATCGAAGTCCACGTGTTGGATAATTATGGCTGCATTGCTCTTGTCGGCAGGAAGAGTCACACTGATTTCATCATTGCTTAGTGCACTCAGCCCTGGCCATGATGGGTACTGGTAGCTTTATTTTCCTGAGAATATGGCTCATTTTACGCCGTATTTCGTCCACTGTTTCATTAGGGAGCTTGTAGATTGATTTTTCGATTTCACTTATTATTTAAAAGACAGGGTTGTCCCGAGGCGAAAGTGCGAAGGTAAGTCCTTCCTTGAGCGCCGAAATTGTAGACGTGTCTACGTCTCTTACCGTCAAGCTGAGCATCTGTGGTTCGTGTCGTACTGTTGGTGAGAGAGCCGGCTGAACTTCCCTTTCTGTTTCTCTGTAGTTCGTTTCTGTGACCATACTTGTTGCGAAACAGTAGTTTCGTCGATCCAGTCAGACAGTTGCAGATGCAGGGTCATAAGAGGACCTCCAGTTACATCCGGCTACTGGTGGGCTTTGTGTATCCTTTCTCGAAGCAGGGTGAAGCTGGCATGACCAAATATCCTCTTAGAGGTAGAGGTATTGATATGATTGCAAGCTATAGCAAATCGTGGAATAGTCTTCTAGTCACCACAGCGCAGTAGGAAGGCTACCGAACTCAATAAATTAGCCTTCTTAACACGTAACTTTCCCAGTTGTTTAACGCTGCGCCACGTTTCCTCCCCATAGAGTTACGTAATGTAAGAACGTGGTTTCTTTAGGCGGTAACAATGATTAAATTTCATTTACTGTTTATTGTATTCTATGTAACAGTCGCGAAACTTTTCATTCTCACAAAAAATATTTCGTAAATATTTTCATCTGGAGAACCCTGTGCGGTTGCACACTTTGAAGAGAGACGAAAAGCGCTTACAAGCGAATGAAATACGGCTTTGGAAAAGGCTTACAATAACTGCCTGGACAGAAATAAAATCCACTGAATGTGTTTTTAAAGGGGTTTTGAAGAAGCAACTGTCAGATAACATAAAACGAAACTTTTTCAATATTTGGTTAGCCACAATAAGTTTTTAAGGGAAATATTAGAAGGAAAATGTCGGTTAAGAAAATCAATGCAAGACCAAGAAAGGAAAGAGTGGAATATTTATTGGAGGTTAGAAAATGTCAAAATTATAAATAAATGGACAATACAGCACGAAGTTTTTTTAGGGACAAGGAATGGTCTTTAGAAAATGATGGCGATGTTCCACTCCTTTCATTCGGCAGCCGTAAAACGCCTCAGCCTAGAATGCTACTTCCGGAAAGGAGGGGCCACCTTCCGACAACATCTGTGGGCAGCAAACAAAAGGACCTGCGAGTTCATTTGCGACATTCAGACAATAGAGGGCGCATTAAGATTCAGTGTTAGTTCTGCGAGGAGGAGGAGACAGGACATTGTCGTGCCCGGAGAACCGTAATTAAACTGCCCGAAAATTAGTGTCATCCTCTGCGCTGTGAAGGTAATCCACGTCTGAGGGCAGCGCCCATGTCACGTCGCTCGGTGTTTAGCATAAGTATGTGTAGATGTTTACAAGTGCCTGAGCGATACATGGTGGCAACCGTTAATTTACGCGTTAGCTAATCTCTCGCTGACAAGTAGGTCCGGTAAGTAAACAAAATGTTGTTGACATTTATGACTGAAGTGACGATGTAAGTACAGGGAATGGGTTATCTAGATACACGAGTGCCTCGTTAATTATCAGCGCTATGTGAGCGCATTAGACGGGAATTTTCTCTCAGTTCCCCTCGAGCAGAGCATCTGCTCTCTAAGTCAGGTCTCACTGTATACGATAATTAATGTTTATTGCGTTCAGTCTTTCGCACAAACGACGATGCCTGAAGAGGTTTCCTGTGATACTCATACACAGCACACAATTATTTATGCGATGTCACCGCATACAGACATTATGATCGTCAATCATTTAATAATCATTAGTTGACTCTTCTTTATGTGTGTAAACAAGTGAGTGTACAATCCTGAATACTGCCAATTACGGGATACATGTTGCTGGTGACAGCCTGCAATGGCACACCGTGTTAAATACTTTCTGAAAAACGGAATCTGCCTGTTGCCCTTCACACAATTATTTATGCGATGTCACCGCATACAGACATTATGATCGTCAATCATTTAATAATCATTAGTTGACTCTTCTTTATGTGTGTAAACAAGTGAGTGTACAATCCTGAATACTGCCAATTACGGGATACATGTTGCTGGTGACAGCCTGCAATGGCACACCGTGTTAAATACTTCCTGAAAAACGGAATCTGCCTGTTGCCCTTCACCCACAGTGCGTTGTACACCGTGTGAGACAAGGGCAAGCTGAGTTTCGCACGAGCGATGCTTTCTAAAACCGTTCTGATTCGTGGACATAAGTCTATTCGGTCTCAAGAAAATGTATTACATTAGAGCTTAGAATATGTTCTATGATTCCGCAGCAAACTGAAGTTAGGGATATTGGTCTGTAATTTCGCGTTTTCATCATTTTACCCTACGTATATACAGAAGTCAGCTCCGCTTTTTTCCAATCGCTTTGGACTTTGAGCTGCGTGAGAGGTTCGCGATAAATGCAAGCTAGATAAGGGGCGAATGCCATAGAATACTCTTTGTAAAACCGAACTGGGATTCTATCTGGACCTGATTACTCATTTACTTAAAAATATTTCAGTTATTTCTCTGCGCCAGGCACACTTCGGCAGTCGTAAAACACTGCATGTCGGAGCTTACTTCGTACTAATATTAGAGGTTTTCGTTCCTATTCTGACTGCATTTTGAGAGAGGACAATGTCAGTGTGTTCCTGTAACGACCTTATCATTATTTTATTGTTTTCATGGATCCTACGCGTCACTTACTATTAGGGGTGGTAAGAAATCACGTCTCTCTTACAAATTACGTTGACTGAGAAGTCGCATTATTCACAGTAGCAACTTTGTATTATCTGGCCGTGATTTCAGTCACAACTGTAAGTCACAAATAGCAATCAGCAACTAAAAGTAGCAGTTAACATTTAGTAGTGTATGTCATCTACTGACTGACGCACTTCTTTCTAAGAACCTTGTATCTCACGTTATGGACGTGCAATCCAATTTTGGTCGAAGAAATGGACCAAGAAGATGTAAGAAAATTTTACACTTTATCAGGCAGCAGTACTGATATGTTTGCCTAGAGTAAGATTTAGGATTCCCCCCCCCCCCCCCCCCGCCACCACACACACACACACTCGAGATCTGAGTTGTGTAGTACAGTTCGGTATCTAGTTTAGGCTGAAAAGTGATAATTCAATAGCGAGTTGGTGAAACCAACGAATGTGAACGCCAAATAAAGGTTGTGGTAACAGAATGCCCTATAACACAGTACAGTGTTTACATTCGGCCATATTTCAACCCACTTAACGCACTTTGATAATGGACAAAGCTACGATGGATATTTTGATGCGTATTATACACTTATGTCGTATATAAACTACGAAAAATGCATGGAGGGGGAGCGGGACATTTTAGTGGTTTTTGTCAAATGTTTATAGCTAATTTATTGAAAAGATGGATATTTTTTTCATCAGTGCAATTCATAGGTTAATTTTGTGTGTCTCTGCGTTCATTGCACTTAAACTGTTTCCGTTGCCAATTTTTAACAGGAAGATTTTTACTTCCAACTCTTTTCACTTCCATATTGTCTACCTTAAAACACGCGACAAAGTCTTCATTAACAACAACATGGCAGAAAATTTAGGCGTATGGGACGGTTTTAACAAGGGAAGAATGAAATTTTCATTATTCCCTTATAGTGCATTTCAAATTTATGTATCATCCCCTTCAAATCGAATAATGTCTTTAATGACACACTGTTGAAATAATCGGTTTGCACACTGCAGGCGAGAACATATCACTCGATTTTACCTGAAAAGAAATACCAGTTAACAATTATACTTACTAGTGCCTCTTAGTTGCAACTTGCGACTAATCACACTGCATCATCTGAGATGCTAAATTACAGAAATCCACATTTTATCATTGTGTGTGTTTGGGGGGGGGGGGGGGGGGAATACAAATTGTGAATTGGTAAACAGCAATTTTACTGTGACGAATCACAATTAAAGATTAAATTACAGTTACCGAAAAGTAGCATTCACAGAAATGACACATAATGGAAAGTCCATGTCTATATACGATCGCAGCAGCAGAATTGTCAGCCTTCCTGGAATACCGGCTCTTTAACTTTACTCAGAATGGTTTCGGAAGAGAAAATGCATCTTTCTTTTAGAGATACCTTTCGATGTCTGTTTTCACACTTAGTCGACAAGGGCTCCAAACACTGGACCAGTACAACAGAATTGTCAGTGAACATTACAAAACACTGCTAATATATGTGACAAATCTTTTACGTTTGTATACATCAGAGGATCTATCACACTTCCTTGGGACGCACCCGACGTTACTTTCGTGTCTGTGGAACATTCGCTGTCCAGTATAACCTTCTGCATTCCCTAGGTCGATTATTCATCGACTCAGTCACATATCTGTGAAGATCGTAACATTGTGTCTCGCTTAGTAGTTGCCAACGTTGTGCAGAGTCGAACTCCTTTCGGAAATCTAGGAACACAGAACCTACTTTTTCATTTGCACCCACAGGCTGCACAATATCGTATACGTATAAATCAATCTGTGTTTCACAAGACTAGTTTTTTATGATTAGTAACTAAGTTAAAAGGGAAAGCAGGTACAAGAAAATATCTCAAAAGAGTGATCACCAATACACTATACCTCTGGAAATAGCAACATTTTCGGCAACTAACTAATGTGGTAACTGTTATAATAGCGGAAAGGAGACAGGCTATCAATGAAGGAAGACACACTGTGTGTATGACACATATTGTGCTTCTTAAAATATTTTATGTTTTTAGCACTGGGGACGAGTCAAGATCCGTTTCCCGTTTCTCTTAGCGTGGTACTTGTTCCATCAGTTTCGCCTCGAGTGTACACAACGGGAACCGTTTCCTAAGAACAGTTTTGTGTTATGTGGTTACTGACAACGCTCAGGGACATGTTAGATACATTATGAAGAAAACCAGCTGCTTATAAACACAGGGGAGAGCAAAAAGCATCACAATAAATTGACTTTGACCATACGTTGGGAAATTTCACGTTAATTTACTATGTATAAAAATATCGTCTATCAGATGTATCTAAGTCCCGAACGATAGGAGACAACCAATAATTTAATGTGAATTTAATAAAAAGAGAAAAGAAGCATTGAAGGAAATGTATTTTGAGAATGTATCCATGTAAAAAGAATAGTCTGGCCATTATACACGGTCCAGTCACATAAACGTGACCAGCTCTTTTGCACCGAGGACGTGCAAGAGAGGAGTCAGTGAAGTTCTGGGAGGTACCGACAGGTATGTGGAGCCGTGCCAAATCCAGGACAGTGGCCAGCTGCGTAGGTTTCTCGGTTGAGGACCATTGGCGTGAACAGCCTGATCGAGTGGTCCCACAGATTGTCGACGTTTTAATCCTGAGAGTTTGGTGGCCAGGGGAATACTGTAAACTCATTCTGGTGCTCTTAGAACCACGGACGTACACGGTCAGCTGTGTAATATGTTGCATTGTTCTGATAGTAGATCCTATGACCCCGAGGAAAAACAGTCGGCATGTAGGTGTGGACATGGTCCCCAAGGACAGATGCATACTTGAGTTGATTCATTGGGCCTACCAGAATGACGAGATAACCCAGAAAATTCTGTGAAAACTTTGCCCAGACCATAACCCTCCCTTCTCTGGCCAATCCCCTTCTAACAGCTGCTGCAGGGTCATATATGCCAACGACTATATGCCCGATGGAGCATAAAACGTCATTCAGCTGAAAAGGCCATGTGTGGCCCTCTGTGGACGTCCAGTTGCGGTACTGGCGCATAAATTCCAGTCTTCATAGCAGATGAACAGCGGTCAGCATGGGTGCATGAACTAGACACCTGCTGTGGTGGCCCACAAGCAGCAGTGTTCGCTGAACGATCATTGAGGTGACACTGTTGGTAGCCTCTCGGATCATCTGGGTGGTCAGCTGCTCCGCAGTTGCACGTCTATTCGCCTGTACACATTTTCACAGCTATTGTTCAGCCCTGTCATCTAGTGCCCGTGGTGCACCACGGTTGCCTCAGCACTGGTTTTGGATGGCGCCTTTTGCGATGTGGTATACTCTAACCATGCCGGAACACAAACATTTTACAAACTTAGCCATTTCGGAAATGCATCATCCCTTGGCCCGAAAGTAAATGATTATGCCATTTTGGATACCAAATAAATCTCTCCATTTCCGCATTACGACATCAACTGCACTGTTTTCCGCATCCCCCCGACACGCTTTATACAGGGTGTTACAAAAAGGTACGGCCAAGCTTTCAGGAAACATTCCTCACACACAAAGAAAGAAAATACGTTATGTGGGCATGTGTCCGGAAACGCTTACTTTCCATGTTAGAGCTAATTTTATTACTTCTCTTCAAATCACATTAATCGTGGAATGGAAACACACACCAACAGAACGTACCAGCGTGACTTTAAACACTTTGTTACAGGAAATGTTAAAAATGTCCTCCGTTAGCGAGGATACATGCATCCACCCTCCGTCGCATGGAATCCCTGATGCGCTGATGCAGCCCTGGAGAATGGCGTATTGTATCACAGCCGTCCACAATACGAGAACGAAGAGTCTCTACATTTGGTACCGGGGTTGCGTAGACAAGAGCTTTCAAATGCCCTCATAAATGAAAGTCAAGAGGGTTGAGGTCAGCAGAGCGTGGAGGCCATAGAATTGGTCCTACTCTACCAATCCATCGGTCACCGAATCTGTTGTTGAGAAGCGTACGAACACTTCGACTGAAATGTGCAGGAGCTCCATCGTGCATGAACCACATGTTGTGTCGTTCTTGTAAAGGCACATGTTCTTGCAGCACAGGTAAAGTATCCCGTATGACATCATGATAACGTGCTCCATTGAGCGTAGGTGGACGAAACTAAAATGACCTCTAACATTGAAATTAAGCGTTTCCGGACACATGTCCACATAACATCTTTTCTCTATTTGTGCGTGGGGAATGTTTCCTGAAAGTTTGGCCGTTCGTTTTTGTAACACTCTGTGTACTCTGCCCTGCCAGTGCCACCTACTGCCTGCGAGTGGTAATTGCACTTTGACATCGAACGTAGGCGGCGCTCACACTAATATGACTGGACTGTCTAATGTCGTGAAAAGATACCGCCACAACGAAACACGTCTTTGTTTTAAAGATTTGTTCTCCAACAAGTGTCAGGTCTGTGACACTGTTTCCCCTATTTTGTTATAATACAAAACGAGCTTCCATTCTTGTTTCTCGTGATGGCTGTATAAAGAGAAGCAACATATACATCTTTGCATCAGTTGAGATTTGGATGTGATGTTGCAAACTCTAACTGTAAAGAACGATCATCAGTTATAAGCTCAGATTTATTCATTCATTTTTTGCACGTTGGTCCCACACTGGCGCTGGGCTGGCATTGCTATGAACGGATTTGCTTAGTTAATACTAAGGCGTGGCTAGGCACCCTTCCTACCAACACCCTGTTCAAAAATTGTTCAAACAACTTCGGAAGACTTAATTCAGTATCTTCTCTCTGTTATCTTTCGTTTCGGTGCCAGTGTGGTCTCCGAGAGAATGAATAGATGATATTGACCCACTTGCTGATTTTACATACGACCAAAATCTCATAGGCTTTTTACTCAGGTCTGTTGACAACGTGTTACTTTAAGATCATTGAACGCTTCTCTCATTACTCTCTTTACGCTCATTTTAGCTTCGTTCAGCTTTTGTCTGTCAGCTGGGTTTTTACTACTCTTGAATCTGAGATGAAGTGCACTTTATTTACGTAGCGCTTTTCTTCAAATGGTTCAAATGGCTCTAAGCACTATGGGACTTAACATCTGAGGTCATCAGTCCCCTAGACTTAGAACTACGTAAACCTAACTAACATAGGGACATCCCACACATCCATGCCCGAGGCAGGATTCGAACTTGCGACCGTAGCAGCAGCGCGGTTCCGGCCTGAAGCACCTAGAACCGTTCAGCCACAGCGGCCGGCCAACACCCTGTTACCCCATGGGATGGAGTACGAGCACCTCAACTGTCTGCGTGTAATGCTAGCTAAGAAAATGAGCAAAATTCATTGAAATGTTTGAAAATCTCATGTGTTGGGTACCAGTCCAGTATTCGCCCAGTGGGATGTGGGATATCACCTAAAAACTATATGCAGGGTGGCTAACACATCAGCTCTCGTCATTAATCCACCAGGCAGATTCGATCCAGGGCCATCAACAGTACCTTCAACATTCAGAGATATCTGAGTGGGTAATAATGTAAATGCCGTGTGGCTAGGGCCTCCCGTCGGGTAGACTGTTCGCCTTATGCAAGTTTTTCGAGTTGACGCCACTTCGGTGATTTGTGTGTCGATGAGGATGAAATGATGACAATAAGGATAACACAACACCAGTCTCTGAGCGGAGAGAAAATCTCCGACCCAGCCGAGAATCGACCCCGGGCCGTTAGGTATGACATTCCGTCGCGCTGACCACTTTTTTTTCATAAAACATTTATTAAAAAAAACAATGTTACACATTCCAGATACATACTAAGTTATACATACATGAAGTTATTTAAACAAAACGGTTTGATCATTTCAATTTCACTGACGTTAAGGAACAACAGAAGATTGTGTTTCTGACTAATTACCAGAAAGAATTAAGTTAAACATCAAGAAAAAAATTTTTTAAAGACATTCAAACTTCAACCTGAAGAAGTAAAATCTTCACTTTGAGTTACATGAGCTGCAATCTTTACAGAAGCATAATTTCTTTATGATGGATATCAGCAAGTTGGTGGGATAATTTTAAATATAAAACAATTTAATAATCATATTAGACAATTTCTGAAATACTTGAGAATGGCGGAAAGGAGATATATAATAAAGTTGACTAGCCTTCCAACTACACTTTCTGGACATTAATTGAATCTTAAGTATATTAAGTGATCAGATCTATATAATCAGTCTTTCTCTGCGAAACTGACTTACACATCACAGTGCAAAAATGAACAGGGCAATGTGCCAGCCATTGAATATTACAGGGGCTGACGGGGGATAATTATAAGAGTGAATTACTTCCCACCAACTGGTCCAAGTAAGGGGGAATGGAGTACTGCATTGATCGTCTGGAAACGCACTTCAGCATTCCTAATATCACTGATGAGAGCAATAAATTACACCGATGAAACGATAAAGTTGTGGAAATACCCTCTGTCTCACATGATTTAGAAGCTTTAAATGTGTTTCTAAAACAAATTTCAGAAGGGTTTGATTTACATGTGAATGTTAATATGTTTAAAATGGAGATACAGACGACAGGACAAGCAATGAACTTACCTGGAGTGGTTGAACAGGACCACTTCTTGATTTCTTAAGGTGTCACCTTTTGGGGAAGAAATCTGATGAATTTTATGGGTTGGCACAACCTGTGGATATACAACCAGTCAGCATGGTATGTGTCAAAAGCTATATTGCAACTAATTCGTATCAAAATGACAGGCAGATTCGTACACTCTAGAGATTCTGCCCTACAGGAGGCCCAGGGTATATGATTCTTGAGGTGCCACGCAACATCATACGTTTTCCAGTGGCTGTCGAGATAACAGACCATCCTGAATATTGCAGACCAGGACGGGAATGTAACTGATTCTCATGGTGAAGGGGTAGTTATATACCACCACTTGACGCAGTGTGGGTGTAAATTATAAAAGTGACACACCCAGCCATCAGTACAGCACTTCACGGCAGAAGAACAATGCAGTATTATGGGACAATTACAAGTAACATATACTGATAGGCTTGGAACCACACAATGACGTCACTTGATATAACATCTCCATGTTACTATGATGAGCAAATCATCCCCAGGAATGTTTCTCCCACGAACATTTTTCCTTTGTGATATTTAATAGCAGTGATGAGATTAGGACTCTCATTCAACACGAGAACATATTTACAATTCCGAGCAATAGTTTCATGTATGATGTTTGAAGAGAGATGAAGATCCTGCATCTACATTGCAACTTACATGTAACATGTTAGCTTTTCTGTTTCAAGAAATAAGATTTCAATTAAGTGTTGTCGAAGTCAACGGCACGAGAAATGCCAGTAAAGCATCAATCCTCAACACATATGCTCTGATTTCAGACCTGAATGGCCTACAAAATGCAAGATGGTTCATAGATAGATCGATAACTGAATACGACAGCTTTAGGCATATGCTCCAGTTAAATTGATTATGGGATACTTCGAAGAAATGAATGCTAAACAGAAATTTGGGATAACAGTTACTAAAAACTTAAATTCGAACGATCACATAGATTATGTTATGGGGAAGCTGAACCAAACACTGCCAGAACACTAAGGTATAACAAATTCACTAATGAGATTGTCTACATTACGTTTGTCCTTCCTCTGCTACTGTTTGGTATCGGATGCTTACCGAATGGGATTGACAGACGACATCAAAAAAGTTCAAATGGCAGTTCGTTTTCTTTATCACGAAACAGGGGAGACAGTATCTCGGAAGTGATACACAAGTTGGAGTGGCAGTCATTAAACCAAAGGCATTCCTCGCAGCAGCGAGATATTTTCAGAAATTTCAACCTACAACTTTCTCCCCTGAATGCAAAAACACTGTGTTGAACACCACCTAGATAGGGAGAAATGACCAACATAATGAAATAAGAGAAATCAGAGCTAACAGGGAAAGATTTAAGTTTTCATTTTCCCACACACTGTATGAGAGACAAACGGTAGAGAAATAGTGTGAAACTGGTTTGATCAACCCTCTGCCAGACACTTAAGTGTGAATTACAGGGTAGTCATGCAGATGTAGACAGCCGCAGTCTGACGGTTTCCTGTTTTTTTTTTTTTTTTTTTGTTACAGGTGGTAGTAGTATACAGTCGGCATTAATGGGGAGCAGTACGTTCTATTTCCTAATCTCTGGCTCTCAGGAGGAGGGGGAAGCCAGCTGCTTTGCACCCATAGAACGAGCATCGTTTATGGCTGAGTTTTGCGACTGTAAGTACACATAATTATGTTTATATGTGTTTATCTGATGCAGTCTCCTTCTTTCATTGTCCCTTGGAGAATATTGCAGTAGTGTTGCTGGTTGAAGGGACATATTGATCTTAATATCGAACGGAGGGCTCTCATGATATGTGACTCTGAGAAAGAGTTTTTAAAATTAATTAATACTGCTATTTTTGGAGAATTTGAGAAACCACTGGGGGATTCATGGTTACCACTGAAAGAACCGTAATGGTTCACATGATTATATCACCAAGCTAAATTTTAAACAGGCCAAAATCGTCAGTCAAGTATTAGCCACTTTGGACATGGCTAAGGTTTCAGTGAAGTTGCCATAGCTAGTTTTTGTCAGTATGTGTATATTGGACGTTTCCAACATCCAATGTACCAGTTCCATTACGGATTTGCCAAAACTCATTTTGCAGACGGTAAATTATTTTATATGGATATGGACAGCTTTGAATGTTGGGTGAAGGGTTGCAATGAGGCACCACCCCAACGCATTTGACATGTCTGGATATGCGACCGATAATCCCTATGGTGTAAAACCAGCTAAGAGGAAGGTTGTCAGCTTAATGAAAGATTAAGCGAATGGGACATGGACTTTTCAGTTTGTGGATCTTAGATTGAACTGTATGTGTACCTTACAGAAACCAGCATCATCCGAAGGAGTGTGAGTCTTTTGGCCTCAATGGCACTCACAATTGATGATTATTTGGAGTGTCTGTACAGTGGTGTGGATGCTTCTACATATGGTGCACCATTTAAGCGCTCACTTGGTGTCAAACAGACAGTATCACAACTGAAAATTGACCCTCTGCGTCATGATGACCAGTGGTTTATTTCTGAGGATGGGATTGTGGGACAGAGAGTGGATGTATTTGTAGTGTGTGTGTGTGTGTGTGTGTGTGTGTGTGTGTGTGTGAGAGAGAGAGTGTCTCTTTGTTGTATGTAGTCTCCTTCACCTGCTGCTAGCCTTCCGAGTGTTATATTTAAAAAGAAACACCTCTACTGTCAAAGAATAAGAATGACAACTGTTTCTCCAATATTGTATCAGCTTATAAAATAAATAAAATAAATAAAAAATGTTATTTTAAATATGTTGATTATTCTATCTGTATGATGGTGATTGTGATTGCAATTGTAATTAATATTTTGCTTATCTGGAACGTGGACGTTTAATTATTCATTATCAGACGCTTGACAATGGCTTTTTCGTAAAGGCAATGTTACTCGTAGTTGACCGTGAAATAAAACTGAATAATCGGACTTCGTAATTAAATCGTTTCCAAAGACTGCTGCGGTAGGTGCGGACTCATAATCTAAATCTCAATATTACAATAATTTGCCAGCCATGCCAATACGTCGTACAGAGGTGATTGTCTACTAAACATAAAAAAATTACACAGTTAGTTAAATCAGATATATTCAATGAATAAGCCTACAGTTCATAATCCTACTTACTTTTATAAATATAAATTCTTTACAGAATCGAGTGCCTAGTGTGGTTGCAACTCGCAGTATTCTTCTATAACATGAAATATGGCGGTGTGCCAGACAATAAAATAAAATACGTGCTTCTCGCACCACTTCAACCAGAGCTCTCCCTTTCTTAATCAAACATAAGAGTAACGTAATTGTGCTTTTGTTTTATCAGTGACACAGCGCTGCAGTTGTGTGCCATAGGCTTTATTTATTTGTCACTGATCATTTATTTAATTAGTATTTCGCGTTTCCACAGAAACTCACGCTCGGCATGCAAATGTGCCTTTATATTGCCCCCTGAATTGCGAGGCGAAAGGACACACCTGCAGGCGAGCAATTCACCTAAAGGCACAAGAAAATCTAAGTTATCTACAACTATTTACATGACTTGCATTACACATTATATACAAAATTTGAATGACGCGGGTGCGCCGTAAAAGTTCTTATGTTGGCAGATAGAGTGCGCGCATGCGCAGAAGCGTCTGTGTAACTGCGGCACTGCCATTATATCGTACAGTTAGATCACGCGGCACAGTATTGCAGTTCATATTGTTCGTGTGCGCGCGTTTTTCAGTCGTTGCACAAAGAAAATATTCAACCAAGATTACATATGAAGACTACATTCTATGACAGGTAACTTAGTTTTAAATTTACAATATTTGTTATTACACAATACAACGTAGATTGTTGAATGTTCTTAGTTACATAGTATTGTTTTGAAATACTTCAAAGAAAAATGTCCGTATTTTTCAGGTGCGTTGACCTATACACATCGTGTCGTTATTACAGTTCATATTCATCTGCTGCACAATAATTTTTTACAGGTTAGTATCGTCGTGGTAAAGTTTTTTGATCACAGTAACATCGTTGTATAACAACGTGATTAATACATAAGCGTGTCCATTTCTCATTTCCATTATAGTCGTAGTGATGCAGTTCGTTGTGACTAAAAGCATTGCTTATTACAGATCAGACGTGACCCGTCGAGTAATTGGTCCACGTGCAGTTCGTTTTTTACATTCCGTGGAAGCTTGGTTGCAGAACCTCGGACGGCACATAGCTGGCGTCGATCCTTGGACAGTCCAGGTAAGAGTGTCCGTCACATTTCGAGAACATTTCATTCCCTGAAGTTCCAACCAAAATTCTTCCACCCGTCGTGTTGTTTTCTGGACAGGCACTTTGTGTCCATTTAATCCAGTTAACATCTTGAAGTTGGGTACTGTAGTAATGTCACTAGACGATGCACGAATTATGCACTTCACATTTTCAGTTTTTTGCTGAATATAGCTCACCTAAATGTTCGTAGTTATTAATCAAGGAAATCGTTCATCGCGTTTACATAGATACGCTGCATAATGAATGGCATTAACAGTTTCTTTCACATAGGTTTCCGCGTAGTTGCAGAGTTAGTAATGTTCGTTAATGTCCGTGAACAGTGGTTCACTATGCAATGTCTTTTTGGCACTCGTTTTGTTCAAATTTTTACATAGTAACAAGTTACACTATACATCAGTTAAAAAATAAGTAATTATACATACACACGTCACATATTTTCTTAGCATAAACATAATATAGTTGCACATAAACATGTTTACATCATCATTACATCGCTATAGGTTATTACATTGTGTCACATTTGATTACATGAATTGCAGATATTTACATCCTCTTTAGCGGTTTTGCTGGGATATTATCGATGTTTTTTGTGATGTCATCTGAAATTAAGATAGGTTAGACACAACATTCATTACATCAGTAGGCAAGACCAGGCGTTTTCACTACTCAATAAATATTCAAAATAGTAAGAGAGAGAAAATGTTCGATTCCTCGCGTTTTGTGCGTGTGTGTAGAGTGTGTGTGTGGCCTTGACTACTGATAGATGCTTTTCGTGTTGAGAGATGTGCGTCTAATCTATTTCTCAAAGTAAAAGATCGCTTCACAGATGACGTCTGTCAGTTCGTCAGGTGTCACACCAAGTCAGTGGTACCTTCAGTAACAAATGTTCCGTGAAAAATTAATATGTCATCCACTGCTACGTAATCATAAATTTTACTTTAATATTCCGTCTTTCAGGTGGAGGCGCGCGCTGAAAGAAGAGTTCTTCTGTCTTCAACTGCGTCACTGGAACCGCTGAAATGAAAATTTCTATACTACTTATTATCTGTGTTGTAACAACAGAGTTTTTCGAATTGCTTAGCAATATTTTGATGGGTATGACTTTGACATTATTCAGCATGAAATGCTCTAAGATCTCGGTGTGCGTATAGCCCAATAATTTTGTTAGTTCTAGGATGTTGTAACAGATACGCACCAGGATGCGGTATGTTAACAATTATATAAGGTCCTTCATATAGCAGACGCCACTTAGCGTTGCGTCGTTTGAGTGCTACAGATTTATGATGAGTACGAAGTAGTACAAGCATTCCTACCTCGAATTTTTGTTTTCTTTTTATTATGTTTCTGTGATGTTTGTTTCGTATTTGTGCGTGATGTGTCAATGTAGTCAATACTTCTTTTATTTTCTGTTCAGGTGTGATTTCCTTGTCTGACAACTTAGGTAATGGTTCTATCCACTGATCGTTCTGTTTGCAATTGAACATGATCTCGTTAGGTGTGTAATTCGTATCGTAAATATTTAAGTTATTGTGTACGTCTTCGAAAAGACTTAGGTAGGACACCCAATAAGTATGTTTTGATGAAATATAGGTCCTCATGAATCGATTTAATTCTCGGAAAAGTCTCTCAGTCGCGTTACATTGTGGACTAAACCTCGAAATAAATATACTTTTAATGTTATTGTCCTTCAAGAAATTTCTCCATTTGTACCCAGAGTAGTATGCTGCATTATCTGATAGAATTGCTTAAGGTTTTCCCACGTGCGTCAGGTAATCACTTGAGAATCTTCGTATTACAGCATTTGCAGTGGCGGATTTTAAAGCATAAAGTTTTACATGTTTAGAAAATATATCGTAAAAAGCTAAGATATATTTGACGCCTCCAGAGCTTGCTGGATGCGGTCCACTGATGTCAGTACACAGAATTTCCAGGGGTTTACTAAGTAAAATAGAATGTAAATCTGTTTTTGTGGATAAATTCTGAGGTTTTGATTTTTGACATATGACACATGTTTTTAGTTCCCTGTAAATTTTTCTTCTCATATTGCTAAAATAACAGTATGTACTGAGCTTTGCCAAACACTTTTTCGTCCCATAATGACCCCAAACTAAGTGTGTGTGCCAAATTAGATTACGTTCAGACTCTTTGGGAATGCATACACACCAGTTAGTAGCATTTAGATGTCGGCGGTAAAATAACACATCATTGTGTAACTTGTAATACTTAGTCAAAGGATGATTGTGTTTTTCTACCAGTAATGTTATTATCTTATACCAGTGAGGATCATATTTTTGTAATTCAGCCATGTTTCTGCACATATCAATATAATATTGGTGATACTGCTTGTCTTGCATTAAGAGAATCCTGTAGTCATTTATATTTTCTAAGTCACTGTTGGTATCATTCATACCTTGTGGAAGTCTAGACAAAGTGTCTGCAATGGTGTTGTCCTTACCTCTTATGTACTTAATTTCAAAAGAGTAGTTCTGAAGTGTAACTGCCCATCGTGATAGTCTAGGATGTACAAGTTTACAAGTTAACAAAAATGTCAGGGCCTGGTGATCGGTGTAAATTACCGTATGTTTTCCAAATAAATAATAATTGAATTTCTTGAATGCCCATACTATGGAAAGTGTTTCTAACTCAGTAGTGGAGTATGTACGCTCACATTCAGTTAGAGTGCGACTCGCAAACCCAATAATTCTTATCTGTTCCTCCTCTTTATTCTTTACAACTTGAAATAAGCAACAGCCCAAGCCAGTACGTGAAGCGTCACAAGTCATACAAAAATCTAAATTGAAATCTGGATGGCTCAATATGTTAGCATTCACTAAAGCATGTTTAATTGTATTAAAGTCATTCTGGCACTGTTCCGACCAGATCCAAACTTGATTCTTTCTGAGTAGATTTAGCAGATGTTTACTGTTCAAAAGTGGTTGTGGCAAAAAACGTCTGAAAAATGAACATAGCCCAAGGAATGATTTTAACTGCTTTTTAGTTCGAGGGCTAGGAAAGTTTCTGATAGCATCTAATTTACTGGGATCCGGACGTATGCCCTGTGAATTAATGATATGTCCTAAATACTTTATCTCACTGCAACCAAACTTTGATTTTCTTAGGTTGGCTGTGACTCCAGCTTGTGCAAATTTTTCTAAAATTCTTTGAAGTGTGTCAACGTGTTCATTCCAAGATTGTGTAGCTATCAGTATATCATCTACATAGTGTGTGACTGTCTCAACTAAATCGTCGCCAAGCACGGTATCCAGGGCTGTAATGAATACCCCAGAGCTGACATTCAGTCCGAAGGGTAGAACACAAAACTGATAGGTTCGCCCCCCGAACATAAATGCAGTATATTTCCGAGAATCAGGAGTGATACCCACCTGCCAAAACGAATTAGCGAGATCTATTGTGGAAAAATATTTTGCATCTAGAAATTTCTGTAATTGCTCTTCTAAATTTTCAGGTTTTGTGTGAACCGGTAAAATTATTTCATTAATAGCTCGTGCGTCTAACACTAACCTAATGCTTCCATTTGATTTTTTGACAACAAGTAGAGGACTACAATAAGGTGAGGTGGATGGTTCAATGACCTTCCAGTCTAACATTTGTTTTAATTCTTGCCACACAGCAGGTCGTTGAGATAACGGTACGTTATATGTCTTATGGTAAAAGATCTTGTGAGGCTTAACGTGAATCTTGTACACATACGTGTTGATAACACCTAATCGTTTGGTAAAAACTTGTAAATATTTGGATAACACTTCCTGTAGTTTTATACGTTCATGTACACTGAGAGCTGTAGCTTCACTTATCTTATGATCAAGCAATGTTTTCAAGTCCATTAGCTCTGTGTCAGATGAGTGTGTTTGCATGTCTTGAATGTCATTGTCAAGTACTAACTGAACCTTGTACCCTGTACAGTGTTTGTCATGCTTTAGAGTTCTCCTGTCCAAATCAATAATAATTACACTGCCTTTATCATTTAAAATACATTTACCTTTGGAGAAGTCTATAATGCAGTCCTTCTCGCTCATAATATCTATTCCTAATATGCAATTTGTCACAAGGTTTTGTACAACCAGGAATGGCCATTGTACGGTTCCATTACCTATTTTAACGTTTACAAAAACTTGCTTCGTAACCCTACATGACTTATTACCTAGTGCAGTAGTTATTTTACAGTTTTGGGCAGGAAACTCAGGCACAGGTTCCAATTCACACATCTTTTTATAGAAATTAAAAGACAAAACGCTCACAGCTGCACCTGTATCTAGGATAATAGTAGTTGGAATCCCACCTACTACACCAGTAGTAGATGCTAAAACAATTTCATTTGTGTTTAAACGACATTGTGTACTGTCTTGTAAAAGTTCATCTGATATATTGTTATTGTGGTTGTATCTTATAAATAAAACAGGTAGTTTTTGTTTAGAATTACTCGGCATATCATTATTCTGTTGTTCAAGTGTGGTGTCAAATAACTGATTAACATTGAAGTCGCCCCCCAAGAATTCTTCAGCCACGACCTGGGGCAAAGTAGTGACTGTTTCTAGTTTGTTGGATTAGCATTTGTACTAGGTACTGACACAGATTGAGGTTGTGCATCAGGTGTCATTTCTATTATATTCACATTCGGATATTGCCTATTATGATCTCCAAACTTTTGCGGTTGTTGTTGCTGTTGCGCATTATAACTTACCTGTCGGTCGTAAGGTATGCTCCAATTTTGTTCTGGTGGCTGCTGTGGTAAAGCAGAGTTTGAATGAAAGTACTGATCGTTACGAGTCCAACCTTGATGCTGTCTTGGCTCGTAGTTATTATTATTTCTATTTCTGTTTGTGTTTTTGTTATTACCTTTGTATCCGTTGTTACCGTTGTAGTTATTACCGCGGTGCCTTTTGTATGGATTGCCGCATGAAATGTTATTACTGTTGTAACTATTGTTTGTATTGGAATACGCGTGTTGATTTTGATTTCCGTACTGAGACGGCATGTGAGTTTGCTGTTTTTGTTGTACCGCGTATCCAACTGTGGGCGCGCCAGAATTGTGTTGGCAAGCCTGCATGTTTTGCATACCACTAGTGTAAACATTGTGGCTGCTGTTTTGCCGCGCGAAGCGCTGATCTTCAAGTAACATGTCAACCGAATCTAAAGCTGTTAAAAAATAATCTGAATCGTCATCCGGGATATGTAGAAGTTTTTCCTTAATGTTGAAAGGCAATTTGGCCTTCAACGCTCGGAGTATATCACGCATTGCGACTGGTTCGTCTAAAAAATGTCCCATGTTCAAGTATTTTTCAAAATATCTGCGTAAGTTACCATTTTTACTGTTAAAAGTTTCAGGTTCTAAAATTTGTCTTCTGAGTCGCTCCTGGACGGATTGCGACCAGAATTTGTTCAGAAAAGCACGCTCAAACTCACTGTACGTGGTACATACGTCAGCTTGACTGTATGCCCAGACAGCTGCATCGCCTTGGATGTAACCGACAATATATGAAATCTTTTTCCGGTCACTCCAAGTGCGTGGAAATGCGTTACTAAAAGATTTAAGAAAAATCACCGGATGAATGGTTCGTTTTTCTGGGATAAAAATCTGAAATTGCCTGTGTTTCATTAAGCTTTCATCTTCCTTCGCATTGTGATATGGATTTATTCCACTGTAATTACTGGTATGTTCAGCTGGCGAGTAATTACGATAATGTTGCTGTGGTTTACCATGATAATAGCTTGTGTTTGTGTTTCCACATCGTGGTATGTGTTGTAGTCGTGGTGTGTTTTGTTCTTGTGTATTTGTCGTGTGCGGAATGTGTGTATCATACTCGAATGTATATTGGTTTCTGAACTGTACATTTTGATTAATATTTTCGTTACATTCAGACTGTAGTTGATCGGTGAATTGTCTCATGGGTGCAGTGACGGATTGTACTGCGTCACTGATCAGCTGTTTGTTATTAGTAATGTATTGCGCTACGGAGTCGTGCACAATTGTTGGTAAATTTTCACGTAAGCATCTATCAAAATGTTTCTCTTTGTTCTCAACCCAATCATGAAATTCTTTATTAATATTTTGAAAATGAGCTGTGGCATCTGATTGTAAGATGTCAGTCAGGTGTTGTTCAACATTGTCCAATTTATTCTGTACGTCAGTAATTCGTTTTTCAAGGTTGTCATGTACTGAAGGATATGTTTGAATTTGTTCAGTAAGAACTTCACACGTGACATTAAGGTTTTTTACTTGTGTCTGTAAAAGTGCTACGTCAGTTGTAGTCTTTTCTTGTCTCGTATTGAGCTGGGAAAATTTAGTACTGAGTTCGGTCATCTGTTTGGTCAGTGTGGCGTCTATAAGTTCCACACGCTTACATAAAGTGTCATTACCTATCTTGATTGCTATGAGATCAGATTTGATTTCGTCATTTTGTGTTTTTAACTGTTCATTTTGTGTCTCTAATTGTGCCTTTAAGGTTGCCATGTTTTCGGCGTTTTGTTTCATTAGCATTTGTAACATGTCGGCAATGTTTACCGTTTGCAAGGTCTCTGCCCCCGCCGCGTCATTAGACGTGACGTCATGCATTAACATGGGCTCTGATTGAGATTTTGAAATTTTTGTAGTGGACGGCCTATCGTCAAAATTTTCGTCAACACTTGCGTCAATGTTTGATGAATCGTCACTACCAGTTGCTGTCGTAAAGTCATTTTCTAACACTTGTCTCACGTCCGAGTCGGATTGCGTCTGAATAGTACGTCCTTGCTGTTCCATTTTTGCGTATTGTTTTCTAGTTATTACCATGCCACACGTGATATATATTTCAAGAAAATTTTTGACACTGATTTTAAAATAAAATGTAGTTGAGCATGAATCGCTCGTAGCAACAATGGCTGTCTGTTAATTTAAAAATATAAACTGAATTTGAGATTATTGGTAATGGCTGCTGGCCATGTTACATGATATCGTACAGAAGTCGGCCATATTGTACACTCGTGTATTGGTATTGTTGCATACGTTATTGTTTAGGGAAAAGTACTGAGAATGAAATTTATCACTGAAACTGTTATGCAGAAAAGAAACACTACAGAATTTACTGAAAAGCTAATACACTGAATTATACGTCTGGTTAAGCCTACCAATGCAAAGATGCTGCGTCTTACCTTATTTTGCTGGAAGTTTCATTGCGTCTTCCCGCAAAATTTCAGAATTGGAAAATATCTTCAGATTTTGTTATCTCTCATACATTGACGTCCAGGTCCAGAAAGTTGATTTTTTACATGAAACAAAGAGAACAATGTAACAAATGACAAAATAACAAGTCCGACACACAGTCGCCAATATAAAATAAATAAAATAAATAAAAAATGTTATTTTAAATATGTTGATTATTCTATCTGTATGATGGTGATTGTGATTGCAATTGTAATTAATATTTTGCTTATCTGGAACGTGGACGTTTAATTATTCGTTATCAGACGCTTGACAATGGCTTTTTCGTAAAGGCAATGTTACTCGTAGTTGACCGTGAAATAAAACTGAATAATCGGACTTCGTAATTAAATCGTTTCCAAAGACTGCTGCGGTAGGTGCGGACTCATAAACTAAATCTCAATATTACAATAATTTGCCAGCCATGCCAATACGTCGTACAGAGGTGATTGTCTACTAAACATAAAAAAATTACACAGTTAGTTAAATCAGATATATTCAATGAATAAGCCTACAGTTCATAATCCTACTTACTTTTATAAATATAAATTCTTTACAGAATCGAGTGCCTAGTGTGGTTGCAACTCGCAGTATTCTTCTATAACATGAAATATGGCGGTGTGCCAGACAATAAAATAAAATACGTGCTTCTCGCACCACTTCAACCAGAGCTCTCCCTTTCTTAATCAAACATAAGAGTAACGTAATTGTGCTTTTGTTTTATCAGCGACACAGCGCTGCAGTTGTGTGCCATAGGCTTTATTTATTTGTCACTGATCATTTATTTAATTAGTATTTCGCGTTTCCGCGGAAACTCACGCTCGGCATGCAAATGTGCCTTTATAAGCTGCATTAAAAATGTCTCTGTAAAACAGGTATATCAAAGTCTAATAACTGTAAAAAAGTTCTTTGTTGAAGCAGTTGTACTGAAGAAGGATGATATTCTTTTTTGAAACGACCGTCTTTGGAGCCGTAGTAGTATCAGTGTAAAAATGTTTCTAGTCATTATTGTTGTTGTTGTTGTTGTTGTGGTCTTCAGTCCTGAGACTGGTTTGATGCAGCTCTCCATGCTACTCTATCCTGTGCAAGCTTCTTCATCTCCAAGTACGTACTGCAGCCTACAACCTTCTGAATCTGCTTAATGTATTCATCTCTTGGTCTCCCTCTACGATTTTTACCCTCCACGCTGCCCTCCAATACTAAATTGGTGATCCCTTGATGTCTCAGAACATGTCCTACCAACCGATCCCTTCTTCTAGTCAAGTTGTGCCACAAACTCCTCTTCTCCCCAATCCTATTCAATACTTCCTCATTAGTTATGTGATCTACCCATCTAATCTTCAGCATTCTTCTGTAGCACCACATTTCAAAAGCTTCTATTATCTTCTTGTCCAAACTATTTATCGTCCATGTTTCACTTCCATACATGGCTACACTCCATACAAATACTTTCAGAAATGACTTCCTGACACTTAATTTTATGCTCGATGTTAACAAATTTCTCTTCTTCAGAAACGCTTTCCTTGCCATTGACAGTCTACATTTTATGTCCTCTCTACTTCGACCATCATCAGTTATTTTGCTCCCCAAATAGCAAAACTCCTTTACTACTTTAAGTGTCTCATTTCCTAATCTAAGTCCCTCAGCATCACTTGACTTAATTCGACTACATTCTATTATCCTCGTTTTGCTTTTGTTGATGTTCGTCTTATATCCTCCTTTGAAGACACTATCCATTCCGTTCAACTGCTCTTCCAAATCCTTTGCTGTCTCTGACAGAATTACAATGTCATCGGCGAACCTCAAAGATTTTATTTCTTCTCCATGGGTTTGAATACCTACTCCGAATTTTTCTTTTGTTTCCTTCACTGCTTGCTCAATATACAGATTGAATAATATCGGGGACAGGCTACAACCCTGTCTCACTCCCTTCCCAACCACTGCTTCCCTTTCATGTCCCTCGACTCTTATAACTGCCATCTGGTTTCTGTACAAATTGTAAATAGCCTTTCGCTCACTGTATTTTATCCCTGCCACCTTCAGAATTTGAAAGAGAGTATTCCAGTCAACATAGTCAAAAGCTTTCTCTAAGTCTACAAATGCTAGAAACGTAGGTTTGCCCTTCCTTAATCTAGCTTCTAAGATAAGTCGTAGGGTCAGTGTTGCCTCACGTGTTCCAACATTTCTACGGAATCCAAACTGATCTTCCCCGAGGTCGGCTTCTACTAGTTTTTCCATTCGTCTGTAAAGAATTCGCGTTAGTCTTTTGCAGCTGTGACTTATTAAACTGATAGTTCGGTAATTTTCACATCTGTCAACACCTGCTTTCTTTGGGATTGGAATTATTATATTCTTCTTGAAGTCTGAGGGTATTTCGCCTGTTTCATACATCTTGCTCACCAGATGGTAGAGTTTTGTCAGGTCTGGCTCTCCCAAGGCCGTCAGTAGTTCCAATGGAATGTTGTCTACTCTGGGAGCCTATTTTCGACTCATGTCTTTCAGTGCTCTGTCAAACTCTTCACGCAGTATCGTATCTCCCATTTCAGCTTCATCTACATCCTCTTCCATTTCCATAATTTTGTCCTCAAGTACATCGCCCTTGTATAGACCCTCTATATACTCCTTCCACCTTTCTGCTTTCCCTTCTTTGCTTAGAACTGGGTTTCCATCTGAGCTCTTTATATATATATATATATATATATATATATATATATATATATATATATATATAGAGAGAGAGAGAGAGAGAGAGAGAGAGAGAGAGATAGAGAGATAGGGAGAGAGAGAGATATGATATAAATACAGATATGTATATCTCTCTCTCTCTCACACACAGAGAGTATTAACATCAATATACTCCTTCAACCAGCAACATCATTGAAAAATTCTACAAGAGAGAACAGAAGAAGGAGATTGCGGCAGATAGACACAGCATTCACCCCAACACCACACTTATCGCACATATAAACGTAATTATATGTACTTAGAATCGCAAAATTATATATATATATATGAAAAAACCCGGAATTATTCTTTTATCCGATAGCAATACAGAACTCATACTTTTTTTTATTTACAAAAACTCAGTCACACACTTGGTATTTCCATTGCATGTAAACATGCATAGCCTAATGGCTATAGTTCAGCTGACTGGTGATGGAGGCTCTCTCTTTTTTCATTGCAAGTACCCTATGAGTGAGCTAGAGTGTCTGTACATCTTTACCTACTTGAAATAAAGCAGAAAGTTTTAGAGGTAGAAACAATGATTTATTTTCTTTTTTTGTTTCACATAACTCTATAGGATATACGATCATGTAATCTTCAAGCATTGTCTAAGTGACATTGGACATGGTGATGCATCATATATACCATCTACAGAATCGCAACACATATTAATATTATTAGCGGAAATTTTCTCCAAAATGTTCTCATGATACTTTTGTGAGAGTATACCACACATTCCTGAAGCATTCGTACACATACTCCAACCACCCAAGTTGGTCATTCACAGCACACTGGGTGGTAGAGCTAACGATGATTCCCTACACTATTTTCATTGTTGTACAGGGTGGGGCAAATTTAAGTGGCCTGGACAAGTGGATCCAATTGGACATGAAAGTATGCATAGACTACACCCTGTGAAGTACACACCACATGTATGCCCACCAAGTGATCCACATTGGTTCAGATTGTAGTGTGGGTTGTGCCAGTGTGAGTGAAGCCGTCCAAATGGGAAGATGGTACTCACTGTGGAGCTGGCCTCCCAGTCAAGTGATCTGTCAGTGTGTGATTACTGTGTGGGGGGATCCTTCAAGTCCTCAAGAACTGCAGCAGAACTTTTCAGATTAGACTGCAGCAATTCCAGCAGTCCAGCTTCGATCTGCCTTCAGCAACTTGCTGACCAGGGCCCATAAGTGCCAAGAGGTGAACAGTGGTCACTTTCAACATCTGCTATAGTCAGGTTTGTAGTGAAGTTCCTTTCCTCTGGTGTGTTTCTTTGCACCATGGAATTCTGTTTCCTGGGCCACTTTGATTTTTCCCACCTTAACACATTTTAACTGAACATTTATTTGAATTTGGATAGTCCTCAACTCACGTTGTTTGACAGCCCAGGAACACAGTAGTCATTTGAGCCCTGGACAGTGAGGTCACCTTTGAAAAATTCTTACATAACTGCCACCTCTCACATGGTGGAAGGTACTGCTAAACTGAGGATTTCCAAACACTACCATAGTGTTCAACTCTTCACTAGGGGGTATTCCCACGACCACACACTTACTCCCACTCACATTTAGACTGTACATTATTGAGAGTAGCATCACTTTAATAAGCAAGGTTTGCGATCATAACCACATGATGGTTGGTGCCCACATCCTTGATAGAGGAAAAATACAGTCCTGGAAGAAGAGTTTTCTAATGTCTTGCTGTTGTATATCGCCAGTGTGCTGCTACTGCTGTTATGCTGGAGACTTAAAGTTGTGCGATGAAGAATCAGGTGGTGGAAATGTGAAGTTTTACGAATTGGACAGGTACTGTGGAAACTCGATTCGCTCCAGTATATTTGGTAGACTGACTGCATCATGAGTGGCCCACTGCATTTTGGGATACAAATAATACTATATGAAAATAGATATGTGATGATAATAATGATCAAAGGGAGATAGGTGGCAGGATGAATACTTACATTTGAATGTGTCAGTCTTCTTCTTTTTATTCTCCCTCAGGGTGATGGATGATCTATGGAGCTGCTGACACTTCATAATATTGATCGACTGAGGTGCAGAGCATGAATGTTAAGCACTTTCTTGTGATTTTGAAGAGTGGTGGAGGTGGTGGTGGTGGTGGTGGGAGACGAATGGGAACGCACTGCATGAGTGAGGGACGGGAGGCCGCCATTTTTGATCACGAATTATCGTAATTTATTTTAGGCTAGAAGCATCTGATCATTACGTAGCATTAGTGTAAATAAAACCAATAGCACAAGTTAGTGGCTTGTTTACATTAGGCCAAAAGTACCTGTTGGCCATTTTGTTTATGTAGAATGGCACAAGCAAGTGAGCGATTTGCTTACATTAGGGTCACTAATCTAAAATCATTGGTCACTAATTTATTCCAAAAAAGAAGAGCGCCAGTGTGCAGTTTGTTTACTTTACTTGCAAATTGCATGGTTTTTTTTACATAAGAGGAGTTAGGTCCAGTGCCCAGATTGTTTACATGACGAGACCAATGCTCCCATTGTAACTAAGCTTTCTTGGGTGTCTTCAGTTCTTCGTTATCTTCATGACACTCTCCCAGGAGTCAAACACATACACATTCGCGATGTCCTTCTGTTTATGAGTACCCCTGTTAGCCGTTCTGGGTATAGGTTCGACACACTTAAGTAATATTGCAGGATAGGACGCATGAATATTTTCTAAACAATCTTCTTTATATATTGATTGCTTTTCCTTAGTACTCTATCAATGAACCTAAGTCTGCACCTGCTATATCTATGACTGAGGCTGTATGATCGTTCCATTTCATATTCCCACAAACTGTTATACCCATGTAAGTGTAAGAGTTGCTCGATTCCAATTGTTACTCGTTGATTTGTAATTACAGTGTATTACGTTTCTCCGTTATGTGAAGATCAGAATTTTAAGTTTCTAAATTTTTAAATCGAATTTCCTGTCTTTGTAACACTCTGAAATACTGTCAATTTCCGAATGGACACTGGTGCAACTTTTTTCATTTTCTGTAACTGCTTCATCTGCGAAAAGTCTGGGGTTACAATTAGTATTTCTTCAAAGTCATTAATATACCACATGAACAGCAAGGGTCATAACAAATCTGTCTTAGGCTCACTTGAAATGATTTCTACATCTGTCGACGACTCTCCGTTAAAAATAAAATATTCCGTCCTCGCTATCAAGAAATCCTCAATCCAATCGCATATTTCGCTTGATATCTCATACCGTCGTAATTTCGATAATTAGGATGGTTGTGGCTCTGAGTCCAATGCTTTTCGGAAATTGGGAAATACTGCAGGTATATGGTTGCCTTGCTTTCACGTTGTCATGTGACAAAAGAGCGAGTTGGGTTTCATTTGATCGATGTTTTCGGAACTCACGCAGACTGGCATGGAGGAAGTCTGCTCGGGATATTTCGTTACGAATTCTAAGATTCTACGAGAGATGGGTGTCAAAGATATTGGGCAGTAGTTTTGTGGATCACTTTTGCTATGCTGCTTGTAGGGGGTGTGACATGTGTTTATTCCATCTATTAAGCACGATTTTTTGGTCTAGGAATCTACAGTAAAGTATAGTTTAAACAGGTGCCAACTTAGTTGGAAATTCATTATGGAATGTGATAGGTTTTCCATCGCGCCCTGAAGCTTCGTTCAGTTCTAGCGATTTCAGCTGTTTCTCAACACCACTGACATTAATATTTATATCATTCATGTTTACCGTGGCGAGAGAATTAAATTGGGGCATTATCCCTGGACATTTCTCTGTAAAGAAACATTTTAGAATTTCTTCTAATGATTTGGTATCTTCAGTTCCTCTTCCTGTTTCATCCATGAGTGTCGGAACTTCAACTGGTACCACTAAGAGCTTTTAAATGTGACCAGAAATTCTTCGGGTCTTGTGAGAGATCCTTCGAAAATATTCTGCTGCGGCAGTCGTTGAAGACCTCATGCATTGCCTTCCTGACACCAAAACGCATTTCATTCAGGTGTATCTGTAGCCCCGTGCTTTGTTTTATACGTGTTATGCAGTAGTCCCTTAGAAGTTTATTTATTGGTGGTGGTGGTGGTGGTGGTTAGTGCTTAACGTCCCGTCGACAACGAGGTCATTAGAGACGGAGCGCAAGCTCGGGTTAGGGAAGGATTGGGAAGGAAATCGGCCGTGCCCTTTCAAAGGAACCATCTCGGCATTCGCCTGAAACGATTTAGGGAAATCACGGAAAACCTAAATCAGGATGGCCGGAGACGGGATTGAACCGTCGCCCTCCCGAATGCGAGTCCAGTGTGCTAACCACTGCGCCACCTCGCTCGGTTTTATTTATTGCTACTGTATATTGTAGAGGGTGCCTCCCATCACGAACCGTTGTACTAGGTGCACACCTATCAAGTCAGTGGTCAACTATTCTGCTAAACTTGAACCGCAGTTCTTCTATATGCTCCTCTCCAGAGAAAATTACTTCTAATTCGTAACTGAGATACAACGCTACTGTCTTCTTACGTAGTTTGTTGAACATATAAATCCATCTACTTTGATAATTCGTACTTTGGTAATTCTAGGTCCATAACTACTTCATGGTATTTGATATCAGATTAAATGTGGGCTTCCTCAGAGAGGATAGATCTGTTTGCTGCTGCTAGATCCAGTGCATTTCCATAATGAGTGGGTTTCCTAGCAACGTGTTCTAGGAAGCTTTTAGAGAAGGCGTTTAGTAATGTTTCATAGGACGTTTTTTCACGCCCACCACTTGGAAAACTATAATTTTCCAGTTAATATTGGATGATTTAAATCCCCGCCGACTGTCACGGTATCACTGGGGAACTTACGTAATAGTCAGCTTAGATTTTCTTCAAAGTTTTCGGCGTCTTGTGATCGGTAGATGAATTCGATTATAAGTTTATGACCACCCTTAGTGATGAGGCTTGAAACTATATGACATGTAGTTTTCAGTTTCTGCCTTGGTGGATTTCAGTTTCTTGTCTACTGCGACAAATACATCCTCACCATATACCCTTAACTTATCCTTTTGATAGGTTTTCCCCAAAAATCTCATTCCAATCAACTTCGAGTTTTAACCAGCTTCCACTGCTTTTTAGGAGCAGTTGTAATAGCGGCCCTTTGTTGCTTCTGCTTGGTAGTTTAATACTATCGCCTGTAGGATCTTATATTGACATTTCTGGCTTGTATGGACATTGCTGGTATTTTGAGTCATCAGTCTTCTGACTGGTTAATACGATCCTCCATGAATTGCTCTTGTGAGACAAAATTTCATTTCAAAGTAACACTTCCAAACTACGTCCTCAATTATTGCCTATAAGATCCCAATCTTTGTCTTCCTCTACAGTTTTTGCCCTTGCAGCTTCCTCTACTACCATTGACGTTATTCCCTGATGTCTTAACAAAAGTCCTGTCATCCTGTCCCTTCCTCTTGTTGGCTTTTTCCATATGTTCCTCTTCTCGCCGATTCTGCTGGAAACCTGCTCATTCCTTAACCCTGAGTCCACCTAATTTTCAACGTTTTTCTGTAGCACTGTATCTCAAATGCTTGGATTCTCTTCTGTTCCGGTATGTTCACAGTCCGTGTTTCACTGCACATTCTCAGAAATTTCTTCCTCAAATCAAGACCTATGTTTGATACTAATAGTTCTCTTGGCCAGGAATGACCTTTTTGCCAGTGCTAGCCTGCTCCTTATGTTCTCCTTCCTCCGTCTGTGATGAGTTATTTTGCTGCCAGGTAGCAGACTTCCTTAACTTCATCTATTTGGAGATCACTAATTATGGTGCTACGTTTCTGGCTGTTTTTATTTGTGCTGTTTCTTATTACCTTCATCTTTCTTCGATTTAATTTTCTGTACTCATGAGACTGTTCATTCCATTCAACATCATGTAATGCTTTTTTTACTTTCACTACGCTAGCAACGTCATCATAGAATCTTAACATTGATATCCTTTCACCCTGAATATGAATCCTACTCTTGAACCTTTCTTTTATTTCCGTCATTGCGTCTTCCCGTGTCTTAGAAAGGAAGGCGTAATCGTCTTACAAACCGCTATATGTTAAAAGAACACGATCGCAACAAATACAGTATGTTACTGTCGCAAGCGGTCTTGATTCTACAGGTGCACACAAATATCCATGTTAAAAGCTATACAGGCTTTATAAATCGAGGTATGGCATTACCTCTGAATGAAGTAGTTTTTCCAGACAAATACCGTGACACTGAATATAGACGGTGATCGCCGGAGTGTATATTATCAGACCAACAGTGCAGTTACACGTCGTTGACGGTGCAACCTCGTGATAAAATCACCAAATTCAGAAAGTGATTCGGTTAAGGAACGTGGTATGAAACGTATTTGCAACTCCCTCATGCCATCACTAAATATTTCTCCAGTATTTGTAACGCATTCTGTCTCGATGCCATGTCAGAGGTTCAGAGACATATCCACTGGGTTATAGGCGATGGTTGATTGAGAAGGATCACAAACAGTAGATGATTGAGGTCGTAAGAAATGTACACTAGCTTTTCAGGTCTCTAGTGTTACGCTATCCGGTAGAAATGCTGTCTGGGATTTGAAATCAAGTCTTTCCATTAAAGCACATATCTGTGTTGTATCCAATGGAAAAGTCCTTTAATGATTACACCCACCTATGAATCACATTTCTGGCGCTTTCATATCTCGAAACGAGTCGCCTTTTTCGAACCTGTTGCTATAGTAAAATTTTAGATAGTTCCTATACCTCTTGCAATTGCTGCCGTTTCTGCAGCTTTGTGCATGTGATCGTTGCAATTTAAGTCGGAACTGAGTTGAAGTCAGAGAAAGCTGTATCTACCACCTTCTGCAACCCTTGTAAAAACAGGTTAATCTTAGTTAGTGCGACAGGACGGGAACGTGTTGTCGTAGCTCTCCCCAACTGTTCACGATGTGTAAGGTCAGCGCCAATCAAAGCACTCTCCTGCAACATGCTCCTAGGATTCGCAGTATACCCGAGTTAGCGTTCGAGTGTGGATCCGCCCAGCTTTATATCTGGAGTGATGTTGGGGCCCAGATCCACAATGTGCCACGTCCAGGATAGGGTTTGAAGGTGGATCCGCCACGCACAATGTACGAAGCGATGTTGGAATGCAGATCGGCAATATACCACACACAAGTTTGCGTTCGAGTGTGGATCTGTTGCACAGTATATATCCAGACCGATGTTCAGAGGTGGATCCAACACACATCACATCTGGGATAGGGCTCGCAGGTGGACCAACCACACGTTATGTCCGAAGATGTGTTCTATGTTCGAAAATGGGTTCACCAGCGCGAGACCTGTTCCTGGGAGCTGTCCGTGACACATGCACTTACACAGACAGAAAACAGAGCAAACGCATTTCGAATATGGAACTGGATGCAAATGAGTACAGTGCTTTATTAAGCCTCCCGATCAGTGCATTTGAGCTAGGTGCTGGGAACTGTACTATATTTACAAGCAATTTTAGAACACCAGAAGGTACGTTATATCATGATCGCATGGGCTCAAGTGACATAAAAAATCGATAGAATAGCAGAAAATTCATATAAATTGAGAGAAAATACACCAAAATTCGGGGAAATTGAGGATGTAATAGTGTCGTCTAGTGGGTGCAGAAGAATTCTTGTACTTGGGAACGAGTATGCGACGGCAAGGGGAATACGAGAAAACGTTGACATGGAAGCATCGGGAACCCGAGAAAACGTCATTTTTTTCGTCGAGGCATCGTTTTACTGTACGTCTGTTGAGGTAATAGTGATACAGAAGAGCTGACTGCTGCCATTGGTGGTCAGAGGGCGGCATGCATCTCAGACAATATTAGCAACGCTTGGGAAGAAAGCGCTTGCGTGCTAGGTTCAGTGAACTCCCCCAGACCTTGCCGCAGTGGCGATTATGTATACGGAGTTTTCTCAGGAGGAACCAGGCCACCCACGCAAACGGCGTGTCCTGTAAGATAACATCTCACTGTTGTGAAGTAGCCGCGGGGCGCCTCGTCAGGCGGCTGTTTTGCCTCGTGCAGCTGGCGCCTCGAGAGTAAACACTGTTAAACACTGAGAGGGCAAGGTTTCAGAAAGTTTTGGTGGGACGTCTTGTGACAGATCGGCGCTCGCAATCTTTGGGAACGGTGGTTCGCCGTGGGGTGTCACTTGCAAGTTTTTGGAACAGGGAGTTGTGATAGTTTGGCCCTTGCAATCATCCAAAAAGCGACGCTGAGCCTTCCAGAATAAAATTGTTAGGAGTTGTCCGATTGGAGAAATAGACTACGCTATCTTAGACTGACAAAAATAACAGTTTTGGTGGGCTTTAGTGCGAAGGAGCAGGAGAGCAAATTATCAGGGCATTTCCCCACCGCTGGTGGTAGGAGCACTTCGGTGTTAGGACCTGGAGAGAGGTGTCTGTGCCTGAGGCTGACGCAGTTTTGAATTTTGGACCTGGAAAGGAGCAATCGATTTGTGAGCAGATGGGCCATCAAAGACAGCCTTTTCCTTCGACCACGACCTCGCAACGCCTCATCTCCCGCAATTTATTTAAGTTTCACAGCAAAACGGGGAACGAAATTCGTACAGGATCATAGTCATTTTGTGTCACATTAATTAATCAGTCGTTGTATGGTGATCTCTCCGCCATGATTTTACTCTTTGAGGTTCTCTTTCTCTTTACTCACGAACCTTCCAATGCAGCCAATTTAATTTCGCGATTAATAGTTAACATAATTTCTTGTCCGTTCGGTCTGTACTATGAGATCTATTGCGGTCGTTTACTTCTTGAAGATCCACATTTATCAAGTGTTCATATGTACACTATGTGATCATACGTATTCATAAACCTGGTTGAAAATGACTTACAACTTCGTGGCGCCCTCCATCGGTAATGCTGGAATTCAGTATGGTGTTGGCCCGCCCTCAGCCTTTATGACAGCTTCCACTCTCGCAGGCATACGTTCGGTCAGTTGCTGGAAGGTTTCTTGGGAGATGGTAGCATATTCTTCACGGAGTGTGTAACCTCCCCCTAACGTATCGACCTTAATGACAGTGAAAAATTAAACCGCGTGCACCTAATGGAAATTTGGGAAAAGCAATCGTCACCGAAGTTAATTTGTCGGTAAAGGGGAGTAAAGGGTTGCTTTTCTACCAATCGCGTCCGGCTATCACTAAAATTTCCGTAATCTTTATCCTTAATACTCTCGCAATGTTTAAACTGGAGTTTTGCGTCGGATGGGTCGGCTACTTCAAAATGGTTCAAATGGCTCTGAGCACTATGGGACTTAACTGCTGAGGTCATCAGTCCCCTAGAACTTAGAACTACATAAACCTAACTAACCTAAGGACATCACACACATCCATGCCCGAGGCAGGATTCGAACCTGCGACCGTAGCGGTCGCGCGGTTCCAGACTGTGGTCAGCTACTTCTACCACTATAACTTTCGGTAAAGTCTGCCGGTCAGGGACAGAACTTTCCGTTATTACTTCAACATCCAACTCTTGCGGTATGAAACACGACGAATCTTGCTCATGCTCCCCATTAACATCAACTATTTCTGGTAAAGTCTGCCGGTTAGGGCCAGAACTTTCCATCATTTCACAAACACTATCTTCCTGCGGGACGAGACGCGGCAAATCCTGCCCGCGCTCCCCATAAACACTTCTCTCGTACAGGCCCACATAATCTCTTAGTTCGTCGTATAAGCGACCGAACTGCCTTAACCAGACCTCATCCCTCTCCGCATCCCCTCGCTCGATGACGGACGTGTTATCCGACATCTGATCTTCTCTCAACAATTGCGAATCATTCTTAAACTCAATCTCCAGTTCCGCTATGGGTGTTACAGCTGCCACTTTATAATCGATTTCCGGAACACTACTTAAATTGTTCTCACTGACAGTGAATGTATTTTATCTGCTGTGTCTACAGCTGATCTACTACTTGTGGGCGCACTCCTTTCTCTTAACACTGGCACACTCTCCCGCCGTTGATTATTCCATACGGAATTTTCATAACGACGACACCTGAGTTTTCTCCTGTTATTGAGCCGCCAAAATTTCTCCACGCACGGTCGGCCCCTCACCGGCGCGGCTAAATAAATCAGTTAAATTCCCGGAAACCAGAGGTTTTACTTCCGTAGCGGGTGCCTCTTTAATTGTCCCCCCATATTCGTCATCAAGGGGTTCAGATTTGATTTTCACTTCCGATTCCGAAACATTTTCTAAAGTTTGGAATTCCATTTCTGCTCTTTGTTGCGTTTCCCACTGTTCGACCGATTGTTCCGTATCCAAGTCTACCAAATTTTGGTAATTGTTGCCTTCACGCATTTTACTAATTTTCAATATAAATGCCAAATCTCAAATCTAATTAGGATTCCTCCCACTACTAATTCTCGCTGACGTAACTACCTGTTCGTAACCAGAACTTTGTTACGAGATTTGCCCAATGCAAAATTCGTGTCCAGAACAACCTCAAATCCGAAGATTGTCCTGTCACCAGGTCGCCATGTGTAACCTCCCCCTCACTTATCGACCTTAATGACAGCGAAAAATTAAACTGCGTGCACCTAATGAAAATTTGAGGAAAGGAATCGTCACCGAAGTTAATGTGTCCGTAAAGAGGGAGGAAAGGGTTACATCTAAATGAAAGGAAAAATTCAAATGAAATTGGTGGAAATTAGTTTTGAGAAAAGGGTAAAATTAATAAAGAAAGTAAATGTACAGTCGTTACGTTAACAATTAATTGGCGTTAATTAGATATTTGAGATTTGGGGAAAATTACGGTCGCCAGTCCTATGGACAACTACTATAATAACTGAAAGTGAAAGATTGATGCACATATAATTAGCACTAGAAGCATGGCAACTGAAGGTTGACACGTGCTGTGTGAAAACTGAATGTTTGTCAGAAGTAATAAATTTCGCTACACTCTGAATTAATTTAGCAAAAGAACTAATAAAACCGGAAAATTGAAAGTTAATTTAGTGACTGAAATTAATAGTGAACTTTGTTTCTGAAGCACTATGAAATTCAATAAAATAAGATTAATCTTGGGCTTCCTCAACAATCATTTCAAAAGCTACTTGAATCCACGCAATTTAAAAATAAGAGAATTAACTTTGAACTTGAATTAAATGATTCTGAACAATTAACAATAGTAAAATTTAGTACGCACCAAGCTGAGCTGCAGTCACAAGTAATCTAAAATATGGTAACAAAACTCGCACTCTTAATTTGTGCTTATGTAATCTAAATATTGTAGCCAGCTATGAATACTTTAACTGAACTTTGAAATTAAAGCATTGAAATGGAATGATATTACTGTAATGCTGGCGTATGAATTTCAACGACACTCAGATTCATTCCAGAAAAGGAAGGGACCCTGCTTGGTAATGCAATTGGGACAATGAGCAACAAAGGTTCATGCTAAGTTGCTGTATTTTTGTGATGTAACAGTTTGAAAAGCTGAGGCCTGCCATACAGTTCTAAGACTTTACGTGCTTTTAGTCTTCCTTGTTGGTTGATTGAAGGTTTGCAGTCTTCGATTGGGGAGGTGACGACAGTCACCCACTATCGGCCGTTGCTGTTGCAGAAGCCGGATGTTGGCGCGCCTTCTTCTCGACACGGTCAGCAGACGAAACGGGCTCTTGATGTGCGCCAGCTAATGCTTCCGGTCCGCGACACAGTGTCAGAAACTATCATAGCAAGTCGAGCGCAATTACATGCTGCCAAACCCCGAAAGCGCGGCAACTCGCGGGAGCGTCACACAACACACCTGCTCCACCGCCCTACTCCAGCCAGACTCCCCCTGCCCACGCTCCATGCGGCAGAGTTAACACTACCAAAGATCCTAAACACTTTGATTCTCCACACGACCTGTCGATGTAATCGTTCGATAGCATGGTTTTCCCTAGGCCAGACTCAGCGTAAAAGTACAAATAATATTTACAAAACAAACCAATTATACATCGACACAAATGCACACACACACACACACACACACACATATATATATATATATATATATATATATATATATATAGTAGAACAATTACAATACATAAATATACAGAAATGTCATATCTTCCGGTAGCCAAATAAGGAAAAAAATTTATAGTAAAATAGGAGGATATGCATTTCCGGCATTACAAGTGCTGCACTGAGGAGAGGTATCGATGTTGTTCGGTGAGGCCTGGCACGAAATCGGCGTTCCAAAACTTCCCAAGGGCGTTCTACAGGATTCAGGACAGGACGCTATGCAGGCCAGTCCATTGCAGGGATGTTATTGTCGTGTAACCACTCCGTCACAGGCCGTGCATTATGAACAGGTGCTCGATCTTGTTGAAAGATGCAATCGCCATAGCCAAATTGCCCTTCAACAGTGGGAAGCAAGAAGGTGCTTAAAATATCAATGTAGGCCTGTGGTGTGATAGTGCCACGCAAAACAACAAGGGGTGTAAGCCCCTTCCATGAAAATCACCATCACACCATAACACCACCGCCTCCGAATTTTACTGTTGGCACTACACACGCTGGCAGATGACGTTCACCAGGCATTCGCTATATCCACACCCTGCCATCGGATCGCCACATTGTGTACCGGGACTCGTAACTTCGAACAACGTTTTTTCACTGTTCAATCGTCCAATGTTTATACACCTTACACCAAGAGGGGCGTTATTTGGCATTTACCGGCGTGATGTGTGGTTTATGAGCAGCCGTTCGACCATGAAATCCACGTTCTCTCACCTCCCGTCTAGCTGTCATAGTACTTGCAATGGATCCTGAAGCGGTTTGGAATTGTGTGATGGTCTGGGTAAATATCTCCCTATTACACATTACGGCCGTCTTCAACTGTCGGTGGTCTCTGTCAGTCAACAGAGGGGTTCGGCCTGTACGCTTTTGTGCTGTACGGGTCCCTTCACGTTTCGACTTCACTATCACATCGGAAACGTGGACCAAGGGATGTTTAGGAGTGTGGTAATCTCGCGTACAAACGTATGACACAAGTGACACCCAATCACCTGACCACGTTCGAAGTACGATAGTTACGCGGAGAGCGTCACTCTGCTCTCTCACGGTGTCTAAGGACTACTGAGGTCGCTGATATGGATTACCTGGAAATAGGTGGCAGCACAATGCACCTAATATGAAAAACGTATGTTTTTGTGGGTGCCCAGATACTTTTGATCACATAGTGTATATGTGCCTTCATTCTCCTTTCACGAGTATTTGATCCTTGTTTGTTCTGAGAAGCAGTTTAAATTTTCAACCAAGAAAGGTACGTGATTTGTAACTGTTTTTACACTAAAGTAGCTGACAGTCCCCAGGACTACTCATTAATTATTCATATTTGTCAGGGGGCACATATATGGTCCACTTTTTTAGGGCCAACCCTTTCCTTTCGTTTTCTGTCGCGCAGTTCCTGTATATACACCTAGACCGTACTTGGGGACTTGCACCTCGAGCGAAGATACTCAGTGCATGTCAGTGATAAATGACATTGACTGGAGCCTTAACCCTAGTACGGTCTTGCAATATGGCATACGTGTCTTTCCAATTTTTGTGCGTTAAATGCGGAAATAAGAACTATGCTGATGTTATTACCAATTGCGTCTAAAAAGGACCAATGTGCTATTATTTTTTTTCTTGGCTGTTGAAGGACAAACACGGAAATACATCCATCAGAGAATGAAGAATTTGTACGGGGCAGTCTGTCAGATGAGTATATTGTCTTCCGTGTAAAAATGGTTCAAAGGGCTCTGAGCACTATGGGAATTAACATCTGAGGTCATCAGTCCCCTAAAACTTAGAACTACTTAAACCTAACTAACCTAAGGACATCACACACATCCATGCGCGAGGCAGGATTCGAACCTGCGACAGCAGCGGTCGCGCGGTTCCAGACTGAAGCGCATACGACCGTTTGGCCACAGCGGCTGGCTCTTCTGTGTAGAACAGATTTCTAGGTTGTTTTAATTGTGTAGCGAATTTCCATGCTCTCTGAATGTGCACGAAAAGCAAATACAGTGACATTTCTCGAGCTGATTTTTCGTAAATGTGTTTGGAAACTGGCTGACTGTTTCCTTTGATATGTGTGCAGGCAAGATTTTTCAAGTTTGACATGTGCTAAAGCATACTCTCTTGCAGTATACCACTTGATAAGGGCCTTAAGGCCGAAATTGCAAAAGTGAAAGTAAATAATATCAACGGTCAGTGGCAACTAAGGTTTTTTTTTTTTTTTTTTAAATTTGCAGATTGTCTCGTAAAGTTATTGACAGTAATATAAACGGTATAAATTTTAAGTTGACAAACCAGAATAACTCGAGAAATAAGCTTCACACGAAAAAATGTGTAGAATCCAGAGTTGATTATTTTCGAAGGGGACATCTGCTGATGCTAAAATTAGCCCGCCACACCAGCCCCTGGGGGTGGGGCGGGAGGCAACTTAAAAATTTCAAATGGGAATCTCCATTTCTTTTTGCATAATAAGATTCTACATAAAAAAACTACGTACATTTTGTCTTAAACATTTTTTTTGATTCTTGATAGTGGGCGCTATAATTCAAGAAAATCCATTTTCTCGTTTTTGCGTGGAAAATGGTTACGGATAAACAAGAAATACTTATTTACGTCGCAAATTTTGATTCGCTAAAACTAAAACTCTCCCTCTCTCCCCATAGGGTGGGGTCTGAGAGAGAGGAATTAGAGTTTTACAAATGTTGACTCAAATACTGTATTAATTTTTTCTGCAGATTCAGATAAGTTTTGTTTGTTTCGTGGTCATGGGGGCACACAATTTTTAATTATCAAACCCCACCCTATGAGGAGAGAGGGAAAGTTTTAGTTTTAGCGAATCAAAATTTACGAAGTAAATAAGTATTTGTTATTTATCCGTAACCATTTTCCACGCAAAAATTAGAATATGGATTTTCTTGAATTACAGCGCCAACTACCAAGAATCAAAACAAATGCTTAAGACAAAACGTACGTAGTTTTTTATGTAGAATCTGATTCTCCAATAAAAAATGGGGGTTCCCATTTGAAATTTTAAAGTTGCCTCCCGCCCCACCCCCAGGGGACTGGGATGGCGGGCTAATTTTATCACCAGCAGACGTCCCCCTCGAAAATAATCAACTCTGAATTCTACACATTTTTTCGTGTGAAGCTTATTTTTCGAGTTATTCTGGTTTGTCAACTTAAAATTTACACCCTGTATTTTTCTAAGTGCCAAGTCTGCCGTATAGTATTTTAAAATTTGTGCCAAGTGAAATGGAACTTAAGAGAAGCTGTAAGACTTACTTTGTCTTTGGGATAAAACTGAGACACCAACAAGACATATAAAAGTTGCAGAGTTGTACAATGAGTGCAGAAAATTGAAAATAAAACTACAAGATCTGTAAGCGCTGCTCAAAATCGAAAAGTATAAGCTTTCAAATCAACCCTTAACAACACACTTGACGTTGCTCTTACAAAAACTGTGGAGAAATTAGAATTGCCAGACGATAGGATAAACAAAAGGATCTGTATCTTGTAACTACGTTAAAAAGTCCTTAATAACGTGACTGGACATTGTACATTGTTTCAGTGACTTGGTCGTAATTATCTGAAACTACTATAAGTTGCAGATAAAGCCCATAGTAATTGCGTAGTATCGACCTGATGGTCGCACAGTGATCGATTCGAAGTACTGCAATTGTTCTGTCCAGGTGAGTATCAAAGGCACTACTGCTGAACGCAAGAGATCGCCGCAACGGCGAATACAACGCGTATTTATCACGGGCCTTAAGTAATCAAGCAGAAATTTTGCCACCTTCAGCGGATTTTGCTTCTGTCTGTTGAGAATAAAACGAAGCGCGAAGCCTTGAACGATCGTGAACTCTGCTGCTCGGATATCACAGACGGACTCAGAGTGAGCAGTGTTAGAAGTTACCTGAAGGAGGCTGTGATAAATTCTCTGTGTCGTAGTGTTCGCTGCATAGTTTGCAGACCCAACACGTGTTTGGTGCAAACGAGTACATAATTCTCGAGACTGCTTCTTGACTTTCTTGAAGCACGGCTGGCCACTGAAAACCGAGCCTCATTAAACAAGATGGATGTCCTATACAAGAGAACACACGCGCGAGATTTCCTACGGGAGTCCTTGGAGAACTGCTACTAACAAGGGAACCTCCCCATCGCACCCCCCTCAGATTTAATTATAAGTTGGCACAGTGGATAGGCCTTGAAAAACTGAACACAGATCAATCGAGAAAACAGGAAGAAGTTGTGTGGAACTATGAAAAAAATTAGTAAAATATACAAACTGAGAAGTCCATGCGAAGATAGGCAACATCAAAGACACTGGGACTCAAGTAGTGCCGTGGTCCCGTGGTTAGCATGAGCAGCTACGGAACGAGAGGTCCTAGGTTCAAGTCTTCCCTCAATAAACTAGCTCTAAAATTGCACTATATAATGCTTCCCAGTGTATTGCTCTTTGCTCAATCGAAAACAATAGGTTTAATAATTCGCTAAAATAGTAATGTCCTTTTTCTTTTGTCATGGATTGTTTAATATGTTAAAATAGTTTTTCATGAGTGTTTCCCCTTGGGATACCACTTAACTCAGCAAACAAGAGCTGACAACTGATACACTCGTTAATATTTCTATCAAACTGATTTCATGCCTAGTGCATGTCCCACTAAGGTCTCGTTTTTCAAGACCCAACGTAAAATGCCTGCCCCTTGTTTTCTAACAAAAGATTTAATAAGAAGATAGTAATAACTCAACACTATTTTAAAATGCATAGAGCACATCCACAACTCAAAATATCTACAAAACAATACCATAACTAGTAATAAGTAAAATTCCATAGAATAACTTTTTTTTTCTTATATACTAATTATTCTCTGTAAATAACTAGATCGTACAATCAATCCTTATTCCAAATTCACTCTGCCATACGTACAAATGTAGCGTACAAAGACTTAGAATAGCTAAATTGCTAAACTACAACAATAAACGGTGCAAGAAACAACTAAAAAACTCTGACTGACAGACTCTCGAAAAAAATATTTAAAAAAAAACACCAAATGAAATAATTACCTGGACAGTACAGTAACAGAAAAATAAAAGCAAAGAATGGATTGTCTCCTCTTTATAAGTAAAATTTAAACTGTATTTCTAAAACGAAATTGTTATTTTGTAAATAAAAGTCTATATACGTTAAAAAAAAAGAGTGAAAAGTTTAATTTTTTATTTTCAGTTTATGTGACAAACTCTTATGTTTTCATCACTGTTTTGGGAGTGATTATCACATCCACAAGAAAACCTAAATCGGGCAAGGTAGAAGCATCTTTTTACCCATTCGCTAAGTTTACAAGTTAGGTGGGTCGACAACATATTCCTGTCATGTGACGCACATGCCGTCAACAGTGTCGTACAGAATATATCCGACGTGTTTTCCCGTGGAGGAATCGGTTGACCTATGACCTTGCGATCAAATGTTTTCGGTTCCCATTGGAGAGGCACGTCCTTTCGTCTACTAATCGCACGGTTTTGCGGTGCGGTCGCAAAACACAGACACTAAACTTACTGCAGTGAACAGAGTCGTCAATGAACGAACGGACAGATCATAACTTTGCGAAAATAAAGAAAGTAAAATTTTCAGTCGAGGGAAGACTTGAACCCAGGACCTCTCGTTCCGAAGCTAACCACGGGACCACGGCGCTCCTGAACTCACGTTCACCTTGATGTTGCTTTACCTTCGACATGGACTACTCAGTTTCTATATTTTACTAATTTTTTTCACGGTTCCACACAACTTCTTCCTGTTTTCTCGATTGATCTGTGTTCAGTTTTTCAAGGCCTATCCACTGTGCCAACTTATAACTAAATCTGAGGGAGGTGCGATGGGGAGGTTCCCTTGTAAGGAGGCAGATTTCACACCGTAACCATATAATGTTCTTTAGTACAAATCGTAGGATACGCTAATGCTGCTGTAACACTGCTGTGTATAGTGTATGTAATTAGCTCACCATAAAGAAACGCACTAGATGTATCAAAGTTAATATGGCTACTTCTGTTGATTTTGTGGAGAGAATTGGATCAATAGAAATCTGATGAGTGTAAACCACGATTCATTATTTATGTGCACAGGCTTTGACATTCAGTTTTAATCTGAATAAAATCACTAAAGCAATTATGAAACACGTTTCGACTACCTTTGTAGCGGTACTCTTCAGCGCGACTAAGTTGCTCAATTCTGAGACGTGTTCCTTGTACAGGTTGGTCAGAAACAGTCTGAAAAGCTTGTAATGGTATTGCGAGGCTGATTGTGGAGAGAAATAATTCTTAAGAAAACAAATTCGGTACATTGCACCATTTCCAAATTACTTAAACTGAAGTCAGCCAATGAGGTTACTGCGAGCGCAAATTTAAGCACTTGCGAGTGTTAAAATGCGGTAATGCACAGACATCTGTGGGTTCGTGAGTTCCACTTATTGAAGTGCTCATTACCAGTTAAATGTGCCTTTTTAGGAAGTGATATATTGAAGCAAGGTGAGAAAAAGCTGCGTTTGTTCTGTCTGAGGAAAACAAACGAACACCATCTTTGGCGACACTTTCTGTGTCACGCTGCTTCAATTTGCGCGCGATGACATGATTGGCTAACGGCAGTGCTGTGTCCGTCTCGCTAACTGCGGTGGTAGTGATGCAGCTTTCTAACTGCTGGGGTCCGGACTCGATTCCCAGCAGTGTCGGATATTTTTCTCTACTCGGGAACTGGGTGCTGTGTTGCCCTTACATTCGTATCGTCATTGCTGACGCCTCAAACGCACTGTCGTATCGTCTTCAATACTGAGATGGCTGCATGGACAGGAACCGAAAGCCAATATCACGGAAACAACGTAACATGTCTAATCCTTTTTAACAAGTATATTTGGCTTAGCTTTCCGTGCAACACTCACAAGCTTTTCAGACCATTCCTGACTATCGCGTATATACCGCCTTACGAGGCTTGTCAGTTGAAAAAGGATGTCACATTCTGGTAAACGGTTTTCCAACTCAAAGTTAAGATAATCATGGACGTGTTGCTGTTCGGCAGTCCATTGCGTGTGTTACTCTGCTAGGTGACTAGCACGCAAGAATTAGTGGGCAACTTGTGTCCAGGTAACGGACAGCTTGTGCCCAGAGGCAAACTTGTCATGCTGCATGGCAGTTCTTCTCTGACCTCTTATGTATTACTGTTGAGCCCGGATCTTACGGAGCTGCTGCCTGGTGAACATTAGCAGCCCGTCGGGCAGCCACTGTTGGCTGACAGAACGTCGGTAATCCGTGACAGTCCTCCCTGTTCATACCGTTGGATCGTTTAATAATTTCAATAGCCTTTCTCTTTTCAGCATCCAGTACTCCTGAGTAAGCCCATGGCTGACTTGAAAATTGGAGCAGCACCATGGGTATATTCACTTCGAACTGTCCAATGACATACTGGAATGTGAGTCACCCGCTACCTGACGACCAAAAACGACTGTGTACAGAGTGACGAAGATAAGACAGAATGTAAGCGATAACAGGAAATATGACGCAATGCAGTTTAAGTTACAGCGGAAAATATGGCCAGTTTTCTGATGTACGTAGCTAATTTTAACGTTTATAGTTGCCGAATTATGACACCGTGGCGTCGTTGTTTCTTTAATGATGCTATATTCTTTTTTTTCCAAACTGGGCGGTAGCAGACTGGAGGTGTTTATAGTGCTCCAACGAATGATGCAAGGAATAGAGTGAACCGACAGCTAGATGGTGAACAAACGGAGGGTTAGCTGAGAGAGGTTCTGCAACGTTTTAGGGGTAGTTTTCGTAATTTCGACATTCTCGATGACCAAATGCTGCCATTTCTTCCACATCGTCATGATGAGTATGGTGTGGACTCTTTCTCCTTCCGTGATGACAACAGACGCGTTCACAGGGCAGCACGCATTAGATCCTGGTTTGACAAACACTCAGCCACCCTAAGATAATGACGGAACATAGAGAATGAATTAAAGTTAGTGCCCGGCCAGCACTCGAACTTGAGTCTCCTGGTTGATGAGGCAGGAATGCTGACCATTACACCACTGCAATGCTATGGTCAACGTTGCTTCACTGACTATCCAAGTCCAGTGCCATTTCTAACACAAATTTCAGCTTATTTTCCCCCTAAATCCGGCATTGTAACAGCACCCGAGCCTTAGATGTATTGGTTAAGTCATGTACCTCAGGTGATCTTACAGATCTTATAATTAAATTTTCTCTGAAACATTTAAGTCTTACCTTTATCTGCAATAATGATGGGGAGCTGAAGAAACGAATTAAAAATTTTGCCACAGGCGGGAATCGAAAACGGGTCAGCTTGCTTACAAGGCAGAAATGCTGACCATTACACCACCGCTGCGTGCCAATCAACATTGGGGTGCACTACAAATGCCAGAGAGCCCCTGCAACAGTGACAATTTAGGAGGAAAATAAGTTGAAGATACGGAGTTTGCATTGGGGAGGACACTGGACTTGAGTAGTCCAGGCAGGGTTCTTGAGTATAATGCTGCGGTGGTGTAATGGTCAGCATTCGTGGATTCTAATAAAAAAGACCAGAGTTAGAGTCCCAGCCATGGCATAAACTTTAATTCGTTTCTTTAGCTTCCATTATTATTGTAGATAAAGATGATACTTAAATGTATGAGGAAAAATTTAATTATAAGGTCTACAAGATCACTCAGGCATCCTGTTGCACCTCGATTGGCCCTCTAAATAATTCCATAGAAAAAGCCTGGGTCTATTTGGAACAGCAAATGAAGCAAAACTCATCCCCGCACATCTGAGTTCAACGGTATCACCAATTACTTTGAGTCACGTATGACATATGTGAAGAATCTTGTGGGATAATACGTGGTGTTCGCTGCGTGTCTTCTTGGAGTGATTAGCTTTTTCGTCTGGTGAGTTTACTTTCATTCTTGAGATCTCAAATTACTTACCAACAAACCGTAAGTACAGGGTGGGCCAGACGTCACGATCGGAAATGTTTAATGTTTTGTATTGAAAAAAGAAGGAACATGAAAGGGAAATAGGAATATGATACAACTCCCTAGCTCTAGCAGAAATTGTGTTTTAAGCTATGTGCAATAGTAACACAAATAAGACAAAAACGAATGTTCTTACATATTTATTACGTAATTAAAACTCTCTCTCTCTCTCCGTATGCTGACCAACATTCTCGGCACACAGTTGGAATAGCTGCCATTGCGTCTGCTTTCCCGTTGCAGTATTTCGGAAGTGATGATTCTCATGGTTGTCTTTCTCTCTGATATAAACATTTCGAGACCGGGCCGGCCGGGGTGGCCGAGCGGTTCTCGGCGCTGTAGTCTGGAACCGCGCGACCGCTACGGTCGCAGGTTCGAATCTTGCCTCGGGCATGGATGTGTGTGATGTCCTTAGGTTAGTTAGGTTTAAGTCGTTCTAAGTTCTAGGGGACTGATGACCTCTGATGTTAAATCCCATAGCGCTCAGTGCCATTTGAACCATTTCGAGACCGGGAGCTAAGATACACAGCACATTCATCTGTCATCACATCCTTACGGAGAGCTGCTGATGCTGGAAAAGCTGCAGGTAACTGTTCGCACGAATCACGTCGCGTATTCATGCCATGATCACTTAATTCATTGAAATTGTCGGGTCGAAACGAACAGTAAGCTTCTTCTTTCATCCAGCGACGTCTGGAAGTTCTGAGAATCTTCATCTCCGCCGACAGCTTCCTGTCGATTTTGCTAGTGAACGAGGCAATGATATATTTAAGTGTTCCATTGCTCCGTTATCGTTGTCGTATTACTTCGGTCTTTCACTGGTGCATCCTTCACAGACCCAATTGCAAAGGCCTCCGGTGGAGCTACTTTCTTGAAGCGATTAAAAAAGTTTTCCCTAATTTCAACATGTGTGTTACCCGTTCGTTTCTTTCATGCACCAGCACCTTGAAGTGAAGACGTACTGCAATTGTGAAACTGCTTGTATCCGCCATTAGAGCACAAATTCTTACAACTGTGTCATCTTGGTAGAAAAGCAAAAGGTATAACACAGAATACACCAGAACCACAAGCCAAATAAGACGATCACATGCCTTATTTTCATGGAGTGACTCCTCCATTGTTGTAGTTTGAGTGAATTCTAGCAGAAGACTGACGTACTGCCGGCCGCTGTGGGGAGCGGTTCTGGGCGCTACAGTCTGGAACCACGCGACTGCTACGGTCGCAGGTTCGAATCCTGCCTCGGGCATGATGTGTGTGATGTCCTTAGGTTAGTTAGGTTTAAGTAGTTCTAAGTCTAGGGGACTGATGACCTGAGATGTTAAGTCCCATAGTGCTTAGAGCTATTTTTGAACGGACGTACTACAGGGAGGGAACGTTATTTTCAAAATGGCTCTGAGCACTATGGGACTTAACATCTGTGGTCATCAGTCCCCTAGAACTTAGAACTACTTAAACCTAACTAACCTAAGGGCATCACACACATCCATGCCCGAGGCAGGATTCGAACCTGCGACCGTAGCAGTCGCGCGGTTCCGGACTGAGCGCCTAGAACCGTTATTTTCAGTCTAGTGTACATTTCCAGATACCTGTAATGGTGAAAGTACGAGGGTAATTTCCAAATTTCCTCACACCATAGCACAGAACTGACAAAAATAACTTATTTTACAAAATACCTTTACAGGCCTTTAATATAATCGCCATTCTTGCTTATGGCAGTTTACCAGCGTTTTGGCAACTTCTGTTTCCGGATAGGGCACCTTTGTTGTTGAGCTGTCTGACTGCTTGTGTCAACTCACTGCGAGCTTCAGCAGTTGTATCAAAAAGTTTTCCAAGGAGCGGTTCCTTCAATTTGGGGAACAAATCAAAGTCTGGTGGCCTCATATCAGGACCTTACGGTGGGTGGGAAAGTATTTCAAATCCATATTTATCGAGCGTCTCTCTCACTGGTAGGGCAACACACGGTCCATCATTATCGTGTAAAATGAGGACACCAGCTGCAAGTTTTCGGGCACAAAACTCTTGCAGGATCTGCTTGTTGTACGTGCCGGTTACAGACATCCCCTGGGGCACTCTGTTTGTAGCTGTGGCTCCATTCATGTCATACGTTAATATCATCATCAGTTTCATTTTAGATTGTTGGCGGCGGAAACATTTCTGGAGTGGAGGGTCGGAACATTTCTATTGTGACGACTGAAACTTCAGTTGTGCCTCAAAATTTCGTATTCAGATTTTATCAAATGCAACAGTCCTTATCATAAACTGTTCTCCTTCTGTTTGATAACGTTAAAGCCAGTCTTCCGAGACTCTTTTGAGACCTGCTTTCTGGTCTTCACTCAGATAATGCGGAACCCATCTGGCAGCAATTTTTCTCATTTGTAACTTTGTAACTATAATTCTGTAAAGTAAAATGACAGACATTCTGGCCTCATATTCAAATTACTCACATATTTTTCATCGATCCTCTCTCGCCAATGCTATGTGCGCAGTGGAGTCGTCATGCTTAAAAAAAGACCAATTAATTAGCCCTGCCATAGACAACCTGCAACCGAGAATAAAATGTGAATAAATTTCCCAAGTTGTGCTAACACTGTACACTAACTTAATCAGGATTAGTATTTGGAGTCTCATCTTAGGAAAAGTAGAGCAACTGGGTACTGAAAATACATTCATTGTAAAAACAACACTCAAAGAAAAATGTGCAAACTGAACAAGTATTGACCTAGAACGTTAAATCCCGTTCATTAATGAGACTGGCAAAGCATCAGCGACTTGAATTGAAGTAGTGTCCCCGTTTATCCGACTGTAGCACTAAATGTTTATACTGATTGTTTTCAAAGTTAAGAAAGCCTCAACCTTGACTGGCACTGATGGTAAAGAACTCTGTGATCAAACTAATGGAACTTACCACATTTGCTGTTAAAGATTCCCTATCTGCCGAGCCATGGTGCGTTTGTAACCCATTTCAGTGCTGAAGGGCAGTTCTAGAGCCCCGATCTGCGCAGTGGTGCCGGCCATCATCCACTCGAAGTGGTTCCGTAGCTGTAAATTCTGCTTCAGTACAATGCCGGAAAAGAGTTCTGCTTTCTCATAAGCCAGAGGAGAGACTTGACTCAAGTGTGTGGTCGTAAAGAAGCACTCTGCAAGGCATTAGTTCCACAAAGAGCTTTCTCTGCTGACAGAGAAAGGAATGATGCCGTTCCTGGTGGCGATATCAGCACTTTACCAAATCTAATACTGAAACTTTTCACTGGCGCCTTGCGAGCAATGTCTCAAAACGCTATCCCACAATGTGTGTCCTGTCGACACCCGCCACAGAGTCTTCCCCCCGCGCCGTGCCCATTTTAAAGCAAACCTTGACGTTAGCGTTCGCTCTCCATGCAGCCAATCACTATGCCCATTGCCAGCCGCTGTGACCGAGCGCTTCAAGGCGCTTCAGTCCGCAACCGCGCTGCTGCTGCGGTTGCAGGTTCGAATCCTGCCTCGGGCATGGATGTGTGTGATGTCCTTAGGTTAGTTAGGTTTAAGTAGTTCTAAGTTCTAGGGGACTGACGACCTCAGATGTTAAGTCCCATAGTGCTTAGAGCCATTTGATCCTTTTTTTAACTACGCCCAATGTGAATTGATTACGTCCCAGTCTACGAGACATAAGGATGTCACCCAACCGCCTTTAGTTCTTAGTTCGGTAGAAACTTCTAGAAGGAAATGTAACTCCCCCTCCGATTATAACTCAGCCAGTCGGATTCGTTTCACAGCCTTGTGGCGGGAATATGCCTTGGCGTCTGGCGTGCGAACGTCTGCGTCCATCTGCTTGCATCTGCGGCAGGCATTTCTCGCACATACCTATGTTCTAAAAAGGCTGGTGGTGACTTTTGTAAGCTGCTATCTCTGCAATCTTAAGCTTTCAGCTTCGTCTCGCCACCGACTCTTTCTTAGCAATGGCACAGTCGGCCCGTTCCACTGGCCTTTGAACAAAACGACAGTCCTAGATATGAATGATCCCACTGTCCTATTCTTTTCACAGCCACAAAAAGCTGCCTGCCCCGCCTCCAGTTCTCAGTTCATGTTGTTTCCGAAGAGCACAAGGCTCTCGTTCTCTTGCTGTCAGCGCCAGTGTGAAATTATCCGAAAGAAGGAAGGAAGACTAGGTTTAACGTCCTGTCGACGTCGAGGGTATTAGAGACAGGGTACAAGCTCGGATTGTGTCCAGGATGGGTGGGGAAGGGAATCGGCCGTGCCCTATGAAAGGTATTATTCCAGCACTTTCCTGGAGCTCAAATGGTTCAAATGGCTCTGAGCACTATGGGACTTAACATCTATGGTCATCAGTCCCCTAGAACTTAGAACTACTTAAACCTAACTAACCTAAGGACATCACACAACACCCAGACATCACGAGGCAGAGAAAATCCCAGACCCCGCCGGGAATCGAACCCGGGAACCCGGGCGTGGGAAGCGAGAACGCTACCGCACGACCACGAGCTGCGGACGGGACTTTAACAGCTGAGGTCATCAGTCCCCTAGAACTTAGATCTACTTCAGCCTAACTAACCTAAGGACATCGCGCACATCCATGCCCGAGGCAGGATTCGGACCTGCGACTGTAGCAGCAGCGCGGTTCCGGACCGAAGCGCCTAGAACCGCTCTGCCACAACGGCCGGCACTTGCCTGGAGCGATTTAGAGAAATCACGGAAAATCTAAATCTGGTTGAATGGACGCAGGTTTGAACCGTCGACCTCCCGAATACGAGTGAAATTATCCTCACACCATGCATATCTACAAAAATTTTAGCATGAGGCTACCCAATATCAACCAGTAATGATTTAATAACTCGATAACCCCACCTAAAAGCCGGCCGAAGTGACCGAGCGGTTCTAGGCGCTTCAGTCTGGAACCGCGCGACCGTTACGGTCGCAGGTACGAATCCTGCCTCGGACATGGATGTATGTGATCTCCTTAGGTTAGTTAGGATTAAGTAGTTCTAAGTTCTAGGGGACTGATGACCTCAGATGTTAAGTCCCATAGTGCTCAGAGCCATTTTTTCAACCCACCTAAAAATTCGATCCGATATAAAGTAAACATGAAATATGAATAATCAAAATTATTCATATATGGTGGCATTATCTTGGCGTCTTACGACAATAACGTAAGAGGTGCAGTCTGTTGTATTTGCTGGCCTTCCACTTGTTGGGTTGTCCTCAGTGCTTACCTGACCTTCACGGAAACAAGTAGATCATCGTGATCTGTGCCACGATCAACTACGCTATTCCCACGCACCTCTCTCAAAGCATTGTATACGTCGGTTCCTCCCTCTTTGGGATTCGGTTTTGATGTAGGAACACTGGCCACTATGAGTAACCCGATCTGAGTCTGTTTAAAACTGAATTACTCACACACAGCCACACGAAGCAGCAAACATACATGCGACCGTCACGCCTAGACTGTCGCTCGCTACTGAAATGAAATTCATCTTCATCGCGCCATTATAACGGCCACGCGTGCGCACTGTGCAAGACTTTTGAAATGACTGTAGCGTATGTTAAGTTACTTGAGTTCCCCATGGTGGCTTCTGGCCCAGCCTGTAGATCGCGGAGTCAGGACTGAGCTGATTGGGAAACTAGCAGAAGAGGAGAAGCGAAGTGGCCAGCAAAAAATGGTTCAAATGGCTCTGACCACTAAGAGACTTAACATTTGAGGTCATCAGTCCCCTAGAACTTAGAACTACTTAAACCTAACCAACCTAAGGACATCACACACATCCATACCGTCCGCAGCTCGTGGTCGTGCGGTAGTGTTCTCGCTTCCCACGCCCGGGTTCCCGGGTTCGATTCCCGGCGGGGTCAGGGATTTGCTCTGCCTCGTGATGACTGGGTGTTGTGTGATGTCCTTAGGTTAGTTAGGCTGAAGTAGTTCTAGGTTCTAGGGGACTGATGACCATAGATGTTAAGTCCCATAGTGCTCAGAGGCACATCCATGCCCGAGGCAGGATTCGAACATGCGACCGTAGCGGTCGCGCGGTTTCAGACTGAAGCGCCTAGAACCGCTCGGCCACATCGTCCGGCAAAGTGGCCGGCAGACGCTCCTCCAGGATGGCACAGTAGGCTGGTAGGACGGCGGGGACGGAGTAGGGGGGCGCGGCCAGAGCAGACAAAGCGGCGGGGCATCGCGTGAAGCTCTCGGCTTCCGGCTGGGCCCCGCTGACTGACAGCCGCGCCTGGCCGGCGCTGGGCTCACGCCAGCCAGCGTCAATCAGGTCGCCGCCCAAGCGAAATCGGCCCGACCAAGAACAATGGAATTACGCCTATTGTGCGCGCCGCCGCCGCGGACCGATATTTATACCGGGCCCGGCTGCCGGCAAAAACGGCTCGGGAAGCCGGAAAAATAACGCCATAACGAGCGCGGCGCTGCTTCCTTTCATACACTAATTTGCTTCCCGTCCTTTCGCGGCGGATGTCGTATCGGCGTCCGCCAGCCCACTCACTGCCCGCGGCGGAGATACGCCCGCTTCACGCCCGTTTGCTCCCTCTTCCGGCCAGCGCGATGCTCTCCTTAGCATCTTTCCTCCTGGACCACAAGAGACAACGAGGAAGCAATGCAGACCGATCTGCAAACGGAGCGTGGTTGTACAAACGAATGTGATAAATCGTAGCCGACTTGCAAACATTTGTCGCGGAGGCAAAAGATCTCGTCATAGTAGGAAAAGTCATTTAAATCATCACACGGACGCTGAAATGGCAGATACTGAGAGAAGTGTAAGAGTGAATCCTCCCGTGCAACATAATTAAAGACAATAGGCACTTTGATTCTGTTCATTGGGTTTGCGGTGCTGACGGGTGCATGTTACGAGTAAACCGTGACTCATCAAGCCAAGATTAAGTCTTGTTTACATGTGGTGTAAACGTACCGCGCAGACCTGTTCAAGAAACTGGAGATGCCATCACCAGTCTACCACCTGTGACAAATTCAACAATTACACAGTTGTGTACTGCGGGTTACCAACAGTCCAGTCCACTAATGCTACCAATTCTCCCCCTGGAGAAGAACAAAAACAATTCGACATCAACACAAGTACGCTGCTTTGTTCTCATTCGAACTTACAGCCACCGCTACTGTACCGTGTGGTACCAGCCTCCCCACCACTGGCATAAGCATCACTGCAAACAGCGCTGCAATCACGACACTACCTAACTTCTGCGAGTCACGTCCCCCTGGAGTGATGAGCCTGACTTTGTCAACCGTATTGGTATTTAGTTCGCCGCCCCACCACTGTGCAGCCAGTTCATTCTATCCCTCACCGCCAACCAAGGCCACCACAGACTTCGACTTCAGCCATCCTTGGGCAACATTTCACTCAGCGCCAACCACAGCCCCCAAGACTTCATCTATCCTCGACCAACCTACTGCTCACTGCTGACTGGGGCCTCATGGGCTTCGCCTATGTGAAAACATTCTAGTGGAACATCAGAGGCTGACTGTTCTACCTGATCCAAGAAGGACTACTCATGTACCAAGAAACTGCGTTCTCGTATTCTATTCGTTAAACTTAACAAACAAACCATTGCTGCTTGCTACTGGTGCACATCATCAGTCGCATGTTCTTGTCCTTGAATTAAACACCACAGTGGTGATGGTGGCAGGATGTTTGCGAAGTTTAGTTACAGTTTACATCACCAAGGATCAGAGAGTCAGCATCCTCGTCCCAACCACAATGGAACTGAGGATCAATGTTTGCAAATTATAGTCACAGTGTGCAGCACCAAGTATCGAAGGTCTATGTCCTCATCTCAGTACAATGGCGACCAGAATAATTGACGTAGGGATTACATCCAGACGGTGACTAACTTCCAGACTGACAGACTTTCGTGGTTGCCCAGAGTAGCCTTTCATATTTATGCACTGCTTAGCATTGCTGCTGATCCTTTCTGCCATATATATGTGGGTTCGCAATGCCCACCATCCCTTTTCAGTATGGTGCTATAGCCCTGCACCTTCTGCTTTGCAAACAGAGGTTATAATAAGACTAGCGTCTGTTACAGAAGATAATCCTCTTGTGTACTGTGTTCACCCTGGCTTCAGTAATGCAACCACTGTTACCGCAGAAATTCAATGAAAAACTGGAACCATGGCCAGCCTTCCTCAGACGGCTGGAATGATAGTTCAGAGAAACTTCAATTCACAATGATGCTAGGCAACGAGAGTTTTGCCTTACCTGCTCTGGAGCTGTTCTTTATTCATTTACTACTCTACATCTATTACGACACTTCCCATTCTACGCACCTTCCTAGTCGACAAACCTCCATGCTTCCGTATACACTCACTATTTTGAGACACTTCCATGAAGTCACAATATTCATTCGCCTTCCTCCCGTTTCTCCAATTGTTCATGTTCAGTTGCACACTGCACAACCTACATCGACTTATACACCACTCCTCAACTCCCTGCTGCTCCTTAATTCTTATCACTACATTGGCATGTCTTCCTCTGCCTCATCTGCCAGTTTCGCATCTGCCATCTGCACATCTGCCACCAGCAGTTCCACCACCAGCACTTCTGCCCCCAGCAACGTATGCCTCCAACATGTCTGTGTTGCATGAGGTAGTCGCGTGGTCTAGGGCGCCTTGCCATGGTTCTCTCAGCTAACCCCATCAGAGGTTCGAGTTCTCCCTCGGGCATGGGTGTGTGTGTGTTGTCATTAGCATAAGTTAGTTCAAGTTAGATTAAGTAATGTATAAGCCTAGGGACCAATCAGTTTCGTCCCATAGGAACTTACCACGAAAAAATGTGTTCCTCAGGTACAAAACCACTGGCATTTCGACCTTTGCCACTAGTGCTGCCGGCACCAGCATCCCTGCTGCCCTGCAGTGATCAAGAGTGTTACCAGTGATACTGGCTCTACTGCAGCCCACTCAGTTGGTTCAACCAAAGCCAGCCAAGCCGCAGCCAGTCCCACCTCAGCTGCCACATCTCAGGTTACCCAATCTTGGATGGCCCCACCTCAGCTGGCCTCACCTCAGACAGCCACATCCCAGACAACCACACTTCAGAAAGCCACATGTCAGCTGGACACACTTCTGCTGGGGCCATCGACACAGAAGTAATTGACACAAGTCCCATCACTGCTGACCCTCTGCCACTCCTTTCCTCTCCACAGGACCCACATGCTACAGTTCCAACCATCTCTGGTAATGCCAGCATACTATCCATATTTATTGGGTCTCTTAAGCACCATTCAGTGGGATCTCTCGTACTTCTCCTATCTTCCAGCTATCCTTGCTTCCAGAAGCGCAATTCCCCTCATGCTTTAGCACTGTTTTCAGATGGTGCCTTCCAGTGCTTCACACCCTATGCTGCCCCTTCTTGGTTACCTCTCCAGGCTCTTCAATCTAGTGGCACTACCTTTGGCCACAGTGTCCTCTAGCATCACCAAGGGCAACAGCCCTTTCTCGTCTGTATACCCTCCTCAGGCCACCGGCTGGATAACCCTCGGCGTCTGGTTGTGCACTCCTGAAAATTTCTATGCAAACCCTGGGCCACGGTGGGTCCTGACTCTGTCGCTGCCCCCAGTGGCCACATCGGTTTCCCCAGATGTTGACACTGAACGTCTCTCTTTCTAAGGTTTGCTGCTATTAATTTTTGTCTGAGCCAGACACAGGGTAAATTGACTCATTCCACGTTATTTCGATAAAAGGATCGATCAAATGATACATCGAACATGTAACTAACTAACCAGAACTTTGTAAAAAAAATGCAAGAAGAGCTGCAAAGGTTGGTGCAGAGACTGGCCATAGACCCTGATAATAAATAAATGTATGGTATAATAAATGTATGGTATTTCGCATAAATAGGCGAAGAGGTCCAGCACCGTTCGATTACACTGTTGGTGAGAAACCACGGGATACAGCAAGTGCTATAAAATATCTAGGAGTGACTGTATGGTGTGGAATGGCCACAAAATAGCAGTTTCCAGACTGAGATTCATGGGAAGAATCTTAGGAAAATGTGATTAACAGGGAAGATAGAAATGTGATTAACACGAGGGCTTGCTGAAAATTAATGCCTCCAAATTTTTTCGTGATAACTCTTAAAGCATTTTAAGTAAAACAAATTTTACTAACGTTCTACATCTTTATTCTTCTTGTCTGCATATTTACTTCTTAGCAAAGTCCCCCTGGTAACAAACACATTTCACCCAATGAGGTACCAGTTTTTTAACACCGCCACTGTTGGAATATCTGAATTTGTTGACGGAGGCACAACTTCAGCTTTGTGTGAGTAGTTTTATCGGTTCTCAGGTGCCGTTGTGAGGAAATCGTAGGATTTTGTAGTTTGCTATCTAAATTAATAATCTAAATAAATTAATAAGTAATACAGCAAATAAAATAAAAATAGTAAGGAGAGAAAGAGAGACAAGAACAATATGTTGAATATGAAGATGAGTAAAGAAGTTCACAAATCCGGCAATCGGAAATAAAGGATCAATGGACGAGAAATAGAGAGGTGGACTACCCACAGTTTCTTGCAGCGCGACGAAGGATGCCCTTACTTCTGTAATTACTGTGATAATGTGCTGAAAAGTAATGACTCCTAATTTTTTATCGTAAAGCTTTTTAAATGAAACAAATGTCACCCTGGTGACGAACATATTTCTCCCAACGAGGATGTTTGTTGACGGAGCCACAACCTCACCTCTCCTTGCATCGGTTCACTAATATCACAGTGAAGTCGTCGAAGATAGCTTTGGAAACACATGAAAATCGGATAGGCCAAGTCGGGACTGTATGTAGGATGGACAGTGAATCCAAGGCGTTCGATTGTGGTAGGCGTCGCAGCACTCGGGTGAGGTGTGGCATTGTCATGCTGAAGGGAGGGATGGTCCATGTTGGTATGATTTCTTCACATTCGAAACTCGATTACACCACTGTGTTTCTCACGGACCCACACAGTTGCGTTACACGCCGCCGTGTTACTATCTACAATTCGGAGCCCTCTAGCGGCAGAGGGCTGCAAATATTTAGACACACAGAATAAAGGAGCAGAAAGTTAGTACGGTTTGTTCTACTTAAAGAGCGTTAAGAGTTTTCACGTAAAAAATTTCGGAGGCATTACTTTTCAGCACATCAATTCATTATATTTAAACAGTCACGTACACTCTTTGACATAAAACTTGACCGGCGGCCGGCCGCTTCAGAGGCTAAGTCCGCGCCGATCGCGACATGGGACAATAAAACTGGCCACCTCGCTATTTCTCTAAGTCCGGTAAGCTGCACAATCTGGCAACACTGTAGACTGCGGCACTTCCTGCAGGAAAACTTGTCCCATGATGGAGAAACTATAGGCTGATTGCACCTGTGGTCTAGCGGTAGCGTGCGTTGTTTCTGTTCCTAATGTCAGTGGATCGAGAGCAGCTGGCATAAAATATTTTTATAGCCTCTTCTGCCTGAATACTGAACACGTGAATGTAATAGTAGCGCAGATTCAATCTATTTCGCTTTCTGACACACCGATATCAAAATTTTGTCCAGTAACCATTTTGCGGCAGATTTCCTGCAGACTGTCCTCCTCTGGACGCCGTAATCGGCAAAGCTCCGGGATCCACTTGCTGGCTACCGGCAGTGGCCGTGGCCACAGCTGCGGCGTTGCACTCCCCCGTTCTTTATCGAAAGCGCCTGCTACCGCTCATCGCTTCTGATGATTTAAAACGCTTTATTAGTAAATGTTGCTCCACAGATAATTTCTACGATTTCCATTCACACTCAAAAGAACGGAGACGGACGCTGTGATTAGTAAACGGGTATTATATTACATTAATCGGTGAGAGCGGAGTATGGCCCGAAATTAAGTTTATAGACTGGGACGAAATTAAACCACGTCATTACATTCGATCAATTAATAACTGCTTCATACCTCGTTTCTTTTCCTTTCAAAGTCAATTATTTGTGCAACTTTTGGCCAATATTCGGATGTTTTCGTCAAGCCAGAGTGAGCGTCTGTGGTGTAAAGTGTATTACAGTCTTGTTTCATTCCTTATGGTAAGTCTATGTGATAAATTGTGTGAATACCTTGCAACGCATGCTCTGTGGTTTCATGAACTATTTAACGTTGATCGGAAGTGATATATGACGAACAAAGCTCAAATTCGTATCGTTGACAGTCAATTTGAATCTTTTCAGGAACCATTTTACAGTGAAGCATCTTGGCATTCGGAAAGCAGACATCCATGATATTAACATAATTTACTAAGTTGAAATTGCACGAAGATTGATGTGTAAAGGCATTGTTCAGATTTCGTATAAGGAATTTTTACTAGCAGTTTGCAACTCCATTAATTAAAATTGAAAAGTTGTACTCAGCAGCTTTCATCGAGATTGGAACTGCAATCTCATATAGCCCAAGCATCGCAGCACACAAGGGAACCATTTTTTTTTTTTTTTTTTTTTTTTACCCCACTGAACTAACGACACACTGCCGGCAACAAGCCCACGATAGTCATTGCGATATTGCCTGAGCCTCAAAACGCAACCTTAAACCCACAAACAGGTGTTATGTATGTGAAGAACGCCGTTCTTGGAGTCCAGAAATTAAATACACTTTATAGGTGTCTCATCTTACAGTGAATTATATCGTATGAGTCTTCGATGTGGAAAACGAATGTCAAGTGAATTTAGCGAAGTAATGCCGGGCTACAACCGGAAGTAAATGCTCTATCACAGTGTTGACAAATACTTGCTACGCCGGTACCAATTCTCGCCTCTCTTACGAGGCAGCTCTTCAGCGAAATGCTTGCCGTGATTCTCCGATACGGTTCTTCAGAGGGGAGACGCGCGTGCACGTTCGGTTTTCCTGCGGCGTTCTCCCCTGACAGTTTCTGACGTCGCCTTGTGGGCTATGTATACATTTGAGGCTTTCAATCATCATTAATCCAGAATGATACACGTTTCACCCTCCGGCGTGGAAGAAGGCTGTTGACGCTGACATATCATTTCAACGTTGGGAAAGCAAAACGGATGGTTCAGTGTTCCTCATTCAGCGTAAAGCATGTGAGATAATTTTCCGTAACGTTCGTAATCACCTCAAAATTCAATCGAAGTAAAAATACATCGGAAGCGTATTTGAACGGAATATAATGTAAGATATTAAACGCTTTGCTCCTCGATGTCGAATGTATCCACGTGCAATCTTTTGCAGCAACGTATAGAATGTCATGATTACCACGACAATGAGGAAATATGTTGGTAGGGATGGAAGCAAGAAGAGACTCAGTCAACAAATATTCGATTCCTCATGGCATTCATTTCATTTGACACGTAAGAAGAGGTAAAACGGGATATTACTTTCGTTAACGCGAAAGACATACCAGACATATGGATAACGAGAAAGTATGCGTCTTCATACGTTTCCTCCTTGAAATCTGTATGCTCTATTATATACTAAGTAACTTGATTATTGTTTCCGTAATGTTACGCTCGTGTTTGGCCCTTAAAGATGAACAGGTTCCAAATGCGTGTCTCTGCATGAAAGTAGTTGTTTGAACCCTTCCTGTATTGTTTGTGTTTTTTGCTTGGAATTCATGAAGCAGACCACTGTGCCTTCTCCCCTCGAGGGTTAGGTCTCAAAACTAAACCGTTTTTTATCCAATGACATAATTTATTCAGACAACATCAGCACAAGACTATCAAACAAAGTCATCCATTTACAGTTGCAACACTCTAACCAGCAGCTGACCGAAGGGTAATCCACGGTCATGGTCCGAAATTAGCAGCTCTCTGCTACTGTGGCAAAGTCCGTACTACATTTTCGATTCCGCAGCACCTGTTTATCTGGTAACGCTGTGTTAAAACAACAGGAATAGTTGCAGAGTTGTGCCAGCATATCTGTCCTCCATTGTCAACTTTATGTATCTCTTTTCTCCTGTAGCGTTGATCACGAGGAGCCGAAGTAAATGAGTGTATTCTGCATAACGTAACATTCAGTATTCCCTTCTTTCATAGCCACTCTTCATGTGCATCGATAGCAAATAGGGATGTGAAAACTCTTGCGAGTGAGAGAATGACAATAATAATCGTAACAAGAACAAGCAAATGATGAATGAAGTTTATTGCAATGCAGAACGAGAATGGCTGTGAAAATAAAAATCTATAAAAATAGGTTGATCATTGAGTTGGCACAATGCAAAATCTTCTTAGCATTTTGTTACTGAATTTAGTTCTGGATGTTTGCAGAAAAAAAGGAAAAGTCGATACTTCTCGCTAGTGTAATATAATGTGAACCTTAGAACACGACTCAAGCAGGTCTCCAAGTAGCTACCAAGGCAGTGCTGCAGTCTGTTCCCTGACACTGCTCTGATGACGGTTAATGCAGATAGTTCCGATTATGAAATACAAAACGTATTGCAGGTTACTTGTTAGGATCGTAACATTAAATTTGCGATGTAGATGGCACATGAACGTGACGACTATCCAGATTACTTATCAATATAAAAAGACAATATTATTTGAATGGAGCAGGATTACTCAACATGAATTTTGAAATTGGGTTACTGACCGCACAGGTGCTAAACGTCGTCAAGAGTATACCAAGTCCCAATCGCACTAACAGTATGAAGCTCGCGGCTTTCACATTGCTATCTGCACCCTACTCCAGAGAGCCCTCGGAGGAGCTGCACTAAGTTGCCGATGTAATGGAAGACCTTCAAACCGATAACAGATCACATATTGAAAAATACAAGCGAATTCTCTTGCAGCTTAAGCTTATTGTAACTAATCTAAAATGATTGGAGAGCAACATTGTCCTATTCAAAAAAAGTAAAATGTTACACACTGTTGACGTCAAACGGACATTATATACGTCCCGTCTTGTGTCCTACTCATCTATAATATCCGGTGTACTATCAAAATGATTATATATAATGGATGCTAATGTAATGCATCGATACCAGATGGTGGGTTCACAACACTATTGATGCGAAAATAAAAAAGCAGTTCGCAAAAGCGCAGCTGTACTTTTTCGTACGTTTTCACCTCCAGATCTACCACAGATAATGTATACTGACAAACTTAGTCATTGTCCCTGTAGTTTTTTCCCTCTTGTTTCAGACCAAGTTGATTAAAAAAAGTACAAATTCGTGACTCTTACAGATGCTTCGAATCTGTTCAGTAATTTTGTCAGTAATTTTGATGTGACTTAAGATCAGTTAGGTCTACGATCATGGCAACCTCTGCGAACTTGTTAGGACACACTTACATGTGACAGGTATCACCTGATTTAAAATTTACTGAAAGGAATTGATACATCGTTTGCAGCAAACCTGGAACAGCTTTCGGAGGCAACTACCATTTTATAAAGTCACTGCAACTACGCTGCCAAGGAATTCCAGCATAAACACTCTCATTGCCACAATCGCGGCTGCAGTATATAACTGATAAACTCGCAAAATGAAAGATGAGACAAGGGGTAGCTTCTGCATGAAATGACCTTGTATTCACAAAATATTCAGAATATTTCATAGAGAAGACAAGAAAACGTCAGGCGAATTTAGCAGAATAAATCTGTCCCACAGCTGCAAATCATTGTTATGCCTACAGGATTGCCAAGTGATGCCTACAACGTTGCAGTCAGGACCACGCTGACAGCAAGAAGAACGTGTTTTCGTAGCCTGAATATTTCATGATAGGATCCAGACATCCAATCTGTCGCGAGAGATTCTGCTCTCCAAATTTTTGGCCATGTGCCTACAATTTAGTAATAACCCTCTGATGGCTATTCCCATTGATGTGATTCGGATGACGAGAAAGCCCTGCTATGGGTTATCTATATGTTTACTGAAAGCAAGCGACATTACATAATAGCAGGAAGCCTGTCATATACTTTCAGATAATGTTTCCTGAACCTCAGACATATATCATTTTAGCATCCTTACCCCATCAAAAAGGATTTCTTGTTATTGCATTTGACATACAAGTTACAACTGAAGGCCTCAGGTGTCTTGCTTCCCACACAGCAAACAATGGTTACCACTCTCACTGTCGCATGTCATACCCTAATTCCTTCAGCATCATCTGGTTTAGTTTCGACTACAGTTCGTTATCCTTAGAAATATGTCCATATTTCAAAAAGTATAAGTATCATCTCTATGTAATGTTCACTGCGGGGTTACTCAAGAAGCTTTTCGAATAGAAGCGAAAATCGCTTAGCGGATGAGAACTTTACTTCGTGGTACACCTCAGAACGAAAGAAACAAAATAACAGGAAGAGCAGCAGGCTCTTCATACTGAGCGTGGGCACTGTCAACGCAGCGCCCTTAATTTGGCCATATTCCTCCGAATTTACTTCCCGATAACCCAAAGGCGCTGTCACTACAAAAATATCAGCATATTCACACAGGAATTACTATCCACATGTAATTGCTAGAATACCTTGCTACGTCAGGTATCAGGTATGTGTTATCAGACGCTCGATCTGAGCTGTTAATTTTTATTGAATCAACCTGCTGTGTTAAGGAAATTGATCAGAGTAACTGAATGAGTTTATTATTTTGGTATAATGTATGAAAACCCACTTTTCCCACTTATCGTATCCTAAATATACGTCGACTGGGTTGAGAGGACGGCCGGCGAGGCCGTGCGGTTCTAGGCGCTTCAGTCTGGAACCGCGTGACCGCTACGGTCGCAGGTTCGAATCCTGCCTCGGGCATGGATGTGTGTGATGTCCTTAGGTTAGTTAGGTGTAAGTAGTTCTAGGTTCTAGGGGACTGGTGACCTGAGAAGTTACGTCCCATAGTGCTCAGAGCCATTTGAACCATTTGTGAGTGCTCGGAACCATTAGTTTATAAGTAGGAATGTGTTGATTTACCATAATTTTTTAGTAATGGTCAATTTCAATTCATGATTTTGGTTAGTTTGTATCAAAATCTGATCTGGAAGTGCAGGAACATATTAACTCGTGGCTTCAACTAATCGAGCTGCTACGAGAAATTCATGGTAGAAAGTAATGTTCTTAATTTTGATCTGAAAAAACTAATTTTCAAAGAAGCCATTTGTAGCTTGCATGTGTTTCAATTTGTATTTTGACGGGTTTCTGAAATTCATGGATGAAGGAAAGGTTGCTAATTTAATATGAAAGAATAAGAAGTCACGTTTTGTGAAATGAGTCAGTAGAAATTTACGTGTGAAGCTGATTTTTAGAACAACAGGATTTGAAAGATACGTGGGAATCAGTGAGACCGGTTTCCTGAATTAAATAAAGGGGAACCAGCGTAACAGTAATTCGTGTAGCCATGCTATGCAATCTATACACGAACTGTAAGTATTGTGAAAAGTTCTGTGTGTGTATTTATGTATCTTTTGGAAGGGAGGTTTTGGATGGTATATTATTTAATGGTCTCGAGATATTATTAGGAAATCAGTCTAAGTAACTTGTGGAGGTTTTTTTTTTCAGTTGGAATAACGTGCCGCGCACGAATATGAGCGGAACGTAAATTTCAGAATCGCGACCGCGCGAACTTTCCAACCACGCGAGACTTAGTTAACATCGAGGCACATCGATAAGTGAGAGGCTTTTGGGATGAGACAGTGATTGAAGAAGTTACAGAATTTTTCTAGAACTAGTCCGCGTTGAGATACGATCATTGCTTTGTCCAATGGTAATAAGAGTGATAGTGTGTGGCTGTGACATTATGAATCAAGCATTGTGGGCTATCCTTCGTTCCTTCCCGTAGGTGAGACAATGGTTATCTTCGTAAGAAACCGTGGGAAGTAGAAATATCTTTATATGAGCTGTTACAAGATCATCTGTTAGGGAATTTAATCCTGTATGTTACTGGTAATACCGTTATTATGTTTTGAGAGATGAAAGTAAGACAGAATGAAACGAAATAGATTGTAGAACGGAGGAGGAGTTGTTATGCAGGTCCAGTTACGATTCCGGTTACTTACGCTTTTTCTTTAAACACCGTCAGGTGATTAACAGTGTACCAAATTTGGGGTTAATACTACAAAATCAAACATTTATCCGTTGTGCATACATTTGTTTATTTATTTCCTTGAGTAAAGAATTTAATTAGTAGTTGCTATGTGGAAGAATCACGCAGTGACACATTTAATGAGAATACACAGGGACCATTTAGCTTTAGTAGGTTTCCGGAACACTTTAGGACCACGCAACTGGTTTGACCTTTATTTTTCTTTCAGTACCCTACCCATCCTCCCTCGTTTTCTATAATTGCTCGAAGGCGTCTGGGAAGTGATAAGGCTAAATTCCTCGAGAGGTTGAGATGATCGTTGATCTCCCACCATGTATTCTCTATATTTTCCCACAGAGTTCCCGAATTCCTTGACCCAGGTGGTAACGACCTCGTAACCTCCGCCCACATATTTTCAATGGGGTTGAGGTCTGGTGATTTTGGCACGAAAGGAAGAAGTTTTATTCTCTGCTGATCTTGGAACCAGTTGTGGACTGCTAGGCTATTATGAATCGGGCTATGATCCTGTAAAGAAATGATCATCCATTAATTTCGAAATTCAGTACTTCTAATACTATGAATACTTAATTTCCATACTGTGAAAAAATTCGACAACTGCAATGGCTGTGTAGTCTAAGCTACAGGTCTATAAATCATTCGGAGGATTCCACAGTCCAAAATACTTTGCTGATAGCTGTTGACAAAAACCTATGCTGACAAGGGGAGGGTGCTGGGACGGAGATCAGGATACAGAGTGAATGGTAATACAGTTTAAGGCGCCAGTTATAACACACAGGTAGGCCTTCTTTCGGAATATGGTTCAAATGGCTCTGAGCACTATGGGACTTAATATCTGAGGTCATCAGTCCCCTAGAACTTAGAACTACTTAAACCTAACGAACCTAAGGACACCATACACATCCATGCCCGAGGCAGGATTCGAACCTGCGACCGTAGCAGTCGCGCGGTTCCAGACTGAAGCGCCTAGAACCGCGAGACCACTCCTATGCTTTGGTAATGATGAGGTCGAGTGTAGGTTGTTCAATACAGTGCAGCAGTCTGTTGAACTGTTAGACTCGTTGCATGGTTGTAAAGCTAATCTGCTTCGCTTATTCAAAACGATTGATTGCCTTCACTATAGAATTCTTTCTTCTGTACATCCACTGTCAAAGATATATAGAAGAAAAAAATCTGTTTTATAGTGAGATATTCTCTACGGACTTTACACGTGCTCGTTCGCTCAATGTGTTGCATTTACGGAAGGCGGCCGTGGCCGCTGACGTCACCTGTTCACACCTCGTGCCAACGCGGCCCCGCGCTCGGAGTAAACGCCTGCAGTTGAGGTAAATGGCTGATTTAAGGAATATTAATAAAATAATCTTCCCTTCATATTAGTGAGAACTAAATATCACTACTAGTACGTATCTTTATGTAATGCTCATTGCTCAAGAACAATTCGTGTATGCAACGTTGCTGTTATGACTAAGATCAAGAAATCTGCAAATCGTAACCCAATTCATATATTTGCATGCACCTACGGAACATTAAACATGAAAACAGTTTGTTTCTTTGTCATATAATTTTTAATCAAGGCAATGCGGGCAGTTGCCAGCTGATATCAAAACTGAATGTAAAGGATGAATAATGAAAAAGATATACAAGAAACAAATCTCGAACCCATGAACAACTGTGTACTATCCTGGAAACGTGCTGATCCGGCTATCACACAATTTCAAAGGATGAGAAAACCATCCTGTCCACTTTTCGGGGACGATATTTCCTGACAGAAAGCACACTAGGGTGAGCGGCTTTAGGTTGAGACACAAGGAACCTCAAACTACGTCACCAGTACGTTCACTCTCCGATTCCTAGCCCCGTCACCACGCACTTCCAATGTCAAAGTGGCTGGCAGAAACCAGCGCGAACGACCTGGGATTTGGTGATATAGGCCTCGTCTCTCCTGTTTGACAGATGTGTTATCATTCACCCATGCCAGGAGGTGAGGAAATGAACTTACGAAGACGTTGAACACATTTTAATTTTACATGTGGACTTTACTGCGTAGTTATATTCTAAGTTACGAGAAGTGACCTGGAGAAAATGAGTGTATACCTTGGGGGAAATGTTATAGATCATGACTGTAATGTTAGTAAAGTACTGTAAAGTATATTTTATCTCATGCTTAACTTTAAGAGAAAAATCAGTCAAGGCAGTCAACAGTGAAAAGTACAGCATGCCTCCAAGAAACGTACGAATATCGTACTATTTTAATAAAAGGAAATATAGATCGGTTTATTGGGGCAGGCCAATTCGGGAACAAAGTAAGAACAACCAAATCAGTTACAGGTTCGTATGTGCTGCTAGTTAAAAGAGAAGAAATGAACCGATAAAGAAATAATGCCTTCATTGATTTAGGAATGGTTCGAAATGGAAGGTATAATTTTACTATTATAAAAAACTGGCCTGGATTGAGTTGATTAGCTCAATAATCAATACAAATGGAATAAAATGGGAATATGACGTCTGGAAATGAGTAAGCGAGGACGTCCTTTGTCTACATATCTGCTTCGAATATAGGGTATTAAAAACAAGAAATCCATATTTCGAGAGCTGATAGGATGGACAGAAATAAGACAAACATATTCAGTAAACAAGAGCAATGAGTCTGAAATGATTATCTTAAGAGCAATGAGCACTTCCTCACCCTTACCACTGTGAAAAACATCTGTCTTTCTACTTAAAACACTTTTCTTGTACAGAAGAAGTGCGTGTAGCTCTTACGATATGCAGTTTGTCTTGTTTTAGTCCATACTACCGACTCGCAAAGTATGGAAAACCACTTTCCTTAACACCGTGTATATATATTACAGAAGCAATACAAACAACGGAACAGTTAACATGAAAAGTTAAATTCAATTGTGAAAAGATACGCTGCTTCACATTTGTTAACAATTTCCTAATCATTCCAGATTTAGAAACAAAATGAACAACATTTTGCAGGTATTACCCGAAAATCGAGAAGATAATAACACTGGAATGTAAGAACAACCACCAATGGTAATGGCAATGAGAAAAAGTAATAAACATAGGAACACAGCAATAAAAACTGATGGCATTGAAAGTATAGCACTTCAGCCACGCCAGGACCAGAATGAGAGAGAAATAGATGCTTAACAAAAGTAAAGCGAATAAAAGTGCTAGCAAACCATTTATGTTTACGAATAATATTCTTTCAAGTAAACATACAAGTGATAGAAACATAGAAACACACTGCAAAATGGACGATGTGGAGTACTCTTTTCTTTGGAAGTGAAAGACTGAATCTGAAAAAATAAAGTATAATCCGCCTACAGGTAACAGGATACTGAATGTTGTGGAAAATGACCAAAACAAGGTAGACGGAGATAGAAACGAATCGCAGAGTCGTGTAAGAAGTAACTGTGGAGAGAAGCCTAAGAAGAGAAAAGGTAAGTAGGAAAATTTATGTATATCAGTTTTTTATACACGGCGTCTTCCTTACACATACAATTATCGAACGAGGCACTAAGAAAGAGACTAAGATGATGCCCGGGAAGGCTATATTTCACGGCCATCATTATCAAAGCAAGGTGGAGATATCAAAATTATACGTCGGACAAAGTAGATTAGTCGCTTCGATAAGAAGTAGAGCCTATCAAAGTAATGAATAAATCGTAGGAGAAACCGGAAATACTCTTAATTGTTCCACACGTCCACTGTTCACACCTGCAGAAGATATATTTCACCGTCTGGGTACAGCATTTCAGCACTCGGCTTCATAATGGCATTCAGTATGTTAATGTAGGCCTCTCCGTTGAGAATTCCTTCTATTCTCCAGAGAGGACCTGCCCCATGAGCCGAAATATAGCCCCATACAGCTACAGAGAACCGTCCACTTCTTTGTTTTTTGTTAATATACATTGGCTGGAAGCGTTGTCCTCGTGGGCGGTATACCTAACGCAAAAAACATTTGCTTGTTAATGCAAATATTCACAAATTCAGGGGTTGCAATTACTTATCAGATGAGGGATGAACTACTAAAATCATGATATAGGGAACTGTTTATATTTATTATTTTGTGCTTACTACAAATGTAATGTCACTAACAGCATAAACTAATAACTTTATAGAGAAAATTTCGTGTCTCACCTGAACAGGGGCGTCGCTACATGAAGAAAATATTTTTTCATCCGAAAAGATGACTCTGCTCCAGTCAAAGTCGATATGTTGTGCGGCAAAAGCCATGCGGTCAATCCTCTGATAGTCGGTCAATGACTGCTTTACAGCAGCTCTCCGACAATATAATCCGGCGTCTTTCAGTCTCCTCGCAACAGTCTTTCCGCTGCCGGGAAACTGAGATAGCTCTTTCAGGCCACGGCAACTGAGGAATGGATTAGCACGTATATTCTCCAAAACACGATGATCATCTGCTGCAGTAGACACACGGCGCCGGCCACTTCCTCTTTTCCGCCCTATATAGCCCCTTTCCTGGTAGTCTTTCCACCAGCGTCTAGCTGTTCTTGCCGGTACTCCACACTTTTCTCCAGCTTCTGATGCCGAGTAGTTGCCATGCTCAATCAGTGCAACCACGCGCACCCTACTCTCTCGATTCCACTGCGACTGCATTGCGACTGTCGCCCTTGTGACGTTACCATGCGTTTTATAGAGAGAACCATTTACAATTCAGTGGAGAAACAACGTCTGACAAAATAAAAGAATATCTTTTTTCAGTTATCTGACACACAAAAATATAAACTTCGTTAAAACGCTTTGTCGTTTCTTTCTTAACAGTGATTCTTGACAATCATTAGGCAAAATATTAAACGATGCTGTTGTTCATTTAAGTCAGCCCACAAATAAGCAATGAAAGATAAATTAAGGTTTCTGTCCCACTTATAATATTCATGTAATCTATTTGACTTATTACTTGAGTAACATGTTGAAAAAACACTGCGCCCTCTTGACACTGCCACTCGCAGCATGTGACGTCATGAGCAGTGGGCCCAGACACGTGGTGTTTGTGTTGACGAAACAGGAACGCTGCTGCAGCCACCGTGGTGTGAAAATAGCAGTCGGTCTTGAGCATGATCACATCACTCGACTACCCAGAAACTGACTCCCATTCTCAAATCCAACGAAACTAGTGAAATCTGCGTTACGCGACTTTTCATCATGACAAAAACACCCTTCCCATACGCTACCAGACTCGAAAGCATTCAGTAAATGAATTTTTCGAAATCACTTCTGTATCTTGTGACGTAAAACATGGGCATTGATACTGCCCACAGTGCTGCTGCCAGCAGGCCCTTCTTCAGAAGTGGTCTTTTGTATTTTCGAATCGCTGCTCAATTTGATGCTCTAAAGCAAGCCAGAGCTTTATGGGTGTCTAACTTACGGTGTGACTAACACACGATATAACGCTTTAGGAATTATCTGAGGCCGGAAACAATGAAAAAATGTGCGTCATCAAGGAATGGGCTGAAATTAAAATCAGTGATGGTCGCAAGCGAAACGTTACCTAACGTGACCAGGTATTCTATCAATTACACGTCGGAAGGAGCTCCCATATGAGTACACTGATGCTTTTGTATCAAGATCACATTTTGGTCTATCAGGAACTAAATTCGATTGAAACTGGTCCAACTTCACGGCACTACATCAAACCCTCCGGACGCTCGCTATGGTCATCTTGCTCCTCTTAATATTATTTTGTTTCACTCGGTCTGGAGTGTGCTGCAAATTGAAAGGCTCGTTCAGCGGTTCTGAGCACTTTTATAAGCACAATTTTTTGATTGCATCACGGTAAACATTGCATGTAGATGTTATTTCTCTTTCCTTGATGTATAGCCTTTAATAAAAGGGTAATGAGCAGCAGTAAAATTACGTAAGGCTATGCAAAATGTATTAGGTCACGAAATGAGACGGTGGTAGTCGTAGGCGTGGTTTCCCATGTGGGCAGCAAAATAACTGCTGCGCAGAAGTAAGAAGGATATGAAATGTTGTCTGGAAATAGAAACAATAGCTTTATTGAAAAATAAAATCTGCTACATCCAAAAATGAATTCAAATATCAAGGCGTATACTCCGAAAGTATTTCTCTCCGTTTCTGCTGTTATTTGATGATGTAGGTAAGCTCGAACAGTGGTAATACATGGGCTTTAACCATGATACGAGTCACAGACGTGGGAATATTACTCAAAGGGTTCACAATTAGGTTTTCTGCTCTTTTTAGACATGTAGGCATACCGCCATACCTGTCATTCGGACTGCAATGCATCCGCATCCGTTCGTGAAGAATTCCTGCTAAGGAAACGGAATCTTCTTGCCACTAACGTAGTCAAGGACTCACAACGTCGTACACCTTTGTTGGCAACTGTGTTAGTATGAGAATGATTTGCGGTTGTGGGGGTACATTGTATCTGCTACATCCATTTAATATTTTCTTGTCATCTCGATCAAATGTTGTCAATAATTATCACAGAAGGAGTGGTTTTGAGTTAGGAAACGTATTTCAGTTCAAAATGGTCGCTTCATGCGGAAGGTGGTCGTACTCTTCATGTTTCACGTTGGGAGCTGTATACGTCAGCTACGATTATGGTAGGGGCAGTATTTACTACTGTGCGAACAAGGCACTGCTGCAGTAAAGTGCTCAAATTGTGTAACCATAGCTGCTTTTTTTTTCATTAGTTCCAGTTGTTCTGCAGAAGCTTGATCTTATCAATTCCTTCCGCTAGTGTTCTTTTTTAAGTTCTAATGACTAAAGGACCAAACTGCTAGGGTCAACAGTCCCTAGACGTAGAAACTACTTACACTAACTTTAACTTATTCGAAGGACAACACACACATTCATGCCCGGGGGAGGACCCGAACCTCCGGCAAAAGCGACCGTGAAATCTGTGACACGTCGCACTCGACCGCGCGGCCACACCGCGCGGCAACTACTATTCTAAAGGTCAAAACTGAGAGACTATTCTTAGCCCTCCGTATCGTATGTGTTTCGAAAACCTCTCAGGATTTGCGACAGTAGTATTCTTCGGGAATGCCAATCTACAACAACAACCAAACAAGCCTAAGTCCCTGAAGAGACTAGAATTATCTGTCAGGGACCCGAATTAGTGTTGTTTACATCATCTCGGTGTCAAACAAGACGGTAAGAGTCACTGAAGCAATACACGAGGTTATTATTGATGTGCCCGCAGCTCGTGGTCGTGCGGTAGCGTTCTCGCTACCCGCGCCCGGGTTCCCGGGTTCGATTCCCGGCGGGGTCAGGGATTTTCTCTGCCTCGTGATGGCTGGGTGTTGTGTGATGTCCTTAGGTTAGTTAGGTTTAAGTAGTTCAAAGTTCTAGGGGACTGATGACCTTAGAAGTTAAGTCCCATAGTGCTCAGAGCCATTTGAACCATTTGAACTATTTAACACAAAATGACATTAAAAATTTAAGTTATTCACAAGCAGATAGTTGAGAATATGTATTAACATTAAATGACACGACGAACCGTCTTGTTCTGCATTTGGATTCAAACCCAGTTCAAGCAGACTAAGCAAAGATTTCGTGACTGACGGACACTAACAGTCATTCCTGATTAGGCATACAGAGAGTGATATACCTCGATTTTAGACAGTATCAGTTAGCAAATATCAACTTTAAATTGCATAACGCAAACATTTTTAACAGACGCGAATTCCTACCCAGCATCTATTGTCCCTGTTAACGAACGACGAGAGATGTTAAATATTGCTTCTTCACAAGTAACTTACTTGAAATGCCGTGAGGTAAAGCTGTGTGTTGGACACGGATTCGAACCCGGAACCTAATCGGATTGCTATCGAAGCACAGTCAAATGTGACATATCGGAATTTTGCGGCTGTAGCTAGACGTTTTAACTGAAATGACGAGACGAAACATTAATTTTTTCCTTCCCAGGACTACAACCCGGCACCTATCGCTGTTATATTCTAGAGAAAACGAACGTTAAATATAGGTTTGTTGCACCAGCAGTGACATGTGAGCATGTTTGAACTGAAATAATATGACGAAGAGTTCAGCGCTCACTGGGAATAGAGCCCCACACATATCGTTGTTGACTACACACAAAGAGAAGTCAGCTACCGAATTTTTCTCCACCAGCTGCTCAGAATAGCATCTTGAACTTACAGTCATCTCGCAAATAGTTCTGTGTCTCACTGGGAGTTAAAAACGTCAGATATCGTTAGTGTTGACAGCGAATGAAAATACATTAAAAATCAAAATTATTATCCACCAGCAGATAGGTGTTCTCATGATAGAGCTTGATAATACATAATTAAATCTTTAGTGCCGGGCCAGGATTCGATCCCATTCACGCGTAATATGTGAAGGTGTTGAGGAATCTGCAGTTTTGGACAAACAACAAATTGTAGCCGAGCTGTATTGCCACGAAGGGATCAAATTCCGCGTTAAGGGCGGTCTGAGTTGCATTCCCAGTTCAGAACCAATTTTATCGACATACAGAAGCTCAAATAAAAGATGGAATAAGTGTCCTGTGACCATACATAGCGTTTGTGTCGTCACTTGAAATAAATAACTAGTATAAGAAAGGTTACTGGTGATAGAGTTTCTACATGTCGCCACTCCAGACTTTATTGTGGTTCAACCTACCGTCTACTTGGTAAAGAAGGAATATCATCTTTAATGTGAATTTTCAGACCACGCAGCCATTATATCTCCTTCACTTGGTGTAGCCAGGAGAGAATGGAATCTGTCTCTCCCTATCTAAAATCATTGACAGAAGTGGGAATCGAACCCAGACCATAGGTATAACAACCTACCATCCGTCCAACAGACCACGAAATCCCCTTCTGTGCGAGTCATTTTTCTATCGTAACGCAGTTGCGCCACACTGAATGAGAATTCTGACACACAGGCTCCCTGTAGTAATTTGCAGCATGTTCAGTAAATTCATTTACCTGGTTGACCGAATTACCATGAACTAGCTGCCTCGGCTACCCAGTGCATACATTCGACTATTTTGTAATCACAGAAATAAAATCACATAACTGCCACCTACACACAACTGCCAACAGTGTAGGATGCAGAAGTTTAAATAGGAAGTGTTCCTTTCCACTTGAGCTATTCTATTGCGCTATCTGTTACTAGAAAACGTCGCTCAGTCCAAAAGAAAAGCTGTAACTGTTTGTCTCTCAGAAGTCAAGACCTGGCCATATGCATAATCTCACAGTGCTGTGGAATCCAAAAGTTCTGGGGGAGTAGTTGCCGAGCTCTGGAGCTGTTGTAGCTACGTGTCAGCTTGTAGCATAGATAAGATGTCGCGAGTTCGAATACATTCAGTGCCACATTTAATAAAACGCAATTCTGCTCTCTGCTGAAGTTATCAATCTAATGGAACTTTGAACTTAATTCCCTTCACTTCTCAACCCAAAGTAGTCGCATGTGGAAAAAGGACTAACTACTGTGACATTTTGTTCTGTTCAGGTTTAATAGACAGCAGGCAGCAGATGCATCTCGAAGATATGTAGGGAGAGCGCATCGTGCCATAATATGTCAGAAAAGTATTTTCTACATTAGCTGTCGTGTGGTAGTGATATTTTATTCTTCTTCAAACTTTGACAGCTTTAACTCAGAACAAGTTTTCTACATGCATGTAATCAATAAACTGCATGTGCATTGTCAGACTGTCATAGGTAATATCAGAGAATTCGCATATATCGTTGATGATTAATTTCTCTCTCATGTTTACTATTGTTTTAACAACACTAAAGGAAACCTTACGAAAATTGTGCACTGTATTATAAGAAATGAAATAAAACTAACCATGATAACCTTACGACGAAAGTATCTATTCACAAGCATGCCTCTATCGACACGAATTAGTAAAATACTACTGACTTAGATTTTGATTGGGTCTGTGTTTAATTGGTATGCTGTGTCATACTCAAGAGGTATGCAAATGTGGCATTTCATAAATATAGTTACGTATTCCTAGAAACCCAAAATTCGCTTGTCAGCAGCGGAAAGAGGCGTTACCTGTTGTGCAGCATTGTAAGTTTTTCAACATTGCACTATGAGCTGAAAGCGTTTTCTTGCGATTTCCTTATTGATGTTTGATCTGACTGCTTGTAGCTTTTTCACAGAAGGGATAAAAACGTTACAGTCAGTGAGACTGGAACTGCGAACCGTAACACACGCTGTTTCACAGGTCAGCACGTTACCACAGAGCTGGCGAGGAGGTACGGGTCTCAGCTTCCTATTTCGAGGGCAATAGTAACTAGAACTCGTAAACCGCTATTTAAAGGTCGAGATTAGTTGCGATTTCCACCTGCAACGATTTTCCTGGGCTGAAAACCGTAAATTTTCAATCTTTTGTTACCCTTCAAGCGATAATAACTCAGATTATTCAATGGAAATGACAGGTAAAATCAAGTGAACTTTGAGGCTTAATTCCGTGCACACCAGGAAGTAACTCGTCCATCACAGAGTTGCCAAACATACGTTGCCTTGTTGCCAAATCTCAGTTACAGTACCAGCAGGAAGAAGACGAACCGATGTGATCCTACAGCGGTCTGGGAAGTGACCTTAGCTGGTGTCTCCAAGTCGCGGCTGCTACGGCCTGGAATACGTAATGCGTCTGATTCGCTTTCTGTAACTAGGTTTAGGGACTGGAGCGTAGTTACTAATAATACTCAGAACTGACTGCAAACTGAGCATCATAAATCAGTAACTCTCATTGTTGTTTTTATATTTCTTTCGTAAGTGTACTCAAAACTAAGAAAGTCATTCACAGGCGTTTTCGTGCCTCGCCGATAGTCGAGCACAACAAACAAATAATAAAAAACAAGAATGTGTGTGTGTGTGTGTGTGTGTGTTTGTGTGTGCGTGTGTGTGTGTGTGTGGGGGAGAGAGAGAGAGAGGGAGAGAGAGGGAGGGAAATAAAAAGCAATGGGAGAGAGTGTAAAAAATTGTTGTAAAGAAATTGAATCATGGTATTTAAAGAACTTTTTCATTAAAATGACACTTTCCACATCATTACGAAATGTCGTATTCATGATCTATTGAACGAGAGGTAATCTAATCTAATCTAATCACATCATATTGATGATTAGCCATGAAGAGTCATGAATTACCGAAAGTTTTGCCAATACCAGTAACCAAATCTAAATTTGAAAATAAAAGACGACAATTTTTGTAATAAACCGTGACTCCTATCAAGACCCTTTCGTCCCTGTTATCTAACCACGAAAGATGTCTGGTATACCTCCATTCTGAAGTAACAAAGTGTGCATGCATTTAAAGATGAAGTGCATGATGTGAAGTTCTGTGACGGAGATACGAACCCAACACGTAATCCGATTGTTAACTAAGAAAAATCAAATGTTACGTATCGGTTTTTCTTACGAGCCGCTAGGTGTCTGAATCTAAAATAAGGATACAAACTTTTGTGCCTAAGCGACAATCGAACTGCACACCTATCGTGCATCCACGAATATAGCGTAAGTATCAGTTGCTTACTCATGAACAGTAAGATGTGTGCGTGTTTGACCAGAAATAACGACACCTGTTGCGATTGTTGGCAACACATGAACAGACATTGAAATTGTGCGTTTATTTTCACTAGCAGGTCGGTGTGCACTTGATAAAGCTAGAAATGAAATTATGAATATTTTTGTACTGGATCAGGTTTCAGACCCACATACTTACCTTTGGAGGAGACCTAGAGAAGATTGCAGTCTTGGGAAAAGGAACGAAATGACTGAACTATACTGTTCCGAGAGATTCAGATCCTCGAAAGAGGAGATACGAATTCGAATCACAGTCCAGCACCAAATTTTTAAACGTCTCTAGTTCAATCAAGTACAAGTAAAATAAGAGCCACGTCCCTTTAAATGGCTATCGGTTCATTAAATAAAATAAAATTTGCTAATGTAAGTAAGCTTACTGGCGACTGTATTTCTGTTTACCATTATTTCCGCTGTGTCATTTCCCAACGTAAACCGGCTCTGCCCAGTAGGTAATGGAGGAACGTGATGTTTAATGCGGATTCTGGATTATAACGTCTTTCTCTTGAGGTTACCAGAGGTAAAATAAATATGTTTGTGCCTCTTAAAAGTAAATGCCTGAACCCACGCATTGCACCTGTGATAGCTCGTTCCACCAGACCATTGTGGTCACATTACCCAGCCCCAGGAGTGTGCTGTAACGGATGATGTGCTTAGCTTACAAAATTAGTCACGGTGGAAAAAATGCGAGTCTATTAAATGGTCAAGTAGAAGCAAGCTTCTGACGCAGAGATTATGCTATTCTCATGTCAGCAGGATGTAAAGACTCTTCTAGGCATCATAGGCTGGATGTGAAGCCATTTTGATTTTTCACAAATTCAGCAAATTTCATAGTTCTAGAAAATCCACTGTGAAGTGTGAAGTTGCCGGATAATTCGATTATTACTGTTATTATTAATATCATTTTATTCATACCGCTGCTGGAACACGACCGTAGTCTTGAGGTAAAACGCGAGACCAGCTAATATGACGTCTGGCGACCGAAAGCACATATCGACAAAATTTTTATCGCCCCTTTCCTCTCGGTGCTGAAGCTATGAGTGTAATACAAGCGAATCTACAATATCATATTAGCTGGTCTCGCGTTTTACCTCACGACTACGGTCGTAGTCAAGAGTAATGTACTAAGACTGGAGTCAAGACTTCCTCTGGGAAGTGCCGCAGTCTACATGTTGCCAGATCGAGCATATTGCCAGACATAGAATTCTGAGAGGAGCATGGCTGTATTGTCCACCTTACGTGAACGACTCGGCGGTCAATTTTTTGGTCTGAGACTGTATCTACAACACATATTGTACGCTTAAGACCCAGAAGAATTTAAAACAAAATGTATTTTTTAAGAGAGCAACGTTAACCATACCGTTCGAAGTATTCATAGTATTGTATACGTCTGTGTAAACGCCTTCCAATGACCACTCAAGAAAGACAAGGATACACAGTCTAGCTTCAATATTATAAATACCCCTCAGTTTGTGGATGGACTCAGACTTAGGTTGATAATAATTTTGAAAATTTAGCAGCCCTCTACCCATCGGTGTTAAACTCGTTTTCAACCAATGATTCCCACAGCTACAGGGATACTACTTGTGATACCTCTTAGACAGAATACTTAAGCAGTGTTATCAGACGAAAAGATCAACCTGACACAAACTGTGGGAAGTTTGTTTTACAACTTTCGTACCTGGATATTCAGCTTTTTCCTATTTGAGATATCTGTGAACGTTGCTGCTTAAGACAATTTAAGCAGAAACTAAATTCCCTCAGCTTCGACAATGTTTAAAGAAATCGTCTTATCGGCACTAAATCGTGGTTTGTGAATTGTTTACTGGTCGTACTCTTCCGTATTTTGCCGGTTGGAAGGCGAAAGCTTACTGACAAATTTCACACAGAAATTACTGTTACAGTGTAGTTATGGAGCCAAATGAGTGAATTGTGTATTTTCCGGTGAGAAAGAGCACTGGCAAACAGTCTTCGCTACATTAGGTTATTTAAACTGGTGTCACTCTGAGCTAGATTTTATGGTCAGCGACTAAGTGTAAGGTCAACGTTTCGGATGCGAGTTTGCGACTGCGAAATACTTTCCTACATTATAGAAGCGAATATTAAATTTGAACTAATATTGCGAAAATTTTGTACGTGGACAGCTTAGAATGAAAATACTTCTGTTTATTGCAAAGGGAAACAATAGATTTTCTAAAACACTGTCTGTCATACACTACTTGAAACAGGTCATGTCGACCACATCATGTGGAAGAACTAACAGCAACGTATATCGGAAGGCAGTAAGATCACTTGCCTTTTGGTTTGTCAGTACTCGATAGCCATTTCTAGGCGAAAGTAAATGAAGAAAGGCAGTGCGATTTTGTTACCACGTAACGTCTTCGTCAATTACTTTAGTTTTAATGTAATCTACGACTAATTGCTGGTGTTTGATATTAACATGAAAAGGATTCCGTAGACAGGGAAAGAAACTGTTCATGGGAAACTACTTCTATAGTGACCAAAAGGCATTAAATGATGTTCAAGCACTTGAGTTCCAGCAGCGGTATAATTAAAATGATATTAATAATAACAGTAATAATCGAATTATCCGGCAACTTCACACTTCACAGTGGATTTTCGCGAACTAAGAAATTTGCTGAATTTGTGAAAAATCAAAATGGCTTCACTTCCTGCCTATGATGCCTAGAAGAGTCTTTACATCCTGCTGACATGAGAATAGCATAATCTCTGCGTCAGAGGCTTGCTTCTACTTGACCATTTAATAGACTCGCATTTTTTCCACCGTGACTAATTTTGTAAGCTAAGCACATCATCCGTTACAGCACACTCCTGGGGCTGGGTAATGTGACCACAATGGTCTGGTGGAACGAGCTATCACAGGTGCAATGCGTGGGTTCAGGCATTTACTTTTAAGAGGCACAAACATATTTATTTTACCTCTGGTAACCTCAAGAGAAAGACGTTATAATCCAGAATCCGCATTAAACATCACGTTCCTCCATTACCGACTGGGCAGAGCCGGTTTACGTTGGGAAATGACACAGCGGAAATCATGGTAAACAGAAATACAGTCGCCAGTAAGCTTACTTACATTAGCAAATTTTATTTTATTTAATGAACCGATAGCCATTTAAAGGGACGTGGCTCTTATTTTACTTGTACTTGATTGAACTAGAGACGTTTAAAAATTTGGTGCTGGACTGTGATTCGAATTCGTATCTCCTCTTTCGAGGATCTGAATCTCTCGGAACAGTATAGTTCAGTCATTTCGTTCCTTTTCCCAAGACTGCAATCTTCTCTAGGTCTCCTCCAAAGGTAAGTACGTGGGTCTGAAACCTGATCCAGTACAAAAATATTCATAATTTCATTTCTAGCTTTATCAAGTGCACACCGACCTGCTAGTGAAAATTAACGCGCAATTTCAATGTCTGTTCATGTGTTGCCAACAATCGCAACAGGTGTCGTTATTTCTGGTCAAACACGCACACATCTTACTGTTCATGAGTAAGCAACTGATACTTACGCTATATTCGTGGATGCACGATAGGTGTGCAGTTCGATTGTCGCTTAGGCACAAAAGTTTGTATCCTTATTTTAGATTCAGACACCTAGCGGCTCGTAAGAAAAACCGATACGTAACATTTGATTTTTCTTAGTTAACAATCGGATTACGTGTTGGGTTCGTATCTCCGTCACAGAACTTCACATCATGCACTTCATCTTTAAATGCATGCACACTTTGTTACTTCAGAATGGAGGTATACCAGACATCTTTCGTGGTTAGATAACAGGGACGAAAGGGTCTTGATAGGAGTCACGGTTTATTACAAAAATTGTCGTCTTTTATTTTCAAATTTAGATTTGGTTACTGGTATTGGCAAAACTTTCGGTAATTCATGACTCTTCATGGCTAATCATCAATATGATGTGATTAGATTAGATTAGATTACCTCTCGTTCAATAGATCATGAATACGACATTTCGTAATGATGTGGAAAGTGTCATTTTAATGAAAAAGTTCTTTAAATACCATGATTCAATTTCTTTACAACAATTTTTTACACTCTCTCCCATTGCTTTTTATTTCCCTCCCTCTCTCTCTCTCTCTCTCTCTCTCTCTCTCTCTCTCTCTCTCTCTCTCTCCCACACACACACACACACGCACACACAAACACACACACACACACATTCTTTTTTTTTATTATTTGTTTGTTGTGCTCGACTATCGGCGAGGCACGAAAACGCCTGTGAATGACTTTCTTAGTTTTGAGTACACTTACGAAAGAAATATAAAAACAACAATGAGAGTTACTGATTTATGATGCTCAGTTTGCAGTCAGTTCTGAGTATTATTAGTAACTACGCTCCAGTCCCTAAACCTAGTTACAGAAAGCGAATCAGACGCATTACGTATTCCAGGCCGTAGCAGCCGCGACTTGGAGACACCAGCTATGGTCACTTCCCAGACCGCTGTAGGATCACATCGGTTCGTCTTCTTCCTGCTGGTACTGTAACTGAGATTTGGCAACATGGCAACGTATGTTTGGCAACTCTGTGATGGACGAGTTACTTCCTGGTGTGCACGGAATTAAGCCTCAAAGTTCACTTGATTTTACCTGTCATTTCCATTGAATAATCTGAGTTATTATCGCTTGAAGGGTAACAAAAGATTGAAAATTTACGGTTTTCAGCCCAGGAAAGTCGTTGCAGGTGGAAATCGCAACTAATCTCGACCTTTAAATAGCGGTTTACGAGTTCTAGTTACTATTGCCCTCGAAATAGGAAGCTGAGACCCGTACCTCCTCGCCAGCTGTGTGGTAACGTGCTGACCTGTGAAACAGCGTCTGTTACGGTTCGCAGTTCCAGTCTCACTGACTGTAACGTTTTTATCCCTTCTGTGAAAAAGCTACAAGCAGTCAGATCAAACATCAATAAGGAAATCGCAAGAAAACGCTTTCAGCTCATAGTGCAATGTTGAAAAACTTACAATGCTGCACAACAGGTAACGCCTCTTTCCGCTGCTGACAAGCGAATTTTGGGTTTCTAGGAATACGTAACTATATTTATGAAATGCCACATTTGCATACCTCTTGAGTATGACACAGCATACCAATTAAACACAGACCCAATCAAAATCTAAGTCAGTAGTATTTTACTAATTCGTGTCGATAGAGGCATGCTTGTGTACAGATACTTTCGTCGTAAGGTTATCATGGTTAGTTTTGTTTCATTTCTTATAATACAGTGCACAATTTTCGTAAGGTTTCCTTTAGTGTTGTTAAAACAATAGTAAACATGAGAGAGAAATTAATCATCAACGATATATGCGAATTCTCTGATATTACCTATGACAGTCTGACAATGCACATGCAGTTTATTGATTACATGCATGTAGAAAACTTGTTCTGAGTTAAAGCTGTCAAAGTTTGAAGAAGAATAAAATATCACTACCACACGACAGCTAATGTAGAAAATACTTTTCTGACATATTATGGCACGATGCGCTCTCCCTACATATCTTCGAGATGCATCTGCTGCCTGCTGTCTATTAAACCTGAACAGAACAAAATGTCACAGTAGTTAGTCCTTTTTCCACATGCGACTACTTTGGGTTGAGAAGTGAAGGGAATTAAGTTCAAAGTTCCATTAGATTGATAACTTCAGCAGAGAGCAGAATTGCGTTTTATTAAATGTGACACTGAATGTATTCGAACTCGCGACATCTTATCTATGCTACAAGCTGACACGTAGCTACAACAGCTCCAGAGCTCGGCAACTATTCCCCCAGAACTTTTGGATTCCACAGCACTGTGAGATTATGCATATGGCCAGGTCTTGACTTCTGAGAGACAAACAGTTACAGCTTTTCTTTTGGACTGAGCGACGTTTTCTAGTAACAGATAGCGCAATAGAATAGCTCAAGTGGAAAGGAACACTTCCTATTTAAACTTCTGCATCCTACACTGTTGGCAGTTGTGTGTAGGTGGCAGTTACGTGATTTTATTTCTGTGATTACAAAATAGTCGAATGTATGCACTGGGTAGCCGAGGCAGCTAGTTCATGGTGATTCGGTCAACCAGGTAAATGAATTTACTGAACATGCTGCAAATTACTACAGGGAGCCTGTGTGTCAGAATTCTCATCCAGTGTGGCGCAACTGCGTTACGATAGAAAAATGACTCGCACAGAAGGGGATTTCGTGATCTGTTGGACGGATGGTAGGTTGTTATACCTATGGTCTGGGTTCGATTCCCACTTCTGTCAATGATTTTAGATAGGGAGAGACAGATTCCATTCTCTCCTGGCTACACCAAGTGAAGGAGATATAATGGCTGCGTGGTCTGAAAATTCACATTAAAGATGATATTCCTTCTTTACCAAGTAGACGGTAGGTTGAACCACAATAAAGTCTGGAGTGGCGACATGTAGAAACTCTATCACCAGTAACCTTTCTTATACTAGTTATTTATTTCAAGTGACGACACAAACGCTATGTATGGTCACAGGACACTTATTCCATCTTTTATTTGAGCTTCTGTATGTCGATAAAATTGGTTCTGAACTGGGAATGCAACTCAGACCGCCCTTAACGCGGAATTTGATCCCTTCGTGGCAATACAGCTCGGCTACAATTTGTTGTTTGTCCAAAACTGCAGATTCCTCAACACCTTCACATATTACGCGTGAATGGGATCGAATCCTGGCCCGGCACTAAAGATTTAATTATGTATTATCAAGCTCTATCATGAGAACACCTATCTGCTGGTGGATAATAATTTTGATTTTTAATGTATTTTCATTCGCTGTCAACACTAACGATATCTGACGTTTTTAACTCCCAGTGAGACACAGAACTATTTGCGAGATGACTGTAAGTTCAAGATGCTATTCTGAGCAGCTGGTGGAGAAAAATTCGGTAGCTGACTTCTCTTTGTGTGTAGTCAACAACGATATGTGTGGGGCTCTATTCCCAGTGAGCGCTGAACTCTTCGTCATATTATTTCAGTTCAAACATGCTCACATGTCACTGCTGGTGCAACAAACCCATATTTAACGTTCGTTTTCTCTAGAATATAACAGCGATAGGTGCCGGGTTGTAGTCCTGGGAAGGAAAAAATTAATGTTTCGTCTCGTCATTTCAGTTAAAACATCTAGCTACAGCCGCAAAATTCCGATATGTCACATTTGACTGTGCTTCGATAGCAATCCGATTGGGTTCCGGGTTCGAATCCGTGTCCAACACACAGCTTTACCTCACGGCATTTCAAGTAAGTTACTTGTGAAGAAGCAATATTTAACATCTCTCGTCGTTCGTTAACAGGGACAATAGATGCTGGGTAGGAATTCGTGTCTGTTAAAAATGTTTGCGTTATGCAATTTAAAGTTGATATTTGCTAAGGAAACGTATGAAGACGCAGACTTCCTCGTTATCAATATGTGCGGCATGTCTTTCGTGTTAACGAAAGTAAATTCCCGCTTTACCTCTTCTTACGTGTCAAATGAAATGTATGCCATGAGGAATAAAATATTTGTTGACTGCGTCCTTTCTTGCTTCCATCCTTACCAACATATTTCTTCATTCTCGTGGTAATCATGACATTCTATGTGTATGCTGCAAAAGATTGCAAGTGGACAAATTCGACATCGAGGTGCAAAGCGTTTGGTATCTTACATTATATTCAATTCGAATAAGCTTCCGGTGTATTTTTACTTCGTTTGTATTTTTAGATGATTATGAACGTTACGGAAATTTATCTCACATGCTTTATGTTGAATGAGAAACATTGAATGATCCGTTTTGATTTCCCTACGTTGAAATGATATAATGTCGGCGTCAACAGCCTTCTTCCACGCCGGAAGCTGAAACTTGTATCATTCTGGATTAATGATAATTGAGTGTCTCATATGTATCCATAGCCCACAAGGCGACGTCAGAAACCATCAGGGGAGAACGCCGCATAAAAACCAAACGTGCGCGCGCGTCTCCACTCTGAAGAACCGTATCGGAGAATCACGGCAAGCATTTCGCTGAAGAGCTGCCTCGTCAGAGAGCCGAGAAATGGCAGCATCGTAGCAAGTATTTGTCAACACTCTGATAGTGCATTTACTTCCGGGTGTAGGTCGGCGTTACCTCGCTAAATTCACTTGACATTCGTTTCCCACATCGAAGACTCGTACGATATAATCCACTGCAAGATGACACAATTAGAAAGTATATTTAATTTCTGGACTCCAAGAACGGCGTTCTTCACATAAGTAACACCTGTTTGTGTGTGCATTCGGGAGGACGACGGTGCAATCCCGCACCCGGCCATCCTGATTTAGGTTTTCAATGATTTCCCTAAATCGCTTCAGGCAAATGCCGGGATGGTTCCTTAGGAAGGGCACGGCCGATTTCCTTCCCCATCCTTCCCTAATCCGAGCTTGTACTCCGTCTCTAATGACATCGTTGTCGACGGGACGTTAAAACAGTAATCTCCACCTCCTCTGTGTGTTTAAGGTTGCGTTTTGAGGCTCAGGCAACTTCGCAGTGACTATAGTCCGCCTCTGGCCGCCAGTGTGTCGTTAGTTCAGAGGTTCCCTTGTGCTTTGCAGTGCTTGTACTATAAGACATAGCAGTTCGAATCACGGTAGAAGCCGCTGACTACAACCTTTTACTTTCCATTTTAATTAATGGAGTTGCAAACTGCTAGTAAAAATTTCTTATGCGAAATCTGAAGAATGCCTTTAAACATGAACCTTCGTCCGATTTCGACTTAGTAAATTAAGTTAATATCACGGACTTCTGCTTTGCAAATTCCAAGGTGCTTTACTGTAAAATAGGTCCTGGAAAGATTCAAACCGACTTTCAACGATATAAATTTGAGCTTTGTTCGTCATATAGGTCTAACATGTCAGAAGGTTGTTTATGAAGTGCACATGTTCATTAATATAGTTCCCTTCTTCTAAATTTTTGCAATAGCATTTAACTGTAGACGTTTTCTAACACCGGCGTTAGCAATTCCTTTCCGTTCTCTGAAACCTTCAAAACGACAAATTTTTCTGGTTTAAATCTGATGACCTTAACTATCACTTCCGATCAACAATAAATACTTTATGAACCCATACATGAAACTCCAAATGTGCAGTGTTCCTGCACTGCTACAGAGCATGCATTGCAAGGTATTCACACAGTTTATCGCATAGACTTACCATAAGAAATGAAACAAGAACTGTAATACACTTTACACCACAGACGCTCACTCTGGCTTGACGAAAACATCCAAACATTGACCAAAAGTTGCACAAATAATTGAGTTTGAAAGGAAAAGAAACGAGGTATGAAGCATTTATAAATTCATCGAATGTAGTGAGGTGGTTTAATTTCGTCCCAGTCTATAAAATTAATTTCGGGCCATACTCAGCTCTTGCCGATTAATGTAATATAATACCCGCCTACTAATCAGGGCGTCTGTCTCCGTTGCTTTTGAGCGTGAATGGAAATCGTAGAAATTTTCTGTGGAGCAACATTTAATAATAAAGCGTTTTAAATCATCAAAAGCGATGAGCGGTAGCAGGCGCTTTCGATAAAGAACGGGGGAGTGCAGCGCCGCTGCTGTCGCCACGGCCGCTGCCAGTAGCCAGCAAATGGATCCCGGAGCTTTGCCGATTACGGCGTCCAGAGGAGGACAGTCTGCAGGAAATCTGCCGCAAAATGGTTACTGGACAAAATTTTGATATCGGTGTGTCAGAAAGCGAAATAGATTGAATCTGCGCTACTATTACATTCACGTGTTCAGTATTCAGGCAGAAGAGGCTATAAAAATATTTTATGCCAGCTGCTCTCGATCCACTGACATTATGAACAGAAACAACGCAAGCTACCGCTAGACCACAGGTGCAATCAGCCTATAGTTTCTCCATCATGGGACAAGTTTTCCTCCAGGAAGTGCCGCAGTCTGCAGTGTTGCCAGATTGTGCAGATGACCGGACTTAGAGAATTAGCGAGTTGGCCAGTTTTATTGTCCCATGTCGCGATCGGCGCGGACTTAGCCTCTGAAGCGGCCGGCCGCCGGTCAAGTTTTATGTCAAAGAGTGTACATATTACATATTTTTGTTGTCAGTTTTACTATATTCTCTGACTGTACGTCATGCTTCCGTCTAAAAATTTGCAAAAATTTCCATAATTGACGTTCTTTTCTACTGCATATAAATTATGTAATTTTGTGTATTGCACTACTTCAGTATTGAGAGACATGAAATGTAACAGATATACACATCAAAAAAAGTTTTGCATCACCCTGGTTCCCAGAACTCCTGAAGATAGACGTTGACTGTGGATATTGTATCACAGACACAGTCCCTTTGACTGTTCAGAGATGTCACTAAACCCGCCCAAAGATGTAGTCAACCATGCACGAGCATCGCCTATTAGACGGAGGGGGTCCGACAGCCGATCACTTCCAGTCATTCCACCAGGAAGGAGGTACACAGCTCGTGTTGTCTGTAGTTCAACCATGCCTAAACGGTCAATACTGCGGTTCGATCGCGTCCGCATTGTTACTTTGTGCCAGGAAGGGCTCTCAGCAAGGGAAGTGTCCAGGCGTCTCGGAGTGAACCAAAGCGATGTTGTTCGGACATGGAGGAGATGCAGAGAGGCAGGAACTGTCGATGACGTGCCTCTCTCAGGGCGTCCAAGTCCTACTATTGTAGTGCATGACCGCTACTTAAGGATTATGGTTCAGAGGAATCCTGACAGCAACGTCACCATGTTGAATAAAGCGTTCGTGCAGCCACAGGGCGTCGTGTTACGACTCAAACTGTGCGCAATATGCTGCATGATGCGCAACTTTGTCCCCGACGTCCTTGGCGAGGTCCACCTTTGTAACCACGACACCGTGCAGATGGGCCCAACAACATGCCGAATGGACCGCTGAGAAATGGCATCACATTCTCTTCACTGATTAATGTCGCATATGCCTCCAACCAAAAAATCGACGGAGACTTATGTGGAGGAAACCCGGTCAGGCTGAACGCCTTAGACACGCTGTCCCGCGCTTGCAGCAAGGTGAAGGTTCACTGAGGTTTTGGGGTGGCATTATATGGGGCCAACGTACACCGCTGGTGGCCATGGAAGGCACTGTAATAGCTGCACGATACGTGAATGCCATCCTCCGGCCGTATTCGTCTTCATGGACGACAGTTCGCGCCCCCATCTTGCACATCTTGTGAATGACTTTCTCCAGGATAACGACATCCCTCGACTAGAGTGGCCAGCAAGTTCTCCAGACATGAATCCTATCAAACATGCCTTGGATAGTTTCCAGAATGAGATTTTCACTCTGCAGCGGAGTGTGCGCTGGATAGGTTGAAAAGGGCTGTTTATGGACGATGTGATCCACCAACCACTCTGCGGGATCTACGCCGAATCGCCGTTGAGGAGTGGGAGAATTTGGACCGACAGTGCCTTGACGAACTTGTGGATAGTATGCCACGACGAATACAGGCATGCATCAAAGCAGGAGGACGCACTATAGGTATTAGAGGTACCGGTGTGGCCGGCCGCTGTGGCCGAGCGGTTCTAGGCGCTTCCGACCGGAACCGCGCTGCTGATACTGTTGCAGGTTCGAATCCTGCCTCGGGCATGGATGTGCCTGATGTCCTTACATTAGTTGGGCTTAAATAGTTCTAAGTCTAGGGCACTGATGACTTCAGATGTTAAGTCCCATAGCGCTTAGAGCCATTTTTTGGTACCGGTGTGTACAGCAATCTGAACCAGCAGCTCTGAGGGTCTTGCTGTATGGTGGTTCAACATGGAGTGTGTGGTTTTCATAAGCAATAAAAAGGGCGGAAATGATGTTTATGTTGGTCTCTATTTCAGTTTTCTGTACAGGTTCGGGAACTCTTGGGAACAGAGGTGATGCACATTTTTTGGGGATATATATATCTATAGAACGATATATATAAAAGTTTTACGCGCAAAATGTGTACGCTAGGACGTTTAACAGAATTTTCGAAGAATCTACCAGGATAGAAAAACACAAGGGCTTAAGCAAGCGCGTCTTGCATCGCCTACGGTTTTTTCTTTTCTTTTTTTTTTTTGTAATATTGATGCTGGCGTCTCGTTTATTTTTGACAGAAAGAAAGATTCTCAATTTAAAATTAACAGCGCTTTTTGAAGAAGAAGTGATTTTAACCGAATCAAACTGAATCAACTGAATATTCGTTTGAAAGGTACCCGCCCAACAGCTGTGCGTGGTAACGCGCCGCTTGCGGGACCGGGAGATGCGCCAGCCCCGGATCAGATCCGTCCGGCGGATTGACGACGAGGGTCGGTGTGCCGACCAGCCAGGAAGTGAGGTTTAGGCGGTTTCCCACATGCCGATAGATGAATGCCGGGCTGGTACCCAAGTTCACAAATATTTCGAACAGATTTCCACATACTTTCCCGCATTCCGTCCAAGAGGAGAACAGGGTGGCGACAGGGAGGGGCATCTGGCCACCTCTTGTTTTAACGATAGTAAATCCATTAATAACCATGCCGACCATGCGTGGATGCGCAAGACAGGCCGAAGCAAAAGTAGAAGAGGGATATCTCTATCAGAGGCAAATTATGAAACTGAGAGGTGGGCCAGTGCGGGGCAAGGTATAAAGGATCAAACTGCCGATAAACATTAGCAAAAGCTTGTACCGGTGTGGCGCATTTAAGTAAATATCAAGTAGAAAAATTCAAAATTTCAGTTCTTTGTGGGACAATGAATCATGACAAACAGTGTACAGAGGGCAGTGGTTGAATTCTATACAGTAACAGCAGTGGAAACGTTTCTTCATGGTTTTGATAGTTCTGTATTAACAAAAAGGTAGGTCAGAAGAATAGAACTCGTGGGAATGAAATGTCTTACTACTGCAGTGACATACACACTAATGAAGGTTTCAGATAAGAGCTAAATGTGAAGGAATGAAGTCTTCCTTAGTAATTTTTACTGGTGAACTCGTCACAGGAAATCAACTAAATCAACTGTGTGGCACCATCGTCTTGTAGCAACGTTTCAATGAGTTTCCTACTCGCTATCCTGCCTGAAGACATTTGTTAACAATAGACAGAACCAGAGTATCATAGCTGGACAATACGCGTAAACGAGAGGAAAGAGAGCTCGTATCACAGAAGGAAACATTTTGGATCAGGACTTTCGGAGGTACCACGAACCTGAAAAAGGTTCACGCTTGCCTGCCGGAGTGGCCGTGCGGTTCTAGGCGCTGCAGTCTGCAACCGAGCGACCGCTACGGTCGCAGGTTCGAATCCTGCCTCGGGCATGGATGTGTGTGATGTCCTTAGGTTAGTTAGGTTTAAGTAGTTCTAAGTTCCAGGCGACTGATGACCTCAGAAGTTTAGTCGCATAGTGCTCAAAGCCATTTTAGGTTCACGCTTGACTCCTCTGTTGATGGTGTATTTAGAAAACCAACTGTAATAAAATGAAACTTCCGTAAAATAACAAGAAGAAAATTTTGACATTGGTGTAGCTAATGGTGATATACAACGTATCAGTGTAATATGTCTATTTTGCGAGCAGCAGTCGTCCACATATTACATCAGTTTAAGCCACGACTAGTTTCGCATCGACTTCTATCATCAATTGTAAGGCATCTGTAAACTAGCGCACATTTTAATTGTGAAGAAACAACTCTTCAAATCACAGTAATAAAAATCTCCCCATGCCTATCGTTCAAAATCAGGGCCTGAGATATAAAGAGTCACTCAGAATCCTCTGTTTATTGTAACGTAACACTGACGAGCACAATGCATCACAACTAGCTGCTAGTTTTGCTAACTGATTTTGTTGTTTGATACGGATTTTAATACTCAGATACGAAGAATCGTTCCTCCACAATTAATGTACACACATTCGTATAAAGGGCACCCGGTTACGAATGCACGTTGTTCCGAAACAGGTCTCGTGTTAATTTCTTAAAACGTATAAAACAGCAGTGGTCATTTTCAGTTCTGCGGAACCCTTTCCCATACATAGATATGTGTTAGACAATAACTATATACAAGTGGAAATAATGCATTATTCGATATAAGTCGTACCGACCGAAAATCTACAGGCTCTGGCAAACTATTGAAAGAGGTCCGTTTTGTCTACTAGTCACCAGGAATTTTAAATATCCAATTTTAACTGTGAATTATATCCAAATATGTAAACATAATGAAGCGAAATTTGTTTCTAAATTCGGAAGAAACCGTTACACATCCAAAGCTACTATAACGATCACGTTATAAAAGTCCGACCCTAGTGGCTGAGCGGTCAGTGCGACGGACTGTTATGCCTAAAGGCTCGGGTTCGATTCCCGGCTGGGTCGGAGATTTTCTCCGCTCAGGGATTGGGTGTTGTGTTGTCTTAATCATCATCATGTCATCTCCATCGACACGCAAGTCGCCAAAGCGGCGTCAACTCGAAAGACTTGCACCAGGCGAGCGCTCTACCCGACGAGGAGCCCTAGACACACGGCATTTACATTTACGTCAGAAATTGGTAAACAACACCCCAAAAATTTTAATTACAAAAATACCATGAATTCTTTTGAAAATAACTGTGGGATTGGTTGTCATATCGCTCACTAGGATCTAAAAAAGTAAGTAAGATCACTCATGGCTTATAGAATGCTGTTAAATGACGAGTTCTACGAGGGCAGTTCAATAAGTAATGCAACACATTTTTTTTTTCTGAAACAGGGGTTGTTTTATTCAGCATTGAAATACACCAGGTTATTCCCCAATCTTTTAGCTACACAACACTATTTTTCAACATAATCTCCATTCAATGCTACGGCCTTACGCCACCTTGAAATGAGGGCCTGTATGCCTGCACGGTACCATTCCACTGGTCGATGTCGGAGCCAACGTCGTACTGCATCAATAACTTCTTCATCATCCGCGTAGTGCCTCCCACGGATTGCGTCCTTCATTGGGCCAAACATATGGAAATCCGACGGTGCGAGATCGGGGCTGTAGGGTGCATGAGGAAGAACAGTCCACTGAAGTTTTGTGAGCTCCTCTCGGGTGCGAAGACTTGTGTGAGGTCTTGCGTTGTCATGAAGAAGGAGAAGTTCGTTCAGATTTTTGTGCCTACGAACACGCTGAAGTCGTTTCTTCAATTTCTGAAGAGTAACACAATACACTTCAGAGTTGATCGTTTGACCATGGGGAAGAACATCGAACAGAATAACCCCTTCAGCGTCCCAGAAGACTGTAACCATGACTTTACCGGCTGAGGGTATGGCTTTAAACTTTTTCTTGGTAGGGGAGTGGGTGTGGCGCCACTCCATTGATTGCCGTTTTGTTTCAGGTTCGAAGTGATGAAACCATGTTTCATCGCCTGTAACAATCTTTGACAAGAAATTGTCACCCTCAGCCACATGACGAGCAAGCAATCCCGCACAGATAGTTCTCCTTTGCTCTTTATGGTGTTCGGTTAGACAACGAGGGACCCAGCGGGAACAAACCTTTGAATATCCCAACTGGTGAACAATTGTGACAGCACTACCAACAGAGATGTCAAGTTGAGCACTGAGTTGTTTGATGGTGATCCGTCGATCATCTCGAACGAGTGTGTTCGCACGCTCCGCCATTGCAGGAGTCACAGCTGTGCACGGCCGGCCCGCACGCGGGAGATCAGACAGTCTTGCTTGACCTTGCGGCGATGATGACACACCCTTTGCCCAACGACTCACCGTGCTTTTGTCCACTTCCAGATCACCGTAGACATTCTGCAAGCGCCTATGAATATCTGAGATGCCCTGGTTTTCCGCCAAAAGAAACTCGATCACTGCCCATTGTTTGCAACGCACGTCCGTTACAGACGCCATTTTAACAGCTCCGTATGGCGCTGCCACCTGTCGGAAGTCAATGAAACTATACGAGACGAAGCGGGAATGTTTGAAAATATTCCACAAGAAATTTCCGGTTTTTTCAACCAAAATTGGCCGAGAAAAAAAATGTGTTGCATTACTTATTGAACTGCCCTCGTAGAAAGTAAACATTTCTGTCGACTACAGCTTTCAGATTCACATTTCCCAGTGCGTTTATATTATGTTCCAATGAGGAATGAGTTGCTTGTTCCTATTGGTCGAAGCCACAGACAATGCAATTCAGTTCACCACATACATCATTGAAATACGTAAAACTGCCTAACATAATCACAGCACACACAAATATTCAAGAAAATACCCCAAAATATGCATGCAAAAGCTATCCAAATGAAAGAGAGGGAAATCGAGTTGGCAGTGGCAGAGTAATGACAATGCAGCAGACAATGGCAACAGGAAATTTTGAATCTAGCTACGTTTGTTCAGAGACAACGAGTACTGAATTGAAGTCACAAAAAGACATGAGCTACATTTAAACTAAACCTAAGTCCTTAGTGAGTGCATGGGAGGCGATGTTGTCGGCAGCTCGGCGATGGTAGCCACGAAATGGCGATGGTGGCGGCGAAACAGCCGTAGATCGGCCAGTGGGAAACTGCAACTGTTTCAGCCTCTTGTCAGGTGCGTGATCCACTTGGCGGTCATATTGTTCCTTGGTCATCTTCCTTTGAGTACAGATTGGTCTGGAGCCGCTGATTTGGATCGGAGTTCGTATCTGTACGATGGTAATATTACTGAGACACACGATGCTGCTATTAACGGTAAATACACGGACCTGTAAAAGTAAAATTCACTTCATTTCGCCGTCTGATTCGTCACATGGGAATTCACAGTCTGGCGGATAACTTCATGTTGCAGTAAACTGCTTAATTGTTTTTATAGTGAGTGTTAGAGATTTACTGAACGTGAACTTCATAAAATTGCAAATGAAATATCTTAGAACATATTAGTTTTTGGAATCTACTCCACAGTAGACAACTCTAACAGGCAATAATCACTATCCGCTTGCGTATGCATTGTCATTTAAACTTCTAAGATTCAACGAAGCTCATACCGCCCAAAACAGACTAACGCTTTCTTGTCTTAATGACCTCATGAATATTAAGTCCACGCCTAGTCAGAATGTAAGACTTCGACAGTACCGTATTTTATGTGCATTTTCAGCCGGCGCGATACCAGCCCGCTATTCACACCATACATGGGCGAACTCGTCGCCGCCTTCCTCTTCGATCTTCAGCTATTGATATTGTTCTCGGTCATATATTTTCTGTAGCAGTATTACTTTGTCCATTACATTTTTCAGGGTTATTAGAAAGATTATCATAAAAATTAAAGTTATTACATACACAAAAAATGAAAATGAACGGAGCAGCAAGAACATCGTGTCACAAGACAACAGTAATACATAGTTTCACTGTATACTATAGGACAAAATATACCTGAACCATCAAACATAGCCGGCCGAAGTGGCCGTGCGGTTAAAGGCGCTGCAGTCTGGAACCCCAAGACCGCTACGGTCGCAGGTTCGAATCCTGCCTCGGGCATGGATGTTTGTGATGTCCTTAGGTTAGTTAGGTTTAACTAGTTCTAAGTTCTAGGGGACTAATGACCTCAGCAGTTGAGTCCCATAGTGCTCAAAGCCATTTGAACCATCAAACATATATACATAACGAGAAACGAAAAGAAAAAGAAATTACTGCTGACAATTACCGGTGTCTTCATACTGTGTGTGTGTGTGTGTGTGTGTGTGTGTGTGTGTGTGTTGAAACACGTATGTAACGTAGCAGCGATGGCGAGGCATTGCAGCGTCTCTGACCAGAGAGTATGCGCTTGACCGCGCGAGTGTTGCGAGCGGTTCTCAGTCTGTAGCTCTGTTTAGTTGGGTAGAGTACTCAGTCAGTAGTCGTTGCGAGCAGTAGCTCTGTTCAGTGGCGTGCAGTACGCTAGTAGTCGTCATGCAGAGCGGTCGGTCAGTGGTAGCAGCCCAGTGCGGTTGTGTGATGTAGTCTGTCGGCATTCTGGTCAGGAGGCTGAATGAGGTAAATTATTAATTAAGGTAATGATCACATAATGTAAAGTTTATTTATTGTAATTAATCTGCAACAAGTGCCCCCAATAATAATTTTTATTTCAAAAGCATTTTTCAAAAAATTTTATTTTTTATTGAACTAACGATTTCGTTGCACTTCCCATTTCTTTCCACTTCTTTTAAAGAAAAATTTCAGTAAAATCACAGAAAAAAGGAATATTATTATTTGCAATGCAGTTCCTCCAAGCCGTGCGCAAGAATAAGAGCAGAAATTTGACTAGCAGTTAAAATGAGGTAAGAAATTAATTCTGATTTTTGCACAGGGCCAAAGACCGATATTTCGGTTTAATTGAATTTCATTAGCACTGAATTGTTTTTCATTATTTTTGTGAAGAACTTATATTTGAGTCAGATTGCTAATTTTTGTTTAATTGCCATTGTCAGTAGATTTCATTGCGAGAGGTTACACTTGGTTCCCATTCATTTATTATTTCTGTCTTTAAAATTTCAGTGGAGAGGTTACACTTAGCGCAATGTCCATTAGCATTTCTAAATAATCTTGTCATTTCTTTAAAAATTTTGTGGGGAGGTTACAGTGTGTGTACGCGTGCACGCGCGCATCTGTGTGTGTGTGTATCTGTATCCGTGTGTGCCATATTTGGTAACATCGCTCGATTGTATTCGAATGAAATCTTTGGCGGTGTGGAAGCGCACTCGGTGGCTGGATCATGCCTGAGCGCCCACCAAGACCTGGAGAGAAGCATGAGCCGGTTTGTTACAGAGAGCAGTCGCGTTAACCAGCTTGGAAGATATCGGGTTGACCACTCACGTAACACAATCGGTTATTTATTTCTGGTATTCCTTTTTGTGACTTTATTCTTGATCACATATTTCTGTGTCCACTTAATAGCTGTTAATTCGCATTTGAAAGTGGCTTTATTGTTTGATATGAGTTCGTTTGCTTGAGGATATTTCCGAGCAAAGAAAAATCTCAGTTTGCTTCACTTTTTAATAGACATTAGCATACCTCATTAATAACATTCCTCTCGTGGTTTTCTTTCGACTTCTGAGACGTTTTGTTGTTATGAGAAACAATCTGCGATTATTACGCCTACAGTGCCTGTATTATTGGTTAGTTAAACACCTCTGTATAGTATATGTGAAGATGATCCAGAGTGATCGTAACGTCTCATCTAACTAGAAATGTGCAACTGAGACTGAAGAATAAACGAGACTTATCTTAAACATGGAAACACTTCCTGTGTCTCACTAGACGAAAAATAGAAGGCTTTATTAAGGGAAAAGTATAGTGAATGTGCCCTCTTTGTTTCTTCGTTGTCATGGGCATTCAAGCCTATATCGCATTATTACTTTTCCCACAGTATTGCAATTTGCTGTCCGACGACAGAGATTTCTTGTTGCTTATTATAAGGAGTGAAGTACATGTTTTATGTCGCTAACGGTGTTCTCTACCCTTGATCATCCTTTTGTACTTTCTCACCTTTGTTTAATAACTTTTTTGTTATCTACAGTAGGGATTATTCGTCAATTACGGGTTAGTATTCCTTGGTTACAACTATTAAAGAAAACCGACTGCTGTTTTAAGAGGCGAAGGTTTCGAAAGGAAAGCATTAGATGTCAAATGAAGGAAGATTAAAGTTTAACGACCAGTCGACAACGAGGTCATAGACAAGGAACAGTGACTGAGAACAGAATGTTACTGGATCGTGGCCTACACTCGTGATTATTCAATCTTAATACTAAGCAAACGGCAAAGGAATTTTGCAAGTCAATTAAAGTTCAGGGAGAAGAAAAAGAAACATTGCCTGTGACGCTACAATTTTGGCAGAAACGGGAAAGGACCTGCAAGATCAGTTGAACGGAATTGGTAATAGCTTGAAAATAGGTTATAAGATGAATATCAAAAAGTAAAATGATGATGATGGAATTCAGTCGAATTTACTCATGTGGTGTTGAGGGAACTAGATTATGAAATGGGACTAAAGGTATAAAGGGCATCAAATGAAAAGGAGACGCACGGAAAAAAGTAAATAGAGTGTTTATTATTTCCCAACTAGTCACGGTAACTGTTAGTACATGTATCCCACTGTGATACAAGACTGTTAATGCCTTCGTGGAAAAATGTTTATGCTTGCGTACGGAACCATGATTGTAGCCAGACATGCTTCTCTTCGTCCGGAATAAATCAACGACCACGCATGTTTTTTTTCCATTACTCCAAAATATGGAATTGGCATCGGGAGAGACTATGACAGCATGTAGAACGTGTAAGGGCATCCCAGCAAAACTTCTGCAGCGTAGTCAAAACAACCTTGACAACACGGGGGCGGGCATTATCCTACAACAAGATGATACCATCCGTCAACGTTCCTGGGCCTTTGGACTTAACGGCGCGCTTCAATTTTTGCAGTGTCCACGCACCGCTGCGCGTAACAGTGTCGCCGTGTTCCAGAAAGTCAATGAGCAGCGAGCCCTTCCAGTTAAATTAAAAGGCCATCATATTGTGGAGGAGCTGGTAAGCCTGTTGTGTCGATTGCGCTGCAGAAGTTTCGCTGGGAAGTGCTTACATATCCTCCATAAAGTCCCGATCTTTCCCCATGCGATTTCCAAATTTTTGGAGATCTGGAGGAAGACTTTCGTGGCCGTCGATTTGTTTCGGACGAAGAGGTGCACGCCTGGGTTCAATTAAAGTTTCACAGACCATGACAAACATTTTTTCATGGGGGGCGCTGAACGTATTGCTTCACAGTACGATAAATGTATTGACAGTCAGTGCGACTACTTTTGAAATAGTAAACACTTTCCTTCCTTTTCTTCCATCTGTCTCGTTTTAATTGGACTATATATCACAGTTTTCTGTTGGGGAACAAAAAATTGTCACTGGCCGAAGTAGACAGAATATCAAATGCAGGCTGACAATAGCAAGAAAAGCGCTTCTGAAGGAGAGAAACTAATTAACACCAAATTCAGGACGTATTTTCTGCAGATATCGGGTGGTTATGATACAAAGGTCTAGTGTGATGTTTAACAATCGTATGGCACCGAAACTGGATAGAAATGGAAAGAAAAATCCTTTATCATTTAGCTACAATGTAGCAGGTCAGCAACTGGACGCAGTTAATTCCGTGAATTATCTGGGAGTAGGCATTAGGAGTGATTTAAAATGGAATGATCATATATAGTTGATCGTCGGTAAAGCCGAGGCCAGACTGAGATTCATTGGAAGAATCCTAAGGAACTGCAATCCGAAAACAAAGGAAGTAGGTAACAATACACTTGTTCGCCCACTGCTTGAATATTGCTCACCAGTGTGGGATCCGTACCAGACAGGGTTGATAGAAGAGATAGAGAAGATCCAATGGAGAGCAGCGCGCTTCGTTACAGGATCATTTAGTAATCGCGAAAGCGTTACGGAGATGATAGATAAACTCCAGTAGAAGACTATGCAGGAGAGACGCTCAGTAGCTCGGTACGGGCTTTTGTTGAAGTTTCGAGAGCATACCTTCACCGAGGAGTCAGGCAGCATATTGCTCCCTCTACGTATATCTCGCGAAGAGACCATGAGGATAAAATCAGAGAGATTAGAGCCCACACAGAGGCATGCCGACAATCTTTCTTTCCACGAACAATAAGAGACTGGAATAGAAGGGAGAACCGATAGGGGCACTCAAAGTACCCTCCGTCACACAGCGTCAGATGGCTTGCGGAGTGTGGATATAGATGTAGATGTAGATATTCTAATGCGTTGATGTTGAACCGATCTCAAGTGGAAAAAATAAATTACTTCCAATTTTGGCCACTAGGTGCAAATCTGGCGCTGAGAATGCAAGAAAACATATATAAATGTTTCCAGGTGTAATGGCTTAGCAACGGGACGTGGGTAAAAAAGGTCAAAAAAATGAGAAAGACATAATGTTGATTTTATTATCAGCTGTCGCATATACGATTTGTCCGATAAGGGCACCAGAGACATCGACGAGGTGCTGTATCTGTAAAATGACGTGATCATCAGCTGATCGCAGCAGTTCCAGTGGAATCTGCGTAATCTGTCTCTGTATTCTGTCCTTCGGGATCGAACGTCTTTCAGTTATCCCCAGAGCCAAAAGTGACATCGATTCAGATCAGGTGACTTGCAGACCATGCACATGGAAAGCGTCTGGAGATTACACGTTCGTGGAATCTTGCATTAAGCATATCTTTCACTGGGCGAGCGTCATGAAGTATTACCCCATCTTGAATGAATACAATGACTTCCACAAAGCTGTGCTCTTCCAGAGCAGGAATCACATGCTGTACAAGGAGGTCTCGATACACCTAAAGGCCTGGGTGTAATCTCTTCAAAGAAGAACGGAAAGAGTATAGGTGCTTATGCCAAACAGTCACGCCGGCCGGTGTGGCCGTGCGGTTCTAGGCGCTTCAGTCTGGAACCGCGCGACCGCTACGGTCGCGGGTTCGAATCCTGCCTCGGGCATGGATGTGTATGATGTCCTTAGTTTAGTTAGATTTAAGTAGTTCTAAGTTCTAGGGGACTGATGACCTCAGCTGTGAAGTCCCAGAGTACCAACAGTCACATACGGCGAGTGCAATGGCTGTTCGTGCAAAATACGCAGTTTATCATTACACCATTTTCGGCAGTTCGTTGTAATCACTCCACACTGCAGTGTAAAAAGTGTCTCGTCACTGTATAGAATAATGCGCGGCCACATACCATCACCGTCGATCGGTGCCAGAAACCGAAGAGCAAATGCAGAACGTTGCTGCAGATCATGAGGTTTCAGTTGCTGCACTGTCTGGATCTTGTGCGGGTACCAGTGTAAAATAGACCGCAAAATTTTCCGTCCTATTAGGATAGACAGTTCTCGTGACATTGCTCGAGCACTAGCAGTAGCCGAGCTCGTGCTGCATTGTCAGTTACAGTAACAGCAATCTCGTCAATAACTTTCACCGGGATAGGACACCTTCCTCTTCTAGGTGCTGCACACCAAGCTCAGCCGTGTTTCCCAATTTCATAATCATCCCCTTTAAACCATTTATGACATGAAGCCTCTCCTCAGACATTTTAGTGGGCGATACTCTCTTCATTCACCACTGTAATTGCTGCCGTTCACATAAAACAGTTTCACTTACAGCGCACTGTCTCCCTTCTCTATAGCCATACTGTCCACTCACGCTATGGCTTGTCAAATGACAGTGTGGAAGTCATACCGTAATACTAACAGTGTACAGCGCCAAATTTGCACCTGATGGCCACAATTGGAACTAATGTTTATCCAGCGTAAATCGGTTCCGTGTTAACGCATTAGCATATCTACCAAGTTTCACTGCCACACGATAATTATAGCCCAAAGTGCACTTTAATTGCAACCATCCGGTACTTGTCTGGAGCTTTAGCCTAGTAAGGAAGTGAACGTTGGACGATAAACAATGCCGCACAGGATGAGAGCAGAATCTTTTGAAGTGTGGTGCTGCAGGAGAAATCAGAGGATTAGTTGGTTAGATCGGATAACTAACGAAAATATACTGACTCGAACTAAGTATGTTCCAGCAGCCATGCATCGATTAAGTGGCTAGCAGAGGGTCGACAGGTGTGCGGGGTTGCATCAAACGAGTGTTAGGGCTGAAACCCACATCTACAACTTGCGTTGGTCTTCATAATCAGTTTTCAGTATTTAGGTAAATCTCCAGTTGACAGGGAGCCCACGATCTGTCAATTTCTTAGATATGTTAAGTAATTCTTTGCGCAAAAGGAAGTTTAGGAGCATGCATAGATAGGTTCACTATTTGCTGTATCCGATACAATACCGAAGTAGTTCTAGTTGTATCTTCAGAAAATACTGATGGAAAAAAAGTGTCTGTTTGAGTCGGAGAGAGACACAGTAGGTGACAATACCTATGTATAAGCAACCGGTATACAAATCTGAAGTCGCTCTCATCCCCCCCCCCCCCCCCAGTTGTAGGGAGGTGGTACGCCGGTGTCGTGCGTTAACCCCGCCGGATAAAGATCTCTTAATCGACACATTTGTTTCCCGACTGACTAGCTCGTGGAGACCGACAGTGAGCAACGATAAGCGGATACCGAATCGGTGCTCCGATTCCTCCCAGAAACAGATGCAACACAATGGGCGGGATCGGTGTTTGAGTACGGCTAAACTAATGAGCGTTTCGTCGGAAATCCTTCAGGCGGCTCATTACGGCGCTCCCGCGGGTCGCTGACGAGCCCTACCTGTCTCCAGAGCGCACGCTATCGGTAATTAGCCGGTGACGTCGGTCCGGTCTAATTGAATAGCCGCGGCGGCCGGGCCGACGCCGGCAGCTACCGGCTCCACGATTTACGGAGCCGCGTCCGACCATGCGTCATCTCGGCGGCAGCTCGAGGGCCGAAATAGAATTTCAGCGGTAATTACTTCGATTCCCTATCGAACAAAGAGCACCACAAGGCGCCCGCCGCGCGCTCAGCATTTCAGCTCCGAGCAGTGGGGGTTCACACACACAAACACACACACACACACACACACACACACACACACGAGCACAATTTACGGTGGTCGTGAATTAGAAACGTGCCTCGTATATACAAGCCGGTCTTAATTATACACTACAAATTGTAAAATAACTCACGAGCAGGCGCGCGCGCTCTCGTTACGTGGAAGGAGCTTGTCGGACGCTGCCGCAGGGCGGTCAAGTCATCCCAGTACACAGTCTGGCGTACAGCCGCACCTTGCGCGCTTTCATTGTTGAAAAATACCAGCAGGACAGTACTCCGACATCTTAAGGTTGACCGAATACACGTTTGATTTTCGTGATACCTACTGCTCTTCCCATTTCTCGTCTGTGTCTACATGACGATTGCTTTGCAATTCATACCTAAGTGTTTACAAAATTGTTAAGACTTTCGTGGACACTTGTTGGCAAACTGCCACTCGGCTTCTGTCCCAGGTTCATCGGCCGACGCTTTTGTTTGATGACTCGTCTGACGTTCCGACAGCACGAGTGGCAGCCATTGTCAAAACGTCACCCTCCATTGCTGTTGGTGGAGTCCACCACCAGCAGTAGAGGGTGATGCTTTGACACATCCAGCCATTCGTGCAGGCGAATCGTCAGAAAAACCATCAACCAGACGTCGGCCGAAGAAACCTAGACAGAAACCAACAGGCAGTTTGTCCATAAAGTGTTTGTTAGAGTGTTCATAGAACCACTTTCAAACTATTTCTTGAGAGCTCCACTCTCGAACAGCTCGTGAGAAAAATAAATTCCCAAAAACCTTTCCGTGTGATCTCCGGTCTCTCGCGCTTTATTTCGATGGTGATTCCTCCCTTTGTGGGTGGCAGCAAATAAAATATTATTGCATTCGGCAGAGAACGTTGGTGACAGAAATTTCGTTACTGACCGCAGTGCCGTATTCTGCCTGTTTACATATCTCTGTATTTGAATACACATGCCTATACCAGTTTCCTTGGCGCTTCAGTGTATATATGATACTCTGTCCCCTATTTCGCAATAATACAAACCGAGCTGCGCTTCTGTGAACTTTTCCGACGCCCTCCGTCAGTATATTGTGGTAAGCAGCAATTTCCCAGAAGAGGACAGGCCAGTATAGTGCATGCATTTTCTTTCGTAAATTTGTGTGCTTTTCTAAGTATTTTGCTAATAAAACACAGTCTTTGGTTCACCTTTCACGCATTTTCCATGTGACAGTTCCATTTTAAGTTCGAGCAAAGTATTTGTTCCAAAATGCTACTGAAAATCGATGATAATTGAGCGGATTACTGCCATTTCCTTTCCTGTATATTATTGTGACCCGTGTAACTTTCAGGCTTTAGGTACGTACCTTCCGTTGAGCAAACGGTTATTTGACTGCTAAAAATGGAGCTATTTCATCAGCATACTCCGAGAGGAACCTTATTGGTATAGAATCTGGACCAGAAAACTTGCCTTTATGAAACTGCTTAAGTTGCATCGTTACACAGTTCAGCTATTCTTGATTCGAATTCTGGAATATTCACTGCATCCACATAAGCAGTGAGACGATAGAATATTAATCAGTAAATGAAAGCTAGACAAGCGTTGAACTTTTTTCCTTCAAACCTGTGTCGAGTAAACACAGGCCATCAATTGCAAAGAGCGAAAATGTTTATAGGACCTTGGCAAAGTTACAGCCGTAAAAGTTACTTTTTACTTCGCCTACAGGAACCCCTACCACAGTCTGCCGCGAAGCGGGTGAGCAATTGAGTCCGCTGTTGCGTGACTTGCTTGCGCCCCTTTTGTACGAAGAAGTCAGGCGTGATTCTGTGCGCCCACGACACGGTTCCCAGGGTGGCTGGGAAACTTGAGCAGCATCGCGTGCCTGTGAACCAGGGAGTAATCACCAGGAAATTGAGAAGGAAACCCGTCGCACGCATCACCTGCTACGGTAAACAATGGATACGAATAACAGTTGTACCAGAAGTGACGTGGAACCTGTAGGAACACCTAATCGACAAAGGCTGGTGCTAAGTGTGCTCAGGAAGAAGTAGCGGTAGTTTTTGTATTAAGTTCCTATGGGACCAAACTGCTGAAGGAAGTAGCCATTCGGTTTAGGTCTGCCAGTCATTATTATGTGGAGGCAGCCGGGATATCCCTAATGAAGAAAAAAATGTTCATCACTTTTGTTCGAGCGGAAAGAGGAGGGGAACTGGTGACATGAGGCTTATGATCAAGAAATGCTGCACCAATGTCCTGTATTAAATCTCGTTTCCATCCGTAGTGTCTGATACAGTGAAGGCAGCAGAAACTGACAGCCATTGCCCTCATGCCGTTATTTCAGAACAGGAGGGTATGCGCCGGCTTCAGCTTTCGACCTATCCCTTCTCTCTCGTCTATAGCAAAACATCCGTTGAACAATACACTAACGACAAGCACCAAATTCCACGTAACAAATACACCTATATTTCCATCATAATAGAATTGAGGAAGAGATAGCATACCGTCTCCACTCTGACCTTTGACTGTACAACTGGAAAGTAGTATTCCCCGTTCCACCTCCTGCCCCCATCCTCGGCCTGCCGACTGCCTGATTAAGCTACTTACTTTGCTCTTGATATATTAATAATATATATTTTATCGACTAAATCTGGAATAAATTATGAGACGGGCCTGAATGTGACTGTTACGAACTTCACATGCAATAAAGAAATGTTGACTCTAGAAGAAAGTGAAGTAAACTGAAAACCGAATGTTTCTCAAGACTAAGAATACGCCTTAGACCAACGTTTAACATTTATCTTGTTAACGACGTTTTGATGACCGTAACGATTCTTTCATTTACGGTTAGTATCTAGTGGCTAGATTAGGCGTTTATCGATTGTGTGCCATTCTCGCATCTTTAAGCATCTAACTGTATCATTACGATGCACTGTGACATTTGATGAATCTGTTTAAACACTATACTTACTTATTCAGAGACTAGTTTTGTCATGTTATCATGTTCTCTTGTCTGCCTGAAAACAGACATGTGTGATTGTGTTGCCTGCCTAATACTAGTTTTATAGATCTAGCCTACGAAACACTGATTTCATAATACAGAAATACACAGAAAGATTGTGTATTACGCGTCGTGGAAAATAAGACTATGAATCTTCAAATTCGCCAGTTTTTTTCGTTCTTGGAAAGTTGTCATACTATTGTTGCCGAGCCCTTACTTTAATGTGATGAATAGCTGGAATGTCTCCGACGAGTATACTGTATAGCAGTTTCTAGAAGCCGACTACATATTGGTCTAAGAGCTAGCAGGGGTATCGTATCCCATCTGTGTTCGTCTAAGGAAGTAGGTCACAAAGTATATCACAAATTATGTAAGTAATTGATTTTATTCGTATCTGCTGTCGTTTGTAGGTAGCTTCCCTTGTCCTTCTAACGGAAAATTTCTATACGGTAGGCATTGTCAGTTTTGACTTTTAACAGAGAGACGAAGACTTTTAATGTAAGAATAAAAAAAACAGATGGTTCTTTAGCAGACAACAGAGATGTGCACGTTGAGAATCATTAGGATAAGAAAATAAACAACGGGATCATGGATTAGGCAGGAGGGAAGACAGCAACATGTATTAACTTACCGCGATAACTTCGCCAGGTTGGCGAACGGTGTCAGCATTCAAGAATAGCTTGAACGAGAGTTTTGTAGGCTACATTAGTCGATCGATTACACTTCCTTAGCATATTTTCTCTCTCGACCGTCTTTTTCTGTTCAGAGCTTCTCAGAAATTATGTTGTCCCTTGTTAGCCGTACGTGTACTATTCTACAAAGTCATGAAGATGCAAGATTCCTAGATGCAAATAACACTCGGATCATGCCATCTAAAGACAAAAACAGAGTACAGGCAGCCGAAATGCGGTTTCTCAGAGAAGTGGAAGGACTGTGACGGCTAGACAAAATGAAAGAGACAGAGATAAAATCAACGTGCACAGTTTACTCGAGGTCGGTGACAAGGAGCTGAGTAAATGGAGAAGGCACAAATTACGAGTGTAGGAGAGTAAGTTTCTCATAATAGTCTTAAACCATCAGCGTGACGGTAAGGAGGCATCGGACGAGCACTAAAAAAAAGAATGAAACAATAGAATAGGCACAGAAAGACCCAGCCTTTTTATGGAGAAATTTGAGGACATCGCTTAGGACACAGTTACTTCTATCGTTAATTCGACGACACTTTTGTCATCTAGCCCCACGGGTGTGAAAAACTGGGAGATTCTTAGAAGGCCTCGACAGCATTCACGACCACATTAATTTTACGATGGAAGTAGACATGGACGGTGCATTCCCCTTCCTTGACATCCTTGTTCGCCGGAAAATCAATGGGCACTTCGACCACAGTGTCTACAGGAAATCTATACGCACGGGTCGGTATCTTCTCGCTCTCAGCCACCGCCACCCGGATAAAAATCGTGGCGTATTGAACACCCTCGTCCATCGCGCTAAAATTGCCCCAGACGCTGAAAGTCTGCCGCTAAAGCCAAGACATCTCGGAAAAGTCTTCCGGAAAAATGGATACAATCAGGATCAGGTATCGTAAACTGTTTCTGGTGAAACGCGCAGAAGAAACACGTCCGAAGAAAAGAACAAGAAATGTGTTTTTGCCTTTCTGTGGCGCAGTGTAGGGAAATATTAGCTGGCTGCTGAAGAGACACAACATTTCATCAGCGTAAAGGCCCCCAGCAAAAATACGAGCAGCTCCCCCCGAGGTTCGATCGAGTCCTTCCTCGGGCACGGGTGTGTGTGTTGTCCTTAGCGTAAGTTAGTTTAAGTTAAAGTAGCGTGTAAGACTAGGGACCGATGACCTCAGCAGTTTGGTCCCATAGTAACTTAGCACCACCATCAAAAATACCACTGCTCATGAGGTCTGTGAAGGAGGATTTTGGGCTTAAAACGCTTTGAGTGCACAACGTACCATGTTAGTGTGGCTGCTACTATTTCGGCCAAACAGTACGCAGTGTGCAGCAACGCCAAACGACACACAAGAGGTGCCTAAGCCTATGCCATACTGAAAAATCTGCCGTGGCAGAACGTGCTTTAAAAATCGACACCGAATTTTATTCGACGAAACATCTTTGATTATGAGGAGGAAGGGATTTTGGGATAGCGTTATAAAAGAAGTTGTGGAAATAAAAATATCTGAAAACACCATCAATAAAGACGGCGATTTCCGACTCAGCAAAGCCTGGAACCAGGTCATCGCGGGGTGCAAGCGTATGCGATGGAAGCGGGACGAAAAAATTACTACATTTGGAGAGGAAGAGAGCACCAGTGACGTCAGAGTCAGCAGCACGGCTACATTAAGGCGGGGCAACGGCGACGCGGCAGCCATTTACCACTTGACAATGGCCGTGGAGAGCTCGATCAAACGCTCGTGAGATTTTAACCACCTGATATGGCTGGAAGTCCGAGAAGATTGTATTAATTCTGTTGACTCTGTCAGTCTATTTGACTGTGTCATTGCTTCAAACACCCGGTTAGGATGGTTGAGGCCGGAACATTTCCGCGACTACCATAAGCTACATCTAGTTCATCCGCTTCTCAGTGCGCATGCTTCCCAGTACCTTGTGAAATCGCAACTCAAGTCTCACTATTCTAGTATCCTCGCTGTGTCCATTCATAAAACAGTAACATACGCCATCTCGTTCTTGTTGTTACTGTTCGTCTCTGGAACACACTAACCTGCACTGTAACCACAATTCAATGTCCTGTTCCCTTTAAGAAAAGGCTGAAACACTTACTTTTGTCAGCCTCATTGCCTTCTCCTAAATTGTGCATCTAGAATCTATCTTGATCTTCGAGCTAATTTGGACTGAATGCGTCTGACACATTTGTCAAAAAAATGGTTCAAATGGCTCTGAGCACTATGGGACTTAACTGCTGTGGTCATCAGTCCCCTAGAACTTAGAACTACTTAAACCTAACTAACCTAAGGACATCACACACATCCATACCCGAGGCAGGATTTGAACCTGCGACCGTAGCAGCAGCGCGGCCCCGGACTGGAGCGCCTCGAACCTCACGGCCACCACAGCCGGCACACATTTGTCAACTAGATGGACAACTTTTCCCAGTACCGTTATCTTCTGATAATCCTGACCTTAGAATTCCCATGTTCTTTTTAGTGGACAGCACACCAACCACTGAACAATTTTAGTATCGTTTTCGGCAAGAATTACTCATTTGATTGCAGGAATGCATATGACATTTAAATTCTGCAGTTAGCAATTTTAGGTATAACTTCTGATGTATGGCAGTCATAATCAACCACTGTCGCAAACCGCCACTCAGCGACAGCAGTATATTTGTACATTTAAAAGGGCTACTCGGAAAGTAAGGTCCAGTCAGTCGTGAAATCGAAACCACTGTGAAAATCAAAAATGTTTCAGCAGCAACAGCTAGCTACACCTTCCAGCTACTGCTGTACATAGTCGCCGCTCCGACTTAGACGTTTGTGGTAGCGTTGTACCAACTTTCCAATACCATCGTCATAGAAGGCAGCCAGCTGTGCTTTTCACCAATTTTCTAAGCTGGTTCACAGTTCATTGTCTTTGCCAAAAAGTTGCCTTTAAATTTTGACGACAGCCAGCGGTTCATGTGAGCAGGAATCAAAATGAAAGAGAGCCATGACTGGGCTATATGGTGATTGACCAAACACTTTCCATCGAAAACGCTGCGGGAGTATCCTCATTGCCCCTGCAGTGTGCCACCGAGAATTTTCATGAAGAAGAATACGCATGACAGTTATGTTATGTGGGCTGCATGACATCAGGCGAAATCTCTCGCAAGCACTCATACTTGGCTGGAGACACAACTTATCTAGGCATCTTTACGTGCTCAGCCGGCCGGAGTGGCCGAGCGGTTCTAGGGGCTTCAGTCTGGGACCGCGCGACAGCTACAGTTGCAGGTTCGAATCCTGCCTCGGGCATGGATGTGTGAGATGTCCTTAGGTTAGTTAGGTTTAAGTAGTTCTAAGTTCTAGGGGACTGATGACCTCAGATGTTAAGTCCCATAGTGCTCATTTGAACCTTTACGTGCTCAATGCGCGCTCAGAACTGTAAAGAGGGACGTGACGCAATATACAGGCGTACTAGAGACACTGCCCAACACATGTGTGTAAAGCTTCGTCAGGTTTTCACTGTGGTTTCCTTTTCGCGCCTGATCGGACCTTACTTTCCCTCGCAATATCGTCCAAAGCATGATACCGTAAACTGGTATCGATACCGCTAGTCATCACCATAACTAGAAAAGAAATAGCAGAGAAAATCTGTTTTACTTTATCAACTCCTCGCAAAGGATGCAAGAGAACAAAGTAGAATGGAATTATCTACTTGTCATACCGTTTTTATTTTACTCTCTTATGTTGTCAGATATGTCAAGAGTTGAGAAAGTAAAATGAAGTTTCTCTTCTTTTTCTTGCCTGGTCCTGATGATGGCCAATTGTGGCCGACACCGGATAACGACATAAAATGTTTTCTGTCATTACCGCAAACGAAATACACTCCTGGAAATGGAAAAAAGAACACATTGACACCGGTGTGTCAGACCCACCATACTTGCTCCGGACACTGCGAGAGGGCTGTACAAGCAATGATCACACGCACGGCACAGCGGACACACCAGGAACCGCGGTGTTGGCCGTCGAATGGCGCCAGCTGCGCAGCATTTGTGCACCGCCGCCGTCAGTGTCAGCCAGTTTGCCGTGGCATACGGAGCTCCATCGCAGTCTTTAACACTGGTAGCATGCCGCGACAGCGTGGACGTGAACCGTATGTGCAGTTGACGGACTTTGAGCGAGGGCGTATAGTGGGCATGCGGGAGGCCGGGTGGACGTACTGCCGAATTGCTCAACACGTGGGGCGTGAGGTCTCCACAGTACATCGATGTTGTCGCCAGTGGTCGGCGGAAGGTGCACGTGCCCGTCGACCTGGGACCGGACCGCAGCGATGCACGGATGCACGCCAAGACCGTAGGATCCTACGCAGTGCCGTAGGGGACTGCACCGCCACTTCCCAGCAAATTAGGGACACTGTTGCTCCTGGGGTATCGGCGAGGACCATTCGCAACCGTCTCCATGAAGCTGGGCTACGGTCCCGCACACCGTTAGGCCGTCTTCCGCTCACGCCCCAACATCGTGCAGCCCGCCTCCAGTGGTGTCGCGACAGGCGTGAATGGAGGGACGAATGAAGACGTGTCGTCTTCAGCGATGAGAGTCGCTTCTGCCTTGGTGCCAATGATGGTCGTATGCGTGTTTGGCGCCGTGCAGGTGAGCGCCACAATCAGGACTGCATACGACCGAGGCACACAGGGCCAACACCCGGCATCATGGTGTGGGGAGCGATCTCCTACACTGGCCGTACACCACTGGTGATCGTCGAGGGGACACTCAATAGTGCACAGTACATCCAAACCGTCATCGAACCCATCGTTCTACCATTCCTAGACCGGCAAGGGAACTTGCTGTTCCAACAGGACAATGCACGTCCGCATGTATCCCGTGCCACCCAACGTGCTCTAGAAGGTGTAAGTCAACTACCCTGGCCAGCAAGATCTCCGGATCTGTCCCCCATTGAGCATGTTTGGGACTGGATGAAGCGTCGTCTCACGCGGTCTGCACGTCCAGCACGAACGCTGGTCCAACTGAGGCGCCAGGTGGAAATGGCATGGCAAGCCGTTCCACAGGACTACATCCAGCATCTCTACGATCGTCTCCATGGGAGAATAGCAGCCTGCATTGCTGCGAAAGGTGGATATACACTGTACTAGTGCCGACATTGTGCATGCTCTGTTGCCTGTGTCTATGTGCCTGTGGTTCTGTCAGTGTGATCATGTGATGTATCTGGCCCCAGGAATGTGTCAATAAAGTTTCCCCTTCCTGGGACAATGAATTCACGGTGTTCTTATTTCAATTTCCAGGAGTGTATTAAGTGTACAATTAAAGAGTCTGTCACTGTCTCTAGAACAAAATGTCATTTTTTTCGACAGCAATATATAGCATAAGATCTTAATAGCATTTAACAGGTCTTGCACTTGGTGTACATGCCACCTTTTCAGTAGGAATGCGGATGTATCAAGTTATCAAATGAGTGTCAGTGACATATAAAAAGCTGACAAACCCAGTATTTGCCCAGGTACTCATATTGTCAAATTTCTTATAGAAACGGGAACAAAAAATGCCGGAAACAAAAAGTGATCAGTAAAATATGAAATCAGAGACACTTTCAGCCGTCTATATTCCCAATTTCATTTTATTTTTGCAAAAATAAAATAAAATTGAAAATATAGACGTCTGAAGCTGTTTCTGATTGACGTTTTATAGTGATTAACAGAAGTTCCGCAGCCATTTTGTATTAAGAAGGATTTACAGAGAAAAATGAACCGTGAAGAGTAAAATTTAAAGAAATTCATTCCCATGTATCCGTGAAAACACATCTGAAATTATGAAACCGTTGTACAAAGAAATATGCACAATGTACAAATGTATAAATACAGTATCCAAATTAAGTAACATGGTATGCAAGATAGAGATTCTCTGTAATGTTTACTTAATTCAGTGTCTGACGTTATTTCTTTTGAACTATGTGTAGTAAAACGATAAATTCGTGTAGGTATACGTGGATACTGTCTGTGAAATGTGTTGCAACTCGAGTTAGTAGCAAAGAGTGTAGTGGGACGAAATTAAGCGTCACCCATCCACCAAAGTCAGCCCAGTTTGCAGGTGACTATAAGTTTAATTTAGTTTTGTTTATGTGTTTTCTTATTATTTGTAATAGATGTGAATTATTCAAAAGTTTTGTATTTTTTTTATGTGTTTCATGTACGGAGAGGGCGGCGCAACGAACGGGGACAGCATCTTCGTTGCCGTGACCAGAGAGGAAATTGCTGGCCGCTATACGTCGCGGGTCGACAGCCAAGGAGCAACAGAAGATCCTGGAACCGAGTTGTTGCGTCGTGCTTCTAAAAATTAAAAATGAATTTTTATACTCTTTTTGTACAACAATGACGTCATATAGAGCTTAATCTTATTGAAATGTCAGTCACTAACTCTCAACGCTCAAGTTCACATCTGTATGTGTAGGAAGCTAATAAAATAGTGTATGCTACTAAAGTTGAAACACGTGTCTTGAAGATTTATTTATGAAGAATTATGTGAACGGATTAATAATTTATTTGACAAGATTCGTGATTCTTACGGCGTTCACCGAAACTTTGAATCTAAAAAGTTTATTTAATGTGTGATTCTGATATCGATTAGATAAAGATAACGTGTGTCAATATAATTTCTGAGGAGAAACAAACGAAATTTAAATTCGAAAAAGTTACATAAACCAATTGGCCCAAGTGATGTAATTCTTTGCACACGACTCAATTGATGTTTTACAGTTTCGTTCAAGAACCATTCTATGACAATTTAAAAGAATATGAATCATTTTTGAAGTGGGTTGTAACTGACGTAGGTGACGAAGTCTGCACATGGTCATACATATATCAAACGAAAAACTAATACGTCGTTACACTACAAGAGGTAATAAATTTAAATATCATTTATGAAGCGGCAGTTTTTGACGCATGTCAATGTTTATGACATCATATATTCTGAACTATATGTGCTACCATGATCTACTTTTGTAGATGCATTTAGTGCAAGTGTGGATCCTTTCTGTGAAATTTATTGGAATGTAGTTGGTAGCACAGAAGTAATAAACTTAAACGTCATGCACGATGTGGCAATTTTTCACTCGTCCCATTGTTTATGACGTCATATTTCCTGAATATGATAGATGAGTACTTCTTAGCCACACAGAGGCTACAGCCTGACAGTAAGGGGTATGTGTACTAAGTTTAGTTGAAATTGGTCCAGTGGTGTAGGAGGAGGTGTGGAACATACACACACATATATACATCCGTTTGTATAATATGAATGGATATTGATGCCAACAGTCACAGTGGTAACATCGGTCCCCCTCAGATCTCCGAAGTCATGCGCTGGGCTTGGTGGCTAGCACTTAGATGGGTCTCCGTCTGGGTCTGCCGAACACTATTGGGAAGCTGGGTGCGCTCAGCCCTCGTAAGGGTAATTGAGGAGCTACTTGACTGAGAAGTAGCGGCTCCGTCATGAAAACTGACAACGGCCGGGAGAGCACTGTGCCGACAACATGCCCCTCCGTGTCTGTAACCACTGGCGCCTATTGGCTGAGGATGACACGGAGGTCGGTCGGTACTTCCGAGGCCTGTGGCCTGTTCGGACGGAGAGAGAGAGAGAGAGAGAGAGAGAGAGAGAGAGAGAGAGAGAGAGAGATTATATTGATATTCTTCTATTGAACTCAATTTTGAGGCAACTATGAGTTATACATCAGAAAGAAAGATGCTAAAAAGACGTTTTGTCCATTACCAGAAGATGGTCCACATAAATTGAAACTGGAAGAACATTTCAATAAAATTATACAGCAGCTTATGGCGTAAATAAACATGTCTAAAGCTGTGGAACACCACATTCCAGATTATGACTTGAGAGAGGTGTGCAAAACTTAACGCCCGGATACACATTTCCAAAATAGGACCCATATATTCCCAGTGATCTCCTTCGACGCCCCACCGCTGGACCAACTGAACAAAAACTAACGGCTCCACAGGCGTACAATAATACTGATCTCCCGGTGCGCATTTAGCGAAGCAAATTCCGAGAATATTTTTACTCCAACGTCCGACATAAAACACACACGGCAGGTAGATGCGCCGGAGCGAGGAGAAAAAAAGTGTCGAAGATGGATGTGGTACTCCGCGTCAGGGTTGCCAATATTGCCGGCAAACTAGTCTCGGTGGGCCGCGCGTTTTCTTCCGCGTCGCGAAGCGCGCGAAGAGTTACGGCCTCAATTTGTGAGTTATTAGCCAGCGTTCTCCAGCCGGCCACCCTTCCTGTGTGCCTCCCACCCTCCGTCACGCACCGCACACACGCTCCGCTCACTTCCCAAATACCCGCGCCCGCCGCCGCCGCCGCCGCCATCTTCCCCCGCTGGCTGGGTTTTTACCCTGCCGGCCAGTGCCACCTCTAAATCTGGCGGCTGCCTCTTGTCTCTGCTGCCCACTCTTTTTTTTAACTGCCCCTCGTTTTTTATCCGTCGCGTGCTCCTCTCCCTCCCCCTCTGTCTCTCCCGCACGCGCACGCCACATACGCGCCAGTGAGCCCAATGATCCTCCCGCGAGCAATTAAAATATTTCGCCCTATATCAGCGGAAGGACGCCCGCGCCGCCGCCGCTGCCGCCGCCGCGGCAGAGTCCGTCGGGCCGCGATAAAGAACGGCGGCTCGCAAATCCGCTCGTTATAAACGTCCCGGCCACGGCTCGTAAAGAAGTCTGCGCGGCCGCCGCTGTATATTACGCACGGCTTCGCTCTGGAGGGCCTGCGGTCCCACGGCGCGCACAGTGTCTGCGCGTTCCGCCAGCGTTTATTGCCCGCTTGGCCAGCCCTTTATTGGTATTCACATTCGAGAATAAGACGCAAGGTACACGTACACTGTACGGCCCCAATGGTTGGGCACTTATTGGACAGTCACATCAATTTAATATCTACACTACCGGAAAAAAAGATAGTACACATGGAAAGACGACGTCGGTTTTGATCCGTGACGTCACATGCCGCCTGGGGGATAGGAGGTGTACTGTAATGGTTTCAACGTCGTCCACCAACAGATATCGTAGTGGCGTAGCTTCCACAACGCCATCTGTGTCTGCCTTTTAACAGAGAATGCTCACAGCCAGAAGTCTCAGTGTGGTGTAAACATGTGAAGCAAGCCGGCAACCGCGCAACGAAGACACGCACCTGCTTTTTACAGCCAACTGAGCGAGTTGGAAAGAGCTGAAATTGTGGTCTTCCCAGTGGCGGGATGGTCCATTCGGAGAAGAGCAACACAATATAGTCGTGCTACTTCAGTTGTGCAGCTGTGCTTGTGTCAGTGGTCACGTGAACGTTCTCACACCTGTAAATGAGGTTCTAGACATCCACATAGCACAGATACCAGTCGAGAGCGTCGTATTGTAAGGGCAGCAGTGGCACAGATAAGAGGGCTTTTGGGGCCAGATATGTCAATACAAACTCTTGGGAATCCTTTACTAGCAGTGGAACTACTACCTTCCTGTCATGCATGAGTCGACTGCTACTGTCAGAGCGTAGTTGGACTGGCGCGCTGAGGTCTTCAGCGATGAAAGCAGATTCGGCCTGCACGCAAGAGATGGCCGTTTGTGCGTACAGTGTAGATCTCGTGAGCACTGTACTGTTTCCAGACTCCTGCAGTCTTCAGGAGAGAGCCAGATGGGATGCGGTGGTGAGGACCTAGTTACGCTCTAGAGCACCAAGATAATATCATAGACAATAACACATTTATTAGGCTGTAATGCTGGTTTGCCTTCCAAAGAGACATATCTCAGCTAGGCTGGCAGAACAGCACATCGTCAGCAGAGGAAACCCGACGTACAGAATGGCCAGCACAGTGGCGGCTGTCATGCCACAGGACAGCCGGTGGCTCCAAAACGCTCTCACTGACGTCGAAGACTTGCACTCAGGGCTCTCGCCCCAGGTCCACCTGAGGTACTTGTTGACGCCCAACAAGGGTGGGCCCTCAGATCCTGTTTGGGAAACGGTAGCCATCAGCATCAGTGTTGGCCTCAGGAAGGCAGAGGAGGACAGTATCCAGGTCACGCTGGTCCAGCCTCCAGCAGGCCTGCAGGGTGATGGCGGCCGCACCTCATCAGTTTGGATTGCAGCTGGCAGCGGCAACGTCCCCCCAGCAGGAATCGTGCTTTCATAGACTTATGAAAGACAGCTATATGTGCCGATTGTCAGCTTTCGTGGTTTATGCTCTGCAACTGACACAAGGGCTGATACTACATAGTAGTCAGTCGGCAATCATCACTCAGCAATTAGACATTTGTTAAGAAAGGTGAGGTATTTATGTTGGCACTTCCTGTGCACTCTGCGGTAGTGGCGATAGCTATGACATCATGTGGTCTGTCAGCTCTGAGTGACTTCACACTTTCGCGGCTTCACCTTTCAGAGGCTTTTTTCTGCTGCCTCGAAACACGAATACTTTTTTTTTTAGGACATCATATTCGCTGTTGACTGACTGTTGTCCTTTTAAAAACTTGTACATGACTGAACCCCGACCATACAAAGTTAATGAATACTTATTGTTGCATTGTACCTGGTCTGCTTTGTCGCTTGTATGACGGTATTCCCAGGTTTCCGTAATGTCACTGTGCTTCTCTTGCAGACCTGGGCACTCGGTGTTCCCCTGTGCGGCGATAGCTTCCTTGTTTGCCGCAACTCGCTCAGCATTTCCCCCTAGCTGGCAGTCTACTGGTCACTGACACAGGTGGTTCTGCTTCCAGGTGTTGCCTGGATAGAATTTGAACGAATTTTGTAGTGTCCGCTTGGGATATTATCCTGGAGCGTAACAGCTGTCTCATAGAGTCCATTCATCCAGGACACATTGGCCCCATCCCACGCCTTATGATCTAGGATACAAATGAGCTACAACTCCCGTTCAACTTTGGTGTTTCTGGTTGGGATGCTAACCAGAGCTCTGTACGTGTAGAACTTTGTTAGATCAGTTCTTTTGCCATTCTTGCAACAGGAGGTGATGTGTTGTTCCAAAACGATAATGCTCGCCCACATAAGGCCCGTGAAACTCAATGTGCTCCATGAAGTGCAGCAACTTCCCTGGCCAGCACAGTCTCCGAACTTGTGTCCAGTCGAGCACACGTGGGACTGATAGGACGAGATGTGACTCGTGCGTCTCGTCAGCCAACAATTCTTACATAACTACGTGAAAAATTCGGGCAGGCATGGCATATTGTATCCCTGGGCAGTATTTGCCATCTGTACGATCGACTTCATGCAGAGTCAGCGCTTGCTTTGCCAGCGATGGAGGCCAAATACTTTTATGGGTGTTTCAGCATGGGTCGGTACCTGGTGCCGCTTTACCGCTTGTGCTATTGTTCTTCAAATGTAATCATTTCCTGTATACCATATGCACTGATCCGAAAATAAATCATGAGTGAATTGGAAACCTCTAAAGGGTCGTACTAATTTTCTTTCTGGATGTGTAGTTGTAACGTTTCAAGACTACGTGAAATGGAGGGTTAGTTGTAGACATGGCGAATCGTCGACTTTGGTTGTTGGGAGACTACTGGGAAAGTGTAGCTTATCTATAAAGCGGATACTTCTAGGAAAGTGTAGCTTATCTATAGAGCAGACCACTTTCGTAACACTTGTGCAAAGCATTCTTGAGTTCTGTTTGAGTGTTTGGGAAGTGTACCAGGCCGGATTAAACGAAGACATCGAAGGATTTCGGAGACGAACTGCTAGACTGCCTACCACTTGTTTCGATCAACACGCGAGTATTATGGGAATATAACGTGAACGCAAATGAGAATCGCTGGAGGGAAGGAACACTACTGAGAAAGTTTACAGAACGGGCTTTTGATGCAGATTTCAAAATGGTCCTGCTGCCATCAACGTGTAAGAGGGTAATCAAATGCAAATGAAAAAGATGGGAAAACAGTCAGTAAACTATTTATTATTTCAAAAGTATTCGCTATAATTGTTAAAACGTATATCACAATGTGAGGAGAGACGGCCAGTGTATTTCTAGATGTGCACTCTTCGTTCGAAGCAAATCTTCGCTCATGAATGCGTTTCTTCAAGGTTCCAAACATACGGAAATTTCGTAAGGAGAGATCGGGGCTGTGTGCAGAATGTGTAAGGGCTTCCAGAGACTATGCAGTGTAGTTGAAACAACATGCCAACAAAATGCCCGCCTCCATGTTGCCAAGATTGTTTCTACTACGCTGGAAAGCCCTTGCACATCCTTCTTACAGTGCCGATCTCTCCCCATGCGATTTCCATGTTTTTGGAGGCATCGCGAAGACATTCGTGGCCGTCGATTTGCTTCGGACGAAGAGGTGCACGCCCCGGTACAATCATGGTTCCATAGACAGCCGCAGTCTTTTTCCATGAAGGCACCGATCAACTTGTCTCACAGTGAGATAAATGTATTTTCATTTGATTGACCCTTACACATCTCGCGTAAGGATCGCAAAGAAAAGAGAAATTGGAGCTCGTACCGAAACATACAGGAAGTCTTTCTCACAGCCCCCATTGCCAGGTGGACCAGGCACCCTCCGCCATACACCGTATGGTGGCTTGTGGAGTGTGTATGTGAATTGTACCGCGACTATGGCGAACCATACCTCGTCCTACAGTGATTGTAGGGGATGCACGCGACAATAGCCGTACATTACTAACGTTACTCTGTTGTACAATTGTCGAACATGTTTCATACTCACCTATCATCTCTTTTCTCAATAACGCAAATCTCATGTTTAACAATCAACATGGATTCCACAAACGGAGTCCTTATAAAACTTAGCCTGGTCTGCTCGACCGTGAGGCCCAGATCGCCATAGAGAACGGCATCCAAGTTAATGCTGTGTACCTTGTCTTTCGGAAGGCTTTCGATACTGTTCCAGACTGTCATACGGTCCTTTAGCGAACAACGTACGAACTCACCGAGTATCAGACGAGATTTGTGAGTGGATTCACGACTTCGTTCTTAACGAACATAATCTACAGATGTGCAGGTATTGTCAGGAGTACCACAAAGAAGTGTAATGCTATATCGCTATTGTTTGCAGGATATGTCAATGATATACACAGTCCGGTAACACTTAATGTGACCACCTCCTATGCTCGACGTCAACGTGCAATAACCACACACAGGCGACAGGTGGCAGCACTAGGAGTGGAGGCTGTATAAAGTGTGTCGGAGGGGACGCGGGAACAGCACGGCATTTCTACTGTTCGACTCGCTGCGTGTCGCATCGTTGCTGCTGTCGCTCGTCTCACCGACTACACATCACCGACATGTCTGGCCACAGAAAAGGAGGCAAAGTTGCTGCTGTAGCAGAATTCCTGCTAAAGCTGGCCGGGAACGGCCTCGGCAACGAGAAGACCAAGAGATGCAAGGCGAAGAAGGAGCAGCACTGCCGCTGCCAGAAGATAGGGCATGTAGCAAAGACCTGCACGGGCGCAGTGGCTTGTGTGAAATGCGCTAAAGCGCATGATACATGCTACTGTGTCAAACAGAGATGTTGCTGCCACATACGTGCACTGCTGCGGCGTTCACTGCTAGCAGATGCAGCTACATCCAAGAGCCGCGGGAAGAAACAGAAGAAGGGAGGCAAGGCTGCCACACATGCGACACAGCCCCCCCCCCCCCCCCCCCCCCGTCCACTGCCCTATACAGGAGGAGGAAGTGGGCCGCGTCGCCACGAAGAAGGCAACGGTGACTTCCGCGCAACGTTGCGGAAGGCCACCGATGACGCCAGCCACCACCAGGACGGGGATAGACTCACCTTGGCCAATGTGGAAACGCATGCAGCTAGGCTGATGGCCAGGAAGCTAGAGATTATAGCCCCAGAGGTGACACCGGCACCTGCCCACTCTCGCGAACCGTGGGCGGCAAGAAGACCAGCCATCTTTTGTCTTCCTGTTGTTTGAGGGCGGCGCTCCACTAAATCACTGTGTCTCTCCACGAGAGCTCCCATCCCTACCAAGACTATCCCTATCCCTTCTCCCATACCACCCCTATCATTTCCGCTGAGGGAGTTAGCACCTGAATTGGAAATTCAAGAAGCAGGAGTTCATCCCGAGACAAGCTCTCTAGCTAATTCCTATCCCATCTTCTCCCCTAGAGACTGAGAAAACTTGACCAAGGAAGCGAACAGGTACAACCAGAACAACACCACACAGGATCCTGCCCTCGGTGATCTTTTAACATCAAAGCCGACAAAGAAGAAGAAGAAGAAGAAGAAGAAGAAGAGAGAGTCAATTAAGGCCCTTCAACCACTCACCACTAACGTCCAGCCTGACTGGAAACCATGTTACTTTTGTCCCTTCCAGATCATTCTCAGGCCACTTCATCAAACACACGTCATTATCACTACTCCATGACAAACAGGAGGAACAGAAGTTAACTGCGATATCATCCACGACCGAGGTCTAAGGGTAAGGTCCGTCTGTCAGCGTCAGTATGGGAGAACACTGCAGTCGTTGTCGAAACGCGGAAACAGGCAAATTGTCTGGCAGCCAAAAGGGCATGATCTTTGGCTTTCACGCCACGGATGGAGCCGAGCAGTTTCTGAAATGGCTAAGTTTGTAAACTGTTTACATGCCGCCACGGTTAAAATATACCGTGCGTGACATGATGGCGCAATCCAAAACCGGAGCCAACGCAGCTGTGGTTCACCATAGGTCATAGATGACAGGAGTGAATGACGGCTGCCAAGATGTGTACAGACGAACAGACGTACAACTGTTGAGCAACTGGCCAACCAGATGAACCAAGGAACAACCAACAGTATCTCCTCAACGACCGCTGAGCGAATGTGCCTATAGGCCTCTGTAGCAGGAGCTTGTCTCACGTATCCATGACGACTGTTGTTCATCGGTGACGAGAGATGAAATTTGCACGCCAATATCCCAACTGGATGTACGCTGAGTGGTGACAGGTGGCGTTTTCAGATGAATCAGGTTTTATGCTCCATCGGACAGAAGGCCATTGGCGTGTATGACATGAAACATCCGAAAACAAATTTCCTGCAACACTCATCAAAAGGGTCTAGGCTCGACGGCGTTTCCTAGGTCATCATTCTGGAAGGCACAAAAGGATGCATCTATTCTTGGGGGCCATGTCGACCTCTACAAAATGGTTCAAATGGCTCTGTGCACTATGGGACTTAACGTCTGTGGTCATCAGTCCCCTAGAACGTGGAACTACTTAAACCTAACTAACCTAAGGACATCACACACATCCATTCCCGAGGCAGGATTCGAACCTGCGACCGTAGCGGTCGCGCGGTTCCGGACTGAGCGCCTAGAACCGCTAGACCACCGCGGCCGGCTCGACCTCTACAGGTAGATTGGTTTTTCTCAGCATGATGGCAAGACCCATTCTCGACTACTGCCCTTACCTGTTCCACTTAATGATAGAGATGTAGCAGTCCAACGAAGAGCGATATGTTTCGTCACCGGACGATTCGCATGGCGCGAGGGCGTTACTAAAGCGTTCAACCAACTCCAGCGGCGTACCCTACAAGAGAGACGTCGCCCATCACGGAAAGGTTTACTACTGAAATTCCGAGAGTGTTCGTCCCAGGAAGAGGAAGACAACATACTGCTGCCTCCCAGATGCATCTCGAGAATAGCGACAAGAAAATCATAGGAATTAGAGCTCATATGGAGGTTTACCTAAAGTCATAGATGACAGGAGTGAATGTTTCTTCCCATGCACATCTACATGGATACCCTGGTTCAAATGGCTCTGAGCACTATGGGACTTAACTACTGAGGTCATCAGTCCCCTAGAACTTAGAACTACTTAAACCTAACTAACCTAAGGACATCACACACATCCATGCCCGAGGCAGGATTCGAACCTGCGACCGTAGCGGTCACGCGGTTCCAAACTGACGCGCTTAGAACCGCACGGATACCCTGCAAATCACACTTAAGTCCCTGGCAGAAGGTTCATAGAACCATCTTCACAATTATTCTCTCTTTCCCCACTCCCGAACAGAGCGCGGAATAAAGCGAAAAACCTATAGCTTTCCGTGCGAGCTCTGATTTCCCGTATTTTATTGTAATGCTCGACCACCGCTCGTGATCTCGCGATAGCGTTGTCGCTTCCTGAGCACGGGGTACCGGGTTCGATTCCTGGAGGGGTTAGGGTTTTTTCCTGCCCCAATATGATTGGGTGTTGTGTCGTTTTCATCATAATCATCCATTCCCATTACGGTCGGAGGAATGCAACGGCAAACCACCTCCATTAGGACCTTGCCCAGTACGGCGGTGAGGGTCTCCCGTATCGTTCCCCTACGCTCTGTCAAGAAGAATGGGACGTTATTTATTTCTTCATCTACATCTACATGGATACTCTGCAGATCACATTTAAGTGCCTGGCAGAGGGGTCATCGTACCACCTTCACAATTTTCTATTATTCCAATCTCGTATGGCGCTAGGAAAGAATGAACACCTACGTCTTTCCGTACGAGCTCTGATTTCCCTTATTTTATCGTGGTGATCGTTCCTCCCTATGTAAGTCGGTGTCAACAAAATATGTTCGCATTCGGAGTAGAAAGTTGGTGATTGGAATTTCGTGAGAAGATTCCGTCGAAACGAAAAACGCCTTTGTTTTAATGATGTCCAGCCCCAATCCTGTATCATTTCTGTGACACTCTCTCCCATATTTCTCGATAATACAAAACGTGCTTCCTTTCTTTGAACTTTTTCGATGTACTCCGTCAGTCCTATCTGGTGATGGTCCCACACCGCGCAGCAGCATTCTAAAAGGGGACGGACAAGGGTAGTGTAGGCAGTCTCCTTAGTAGGTCTGTTACCTTTTCTAAGTGTCCTGCCAATAAAACGCAGTCTTTGGTTAGCCTTCCCCACAACATTTTCTATGTGTTCCTTCCAATTTCAGTTGTTCGTTATTGTGATACCTAGGTATTTAGTTGAATTTACGGCTTTTAGATTAGACTGATTTATCGTGGAACCGAAGTTTAACGAGTTCCTTTTAGATCTCAAGTGGATGACCTCACACTTTTCGTTATTTAGGGTCAACTGCCACTTTTCGCACCATTCAGATATTTATTCTAAATCGTTTTGCAGTTTGTTTTGATCTTCTGATGACTTTATTAGTCGATAAACGACAGCGTCATCTGCAAACAACCGCAGACGGGTGCTCAGATTGTTCCCCAAATCGTTTATATAGATAAGGAACAACAAAGGGCCTATAACACTACTTTGGGGAACGCCAGAAATCACTTCTGTTTTACTCGATGAATTTCCGTCAATTACTACGAACTGTGACCTCTCTGACAGGAATCACAGATCCAGTCACATAACTGAGACGATATTTAATAAGCAAGCAATTTCACTACGAGCCGCGTGTGTGGTACAGTGTCAAAAGCCTTCGGGAAATCCAGAAATACGGAATCGATCTGAAATCCCTTGTCAATAGCATTCAACACTTCATGTAAATAAAGAGCTAGTTGTGTTTCACAGGAACGCTGTTTTATAAACCCATGTTCACTGTGTGTCAATAGACCGTTTTCTTCGAGGTAATCCATTATGTTCGAACATACTACCTTTCTTGAATATTGGTGTGACCTGTGCAACTTTCCAGTCTTTGGGTACGGATCTTTCGTCGAGCGAACGGTTGTATATGATTGTTAAGTATGGAGCTAATACATCAGCATACTTCGAAAGGAACCTAATTGGTATACAGTCTGGACCAGAAGACTTGTTTTTATTAAGTGATTTAAGTTGCTTCACTACTCCCAGAATATTTACTTCTACGTTACTCATGTTGGCAGCTGTTCTCGATTCGAATTCTGGAATATTTACTTCGTCTTCTTTTGTGAAGGCATTTCGTAAGGCTGTGTTTGGTAACCGTGCTTTGACAGCGCTGTCTTCGATAGTATCTCCACATTGCTATCATGCAGAGAAGGCAGTGATTGTTTCTTGCTGCTAACATACTTCACATACGACCAGAATCTCTTTGGATTTTCTGCCAGGTTTCGAGACAAAGCTTCGTTGTGGAAACTGTTATAGGCATCTGGCATTGAGGTCTAGGCTAAATTTCGAGCTTCTGTAAAAGATCGCCAATCTTGGTGATTTTGCGTCTGTTTAAATTTGGCATGTTTGTTTCGTTGTTTCTGTAATAGTGTTCTAGCCCGTTTTGTGTACCGAGAAGGATCAGCTCCGCCGTTTGTTAATTTATTTGGTATAAATCTCTCAGTTGCTGCCGATACTATTTCTCTGAATATAAGCCACATCTGGAATGAGTGGATATTGTCTCTCTGGATCTCGCTACGACAACTCTGTGTTCGCTAATCCCTGAATCGGTTTTGATGCTCTTTATTAACTCAGGATTATTTGTTGCTAAGAGTTTCCACCTAGGTGGGTCGGAGTCAACAAAATATCTTCGCATTCGGAGGAGAAAGTTGGTGATTGAAATTTCTTGAGAAAAGCCTGCCGCAACGACAAACGCCTCTGTTTTAATTATGTCCGCGCCAAATCCTGTATCATGTCCATGACACACTCTCCCCTGCATCTCGATAACACAAAAAGTGGCACTCTTCTTTGAACTTTCCCGTTGTAGTCCGTTAATTTTATCTGATAAGGATCCCACGCCTCACAGCAGTACCTCAAAAGAGAAAAGACAGATGTATGTTGCTTCTTCTAAGCATTCTGCCAATAATACACAGTCTTTGGTTCTTTTTCCCACAAAATTTTCTATGTGTTCTTTCGAATTTAAGTCGTTCGTAGAGATAATTCCTAGGTCTTTAGTTTAACCTAAGGCCTTTAGATTTGACTGATTTATCGAGTAACCGAAGTTTTAGCGGATCCTTTTAGCACTCATGTGGATGACCTTGCACTTTTCATTATTTAGGGTAACTGCCAATTTTTACGCCATACAGATATCTTTTCTAAATCGTTTTGCAACTTATTTTGATCTCCTGATGACTTTACTAGACGCTAAACGACAGCGTCATCTGCAAACAACCTAAGACGGCTGCTGAGAGCCTGTCCTAAGCCGTTTACACAGATAAGGAACAGCAGAGCGCCTATAATACTACCTTGCGGAACACTAAAAAACGTTTCTGTTTCACTCAGTGACTTTCCATCATTTGCTACGAACCGTGACCTTTCTGACAGGAAATCAGGAATCCAGTAGCATAACAGAGACGATATTCCATAAGCACGCAATTTGATAACAAGTCGCTTGTGTGGTATGGTGTCAAGAGACGTCTAGAAATAGGGAATCAATTTGAAATTCCTTGTCGATAGCGGTCATTACTTCTTGAGAATAAAGAACTGGTAGTGTTTCACAAGAACGATGTTTTCTAAATCCATTTTGACAGTGTTTCAATAGACCGTTGTCTTAGAGGTAATTCATAACCCCTGAACAGAATATATATTCCTAAATCCTTAATGATATGGATATGTAATTTGATGGACAAGTCTCGTTGCCTGCCTTAAAGATTGGTGTGACGTGTGCAACTTTCCAGTCTTTGGGTACGGATCTTTCGTCGAGCTAGCGGTTTTATATGGTTGCTAAGTACGGACCTGTTGCATCAGTATACTCTGAAAGGAACCTTTTCGGTATACAGTATGAACTGGAAGACTTGCTTTTATTAAGTGATTTACGATGCTTCAGTGTTTCGAGAGCATCTATTTCTAAATTACTCATGGTGGGAGCTGTTCTTGACTTGAGTTCTGGAATATTTACTTCGTCTTCTTTGGTGAAGGCATTTCGGAAGACTCTTTTTAGTAACTTTGTTTAGCAGCACTATCATCGATAGCATTTCCATTGCTATCGCGCAGAGAAGGCACCGATTGTGTCTTGCAGCTAGCATACTTTACATACGTCAAGAATCTCTTTGGATTTTCTGCCAGGTTTCGAGACTAAGTTCCGTTATGGAAACTATTACCTTATAAGCATATCGTGTTAAAGACCGTGGTGAATTCCGAGATTCTGTGAAAAAAATAAAAAAATGAAATAACGTTGTGGCATTGTCAGCCGGGAGACCCCATCCGAGGAAGTTCGGCCGCCGGGTTGCAAGATTTAAGTCAGGTGACGCCACACTGGGCGACTTGCTCGTCGGTGATGATAATGAAGGATGATGACTACAACACGAAACACAGTCCATGAACGGAGAAAATCTCTAACCCGGCCGGTAATCGAGCCTGGACTTGCTGCGTGATGGGCAACCACGTTACCGCTCAGCAAAGCAGGCAGCCGCTTCTGTAAAAGGTCAACAATCTTGTGGATTTTGCGTTCGGTTAAATATGGCATGCATTTTTCTTTGTTCCACAACAGTATTCTGACCTATTTTGTGTACCGTGGAGTATCAAATGGTTCAAATGGCTCTGAGCACTATGGGACTTAACTGTTGAAGTCATCAGTGCACTAGAACTTAGAACTACTTAAACCTAACTAACCTAAGGACATCACACACATCCATGCCCGAGGCAGGATTCGAACCTGCGAGCGGAGCGGTCGCGCGGTTCCAGATTGTAGCGCCTAGAACCGCTCGGCCACTCCGGCCGGCGTGGAGTATCAACTCGGTCGTTTGTTGATTTCTATGGTATAAATTGTCAGTTGATGTTAACACTATTTCTCTGAATTCGAGTCACATATGGTCTACATATACATTGTTAGTTTGGAAGGAGTGGAGATTGTCTCTCATGAAGACGTCGAGCGAATTTTTATCTGCTTTTTTGAATAGATGTATTTGTCGTTTATTTTTGGACGATTTGGGAGTCACGGTATTCGTCCTCGCTGCGACAACTCTGAGTTCTCTTATACCTGTATCCGTTTTGACGCTCGTTATTCGTTCAGGATTGTTTGGTGGTAAGAGATCAAGTTTGTTTTTACAGCAGTTATTATTCGAGTGGGCTCAAAAACTAATTGCTTGAATTAATTTTCATAGAATTCGGATGATTTTTTGTACGTACCACTGGATTTCAACGTGTATTTTTGCCAAAGTTTCGAGGGTAAATTGAAGTCATCTCTAACTATGAATCGGGTACATGTTCGAAATTAGACTCAAGTTTTCTTGGAACCTTTCAGCAACTGTATCATCTGAGTTGGGAGGTCGATAAAGGGATCCAATTATTATTTTAAACCAGGTTGCCAAGAATGACCTCTGCCCATACTAAGTCACTATCTACTTCAATTTATCTACAAGGTAAATTATTTCTAACAACGACAAACACTCCGGGATCAACTGTATTTAGCCTATGATTTCTCAACACTGTTAGGTCTGTCCCAAAAATTTCAATTGAACTCCGGCTTTACCCAGCTCTCAGTGCCTATAACGGTTTGAGCACCAGTGCTTTCTATTAGCGCTTGGAGCTCTGGTACTTTCACAACACAGCTACGACAATTTAAAACTGTTATACTGATGGTTCCTAGATCTACGTTCTTCCTGTGTTCGACATGCACCCTTTGAGACTGAAGTCCTTTTCGGGTTTCTTCGAGACTTTCTAACCTAAAAAGCCGTCCAATCCATTCCACACAGCCCCCACCAACTATTTAGCGGAGCCCGAAACTCCACCACCCTATGGCACAAGTCGAGGAATGTGAAGCCTAAAGGGTCGAAGACCCATCTGAGCCTCTGATTCAGTCGCTCCACTCGGCCCTGTAGGAGAGGCCCACAGTCAGTCCTTTTATTTCACAAGGAAGACTGCCAGCCTTTATCACTCCTGACAGCCTCTCGAAACAAGAGAGAATCTCTTCTGTTCTAAAGTGACGCACATCGTTGGTACTGACGTGAATCACCACCTGCAGTTCGCTTAATGGGTTCCAGAAGGGCCCATTCCAAGCTTGCAATGGCTCCACCCAGTGCGGGTTTTCTTCCTCTCCTTAGCAGCCATATCCCTAAGGGTCCTCGTAATCGCCTAACACTGGACCTCCCAACTACCAATAACACTATCCCCTGTGACTGCCCATATCTTTCAGGCTGGGAGGTTTCCTCTGGAGCAGGACAAGCCCTGCATCTGTCTGAGGGGTAGTGTCAGCCATAGACAGCACCTGGAATCTGTTTGTCAGACCAAAAGGTGAAACCTTGTATTCGGCCCCCCCTGGGAAGTCTTTTTCCAGCCTGCCACGCCCCAAGGCGACCTCCCACTCGACGATGAGTGAGGGGTCTACCTCGTGTGGACTGATCGGCAGACTCGTGGGTCGTGCTGGGCGTTTGTTCGACTGAAGCCATTCAATGGTGATTAGATCCCCAATTTATAGCAAATTAAGCGGATGTTGTTTGCTACAGTTTAACCGCTGCTCCAAAGAAATCCAGCCTTTTTAATGGATATGATCGGGTGATTTTGCAACTCAACTGATGTGCTATATGGTGTCTGAGTGTTCCGTAACATATGTATACTGTCCTATGAACATGGGTGCTGTCATGTTGGACAATGGGTGTCTCCACAAAATACTCATCATAAAGCTTTAAAAGAAAGGTGACATCTTAGTCAGCAACAATGTTAAACATCCTAGTTATTGTTTATGGTAACCTGGATGACTGGGACCAAATCATGGTACGAAAAATACTCCCAAAACTTCACAGAACCAACTCTGGCCTCCAAACGGTGTGGGTTGAACGCCTTATTAGGATGACATGTTGTATCGTTTAAAAAGAGGTTAAATCGCGACCATTCAGAACAACAATACTTTACACAACTCCAGTCCCTACTGGCCAGTATCTGTGTTGTTTGGACCACTGAAGACGTGTTGTTTATATGCTGCACTGAGCAATGGCCTTTTGTGAAGCACTGTTACAATAAATGCCGGCAGCAGAATCTAAAATATCTGTCACCGGCAGATTTCTGCCACTTTTTGAGTATCAGTTACGAAGATCGTTCGTTAACTTTCTGTCATCTGAAGATGTTCGTTTAGAACGAAACCGCCGTGACTTAGTAATCGCACGTGAAATATAGTGGTGGTGACGTTTATATAATTTCGCTATGGAAGCACAGTGTAGTCAAGATTATGATTCAAAATAACCGATTGGAAGGTATTTTACTTTCCTGCCACTTCACAGCCGTGGCCTAAGTCAGCGCCGGAGGGACACACGACCTTCTGGTAAAAGCTTACATTATCAGCAGCACTCCAAAGTTAGCAGTACGGTATTTCAGTGAGGTATTAATATTTTGCCAGTGGTGTCATCTATGCTGAAATGTTACGAAATGACACAAAGTAGAACGAACACATACAGTCAGCTGTGGGAAGACGGCCGACGATCTGCACTTTATTGGGAGAGTTCTGGGAAGTTAGGCGCATCTGTAAACGAGACCACGCTAACAACGCTTCTGCGACCAATCCTTGAGTACCACTCCTGTATTTGAGATCCTCCATTAGATTGGATTAAGTGAACACATCGAACTACTACGTGCTCTTTGATTTGTTCGAGTCGGTTCGATCGGGCCTAGAACGTTCGTTAGCTTAGGCGGGAATTTTGGAGAGTGGAAAGTGAACATTTCGTGAATATTTATTGAGGACGTTTAGAGGACCAGTATTTGCCACAGACTGCAGAACGAATCAGTTGTTGCACAACACGTTCTTGCCAGTAGTCAGACGATTAACTAAGACTGAAAGTTTGTGTTGTGACAAATAGCAAAGACTACCCCAATAACTTGTGATAATCGGCCCTGAAATCTTCAAGTAACGCAAGATGTATAACCCTCATGTCCCACGAGAACAATGTGACAGACTGACTCATAAAGTTTACTACAAATGGTCACACAAATATGTAGTTTCATAACTCAGCGCAACTGACAATAAATGTACTTACATAGCTAATCCACTCGAATATTTGTTTCACGACTGAGGTGGAAAAGGATGTCTACCTTCCTTCATTGATATGTTGGTCAGGAGGAAGGTTTATGGTAGGTTGGGACACGCCGTTTATAGGAAGCCTACACATACTGACTTGTATGTAAAGGCTGTTAATTGTCACCATCCGGCTACCCGGTTCAACGTGAAGGAGTACCTCTTACCTTAGTTCACCCATCGAGTTACTTCGGCTGAACCTGCAACATAATAGTACACAAAGAAAAGTTGCTTATAACTAATGTCTTGTGAGATCAGAATTCGATAATCGAAACGACCTGAGTATTTGTTGATCGTGAAGTGAGGCCACAGTTTTCAACGTGATGGAGGCCGTACAATGGGGATCGATGTAGCGCCCTAATGCAAATGATAATAGCCAAATAAATTCGAAATAAGTAGATTGATAGTCATTTATATTGTAACTGAACGCAAAGGAATGATCTGAGAAGCGCACATGGGTTCTCAAAGGTATTGTACAAGATTCAGATTCGCGACAAACAACTGGCACATCGTATTTTCATCTCATAGTTTTGGACCAAATCAAAACTATTTATTCAGTTAGCGAACACGGAATCACTGAACGTAAAGCCGTTAAAGCATCACTGAATACTGCTGTAAACGGAAATACAAAGAAAGGTAGTAAGATCTTTCTATTTCAAAAGAGCCATAAGAAACTGATTTCAATTTTTTAACGATATAATACTACGAGATAATAATTGATTTCAGTTTACCTGACATGTCAACATGAAAATTTCATCTTCAACACTGACAATTCTAAGCTTCAATGGCCAAATTCAGGTGCATTGTACAGCACGCTTTAGACGGACATGTACAGAGAAAAATGGCGAGGAATGGGAAAGATCTGCCGTGGTTCGACAACTAAGTTAGAAAGCACAGAGGGCTTCATTGAAAATTTAAACGAATCCAAAATTAGCCAAAAGAGGGCCACGCGTGACCGTAGAACGAATTCGAAAGTAAAATTCTATCTGCCGAATTGACAGAAAATCCTAGCAAGTTTTGGTCTTACGTTAATCAGTATCGTGCGGCCGTGAAGTCATTGAAACAGAGGTTGAAAGAGAGAAGACCAAAATACTAAACGTCTTTTTCCAAAACTGTTTCACAAAGAGAGATCGCGCAGTAGATTCTCCTTCAAATCGTCACACATTAAACAGAATGACAGATATCGAAATAAGTGAGCAAGGGATAGAAAAGCAACTAAAATCACGCGACAGAGGGAAGACCACTGGACCTGACGGGATACCGGTTCGATTCTTTACGATGAGAAAGAACTTGCCCCGCCCCCTTTTCGCAGCAGTGTGTCGTAGGTCTTTGGAGGTGTTCCCGACGATTGCAAAAAAGCGCAGGTCATATTCCCGTATTCAAGACAGGGCGTCGAACAGACGCAAGTTGTATCTCTGACGTCGGTCAGTTGTAGAATTTTGGAACATAATTTATGCTCGCTTATTATGACACTTTTGGTGAACGAAAATCGCCACTGTAAGAATCAATATATGCTCCGTAAACAACAATGGTGTGAAACCCAGGTCGCTTTGTTCGTTTACGAGGCCCAGAAAGCAATAGATACGGGAGCCCGGGTTAGATACAGTTCCGCACGGCCGCCACACACATGAGCGTGTGGAATATCAGACCAACTGTGAGATTGGTCTGAACAGTTTCTAGCAAACAGAACACAGCGTGTCTTCAGCGGAGAGAAGCCTTCAGACATAAAAGTAACTGCGGGCGTGCCCCCGTGGGAGTGTTTCAGGACCATTACTTTTCACAATGTACATAAAGGACCTAGTAGATAACGTCGGAAGTTCCGTGAACCATTTCGCGGATGGTGTTGTTGCGTACAGAGAAGTTACAACGCCAGAAAATTGTAGCGAAATGCAGAAAGACCTGCAGAGGATGGACGCTTAGTACATGGTGTGGCAACTGACCCTCAACATAAACAAATGTACGGTGTTACGAACGCAAAGACAGAATGACCCATCACTGTATCGTTACATGATTACAGAACGAGCACTGGAAGCAGTTATTCCCATTTAAAAAAGTATAGTTGTAATGCTTGTATGCGCACGGAGCTGTCTGGAGTGGAACGACCACATAAAATTAATTGGCAGTAACTCATATGCAAGAGTATGTTCACTAGAAGACTCCTTAGGAAATGTAGTCCATCAACAAAGGAAATACGTATTTTGGAGGATCTTAAGGTTAAACAAAAAGCTTTGCAGCATAGTGCCCGAGGAAGACACCATGTTAAACTTCTACTACACGCCGCCTGTAGATGGTGTTGCTTAGACTTCGTCTAACGGGATTTAGAAGATATCAGCCGCATTAGATCACCTACAATTGGTATATCAAACACCAAAGGAAGCTAATCGCTTACTTCCAGAGGTTACAGGAAAACAAACAGCGGAAACAGACGCATATACAGACGGTATCAGCACCTGATCCCGGTGAGCAGCAACGGTAAATAAACAAATGATAAGATAATTATCACAGAGGCGTTAGTTCGGAAAAAAAGCAAATGACAAGTGATATGAAGTAGATGAAATCAGCTGACCAGCTGTCTTACAAAAATAGACGCTTCGACATATGTATTACAAAATCACATCAAAATAAGAATAATTAAATGATTTTGTATGTATTATTACGAAACATGTGTTATACTTAAGCATTAATTTCAACTGCAAAATTCGGAAGTTTTATTATCTTTATGATAAGACGTAATTGAAGCTGATATTAACAACTGAGGAAAACGACTGCAAATATTAACAATATTAACAATAAAACCGTTTGGTGATTGTCACCAGATCGTCCAAATCATACGTTTATAAATAATGCATTAAATAATGCTAGTCTGTCCTGGAACACACGCACAGAAAATACTAGACACTAGATAATATGTCAGGCAGGTAGTTTACAATTAATCTCAACAGTAAGTACCTTAAAAACTGCAGTAATGAAATTCACGACACATTGAAGAAGGCTAGGCAAGCATGGCATACGTAAAAAAAAAAAAAAAAAAAAAAAAAAAATCAGGCAGTTAACCTACAGAATGATATGACAGAAGCCACATTTTGCACAAACAAAATATCCAGCCACACTGCTCAGTAGCTTTGTGAGTACACAACAAAATTTGAAATATAGTACAGATGTACAGAAATAGGCCAGCCACGGCCAAACAGCAAAACAGAAATGAGCAGCTTTGGGTCACAACAGCGAACAGGACGAACGGCACACTTACCGAGCAGACCTGAAACGAACCAGGCTGCAGTGGCATACACATAAAATTATTGCCCATCACAAAAAAGGTCTCACCATTAATCCACAATCTGGGCTGCAACAGTTCCCTGAGGAGGCTTTCTTCCTTCAATGGTCGAGTAGCTGACAAACTCCAACTGACGCCAATAACACTCTACAAGCCAGGTATCAGCCTTCCAGCTATGTTTGGCCCAACGGTGCGCTCCCGCGCCCTCGGAAAATTCGGACATCCGGCCACTGCTGCCAGCAAGTCACTTCCTTATAGCTTGCCGACCATGCCTCTGCATCCACGTCCGTCGCTGCTTATGAACACTCTAGCAGCCAGGCGTTCTTTGGTCTTCCAGCAACGTCTGGTCTCCCAGCACCGGGCCAGAGACAAACGCAGAGGAGATACTACCAATACACAAGCTCCAAGGAAGTCACGTGTGCTCAGCGCAGTTATTATTATAATAACTTCACTGCCAAACATTTCAGTCACCAACTTCAATAATCTCTCATTAACCTCCTCGCAGTTCTTCATTCATCCTTTATCATTTACTAAAATAGACACCCCAACTTTAGCCAATGAATCATTGGCAATACCACTATATAACGCTGGTATTTCTTAAGTTTACACTAACTCTATATTTCTTCTTCGTCTCTATCAAAACTAAAAACCTACCTGCTGTTTCTCAACGTCTGATACGATCTCTTGGAGTTTATTGCTCAAGCTTTGTTCCAAATCCAATTCTAGTTCGAATAGTTCTTTTATGAAAGCATTAGCGTTTTCCAGGATATCCACCAGTTACTTCTTTCTCTCTGAGATATGTAACAAGAACTATTTTACCTGCACAGGGAGCCGGCCTGTAGCAGAACGCCCATCCTGGACGAACAAGGGACGTTTCCTTCCGGCATACCGCCGCCCTAGGGGGACTGTCTTTACTGCGGCTGTGAGAGCCCTTTTCCCATCGCTTCTGCAGTATCCCTTGAAACCACGGTTCCTTCATCCGTCGGTTCCGCCATTCTGATGTTCTCTGTCTCCACCTTCATTGCCGTTGAAGTCTTTGCCATACCCTGGCAAGGGGCCCTCTCGAGGTACTATCACCCAGGCGAGATGCACCAAGGATTTTTAATGAGACGTTACTCCTCCTCCTTTCTCACCTGGGCTTGGGAGCAGCTGAAACAAGGACAATAAACAATCTTTCAGGTTTCAGTATCAGTTGCTGAAAGATATTCTTACTTATCAGTGGGCACGTGAGTGCGGCAGAGAACTACCAGATTTTACACTGATAAGCCCATACTTTATGACCATCTGCTTAATAGCCACCATTGCAAGGCACTACAGAAGCGATTCAGCGTCATGTCTCTGGCGGGTTTCCCGAAGAAGTTTCTCTGGTGATTTGTGAGGGCGGATATACTCCCTATAGTGTCCCAGAGGTGTTTCATCGGGTTCATAGTAGACGAATTTGGTGGCGCAAACATCGCCGGGAATTCACTATCAGACTACTCAAACCACTGCAGCGCAATTCTGGCCATGTGACATGGACAGTTGCTGGAAGATGCCATCACCGTCAAGAAAGACATCAAGGGTGGCGGGATGCAGGTGGTCTGCAATAATGTTCACGAAGTGCACAGGTGTCATGATGCCTTCGATAACGAGCACAGTTCCCATGGATGCCCAGATGAATGTCCCCCATAGCATAATACCGCGACCATCGGCCTGCGTCAGTCGCACGGTGTGTGCGTGTTTCGAGCACTACGACAGTAGTATATGAACAAAAGTTGGACGACATTGTCCGGAGGAGTAACAGCGATCAGTTGATACAGCTGGGTTAAAACAACAGTCTAGATAGCAATAATATTTTATCAATGAGCGAATTCCACTTCATGTAGAACTCATCTTCAGAAAAAGAGCACCATCTGGCTGCTACTGGCGCTTCCTCGGATGCTCACTCAGCAACACCGTCGTAAACTGCTGAAGAAAAATTATTGCGATCTAGGCGGTTGTTTTAACTCAATAGCACTTGAAAAGGCAAATGGCTTCGCCATTTCTGTTATGTTCGTTCCCAGGCACCAGAGCATAACATTTTGCCCTTTTTCACAAAGTAGATTTCCCCATTTGTGATCCTTATCATCTCTAGAATGTTTCATTATTCGTCCCTGCTTCACATATACAATTTTCCTTATCGCGATAAGTACCCGCAGTGCCACCAAACGGCGTTCTGTCCTGCTGTGGCAGAGGTTTAGTGTTTTGGCTAATCAGTGTATGATTCAATGAAGTAGTCCTTTGTCGTTCGCGAAGCTCATATGCCCGTTTGTTGCACTACGCCTTTGTTCAGAAGTATTCGCCTCTTCAGTTATTTGATATTACGGAGCAACTCCAACTCGCGGCCACGTTCGCATACGACTAACAATCATCAACGATGAGCGGCGAGCCGGGCCGCCTGAAGAGAGCTGCCAATTAAAGGAGGGAGCGCTGCGGCCGCGGCCGCCGGCAACTCGGCCAGAAATTGAAATATTAAAATACGAGCCGCCCTTAAAAGGCCGGCGGCCGCCGCATTCTGCTGACAGTATTTCTCCGGTGCGCATAGTAATGAGAGGACGGCGCACAAAAAGCCGGCACTCTCTTTGAGGCGCGCGGCTTTCATCCGCGCGCTACTTTTGTTTATGAAAAGCCGCTCGTTACCGCAGCGCCCGCGGTCCGTAGGCCTTCGTTGCCCCCGCGTACGGGCGCCAGTTGAGACCTTCGCGTGCCTGAAGATTCCCGCCGGATGGTTCGAAACGCTTCTGTGTGTTGCTGGTCCGTTAAAACTAGTTTTCCTGTAGTTCCGAATTAACTGCTTTGGCTGCAAGACCAGCAAATTTTCAGTCTCCTGCAGATGGACATAAAGTGTCTAGGAACAGGCTCTAGTACAAGGATGGTTTGAAGGGGTTCAACTGAGTCATGAGCTTCCCCTACCCTTTAACAGCATGAATATTTTTACACATACACTGAAAGAGTGGAGAAAAAGGCCAAGCCCGAGGAAGACTGGCGCACTGACGGTTCAAAAATGGTTCAAATGGCTCTGAGCACTATGGGACTTAACATCTGAGGTCATCAGAGCCCTAGAACTTAGAACTACTTAAACCTAACTAATCTAAGGACATCACACACATCCATGCTCGACGCAGGATTCGAACCTGCGACCGTAGCAGTCGCGCGGTTCCGGACTGAAGCGCCTAGAACCGCTCGGCCACCGCGGCCGGCACACTGACGGTACCGTGCGAAATTCTATATATGTACCGTTTATGCAGCCTGGAATTCGAGAATCTCTACGATATTTGCCTGTTATAGATATAGATACTGCCAAGGTCCAGGGAATTCCAAGACCGTATCAAAATCTCCACAGAAGCTCCTCAGACTTGCCTACAAGTACAAAAAGAAGCTAACAGGGGACTTGAGTTATACACCGATATAGAGGATTTAATAAAACATTTTTATTTACTTAGAAAAACGTAACTACAACTTATATTTTATGTTTGCATTCAGTACAGCTTCGGCACACTGACCGTGCAACCGAAAGTTGAGCGTTGAGTGTGCCGAGTTTCTGACGTCATAGCGTAGAACAGCACTTTCGGGAGTCTTTCCGAATGTGCAGAGCAATGTCTAGCACTGTCAGATATTCTGAGCGTGCATCTGAGCGTTGACCAATGAGATGGCACAACGCCACCTACGTCACACGAACGCTTTCTCGCTTCAGTACAGAGTTGTGAGGCGCCGTATTGGCATTCATTTCAAGCCTATACGTAAACATGCCGTTTCTGGGCACCACCAAATTGAGAATCACTGGAAAACCCGTTGTTAACTGTGTGATTCGTTCCAATAAAATAATGAGAATCATCATATTCGTGGCGAAAGTATTATTGTAACTTGCGTAATATGAGAGTATGCTATTTCAAGGCAGCGACACGCTGAAGATCCACCCAAAACGGATTGTTCTTGGTACAATTTGTTATATGAAACGTCCCCTTTGAACAATTGTACATGACTGTGCTTAAACTGACACACAATATTTTGTTAGCGCAACGCAATCTGACTTTCAAAATTCCCTACTAAAGAATGGCCCTGACTAACATTAAACTATACCTTTCACAAATCACTTACCTCACAAAAATCTTCGCTGCTCAAGCTACTGCAATACAGCGAGCGCCACTACTGCCAGCTAAATAAAAGATTCAAACTATGGAAGGCACTAACTACTGATAGGGATAGTTAGCAAATGAAAGATATTAATAGAGAACAAACAATGTATTTACCTTGATATCATCATATATAAATATAGCAGTTCATGACAAATTTCAAAACTCCGCCACCTCCCTCCTCACATCCACCACTGCTGGCGGCTCACCTCCAACTGCGCAACGCTACGCGCTGTTCACATCCAGCTGCCGCTGCCCAACACTACAATGGCGAGTATTACAACAATGCAAAGCAGCCGCAGACTGCACACAGCACAGCCAGTGATTTTCATACAGAGGTGGCGTTACCAATAAAAGATCCTAAACAGCCTACTTACAGTTATAATTAAATTTCAGTAAGTAACATATCTACGATTAAGGTTTTCTGCAAGTTCTAACATGCTATGGTTGAGTGTCAATAGTGCATTGTTTGTTTAGCGAAGTGAGTGCTGTCACTGATCCATATGAAATAGCCTATTTGGGCGGCGATTCGTGTATCGACACTTCCAAACTTTTTTCCTGACATTTGCGTTTTTATTAGGTTCTCATACTTTATTATTAGTTTAATATAATTATATACTATAATATTTGATGTTATGTAAATGTAAGTTCACCTTTTTTTGAGGGGTGACGTTGTTCGATTGGCTTAATCTATAGGACAGCTTGCGCTATTTGTATAAAGATATTTTGCTCCATTTTCTTTTACGTTTCGTAATTCACATGTTGCAAAGACTGCTTCTGCGCAGGAACAGTGATCAAGTAAGGCCGATCCTGGGGTTTTACTAAAATGTGGGAATGATGAAATAATGTTTATCTTATGTGGAGAAGTTTTCCAAATTTGTATCGCACTGTTTGTAATTGAACATTTATAAACCTGTGTCCTTATTGATTGGACGTGGTACTTTCCTTTCCGTGGACGATGGAGGAAGTGTGCGTTTTAATACAGCTAACGTGGGAATTTTACGCGCGCCCGTTTAGTAAACGGTGCGATTTACGAACTAGAAACATCCCGTAACTGCCACTGGAGTCCGTTGTGATCGCGTATACCACGTTGGGGCCCACTTATGGTATGCACAAGTCGCATCATTTCTGAGCGTTCAGCAGTACGTTGAAGTTAGCACGCTCAACGTTGACATTCGACAGCACGGCCCGTGTGCCGACGGCTTAACGTTCGTATATTATGCTTCCGACGGATGATGAATGCGATGTATGTTCAAATGAAAAAAAAAAACATTTTTTGTGTGGTGTACACTAATAGCCATTAAAATTGCTACACCAAGAAGAAATGCAGATGATAAACGGGTATTCATTGGACAAATACATTATACTAGAACTGACATGTCATGACATTTTCACGCCATTTGGGTGCATAGATCCTAAGAAATCAGTACCCAGAACAACCACCTCTGGCCGTAATAACGGCCTTCATACGCCTGGGCATTGAGTCAAACAGAGCTTGGATGGCGTGTACATGTACAGCTGCCCATGTAGCTTCAACACGATACCACAGTTCATCGAGAGTAGTGACTGGCGTAATGTGACGAGCCAGTTGCTCGGCCACCATTGACCAGACGTTTTCAATTGGTGAGAGATCTGGAGAATGTGGTGGCCAGGGCAGCAGTCGAACATTTTCTGTATCCAGAAAGACCCGTACAGGACCTGCAACATGCGGTTGTGCATTATCCTGCTGAAATGTAGGGTTTCGCAGGGATCGAATGAAGGGTAGAGCCACGGGTCGTAAGACATCTGAAATGTAACGTCCACTGTTCAAAGTGCCTTCAATGCGAACAAGACATGACCGGGACGTGTAACCAATAGCACTCCATACCATCACGCCGGGTGATACACCAGTATGGCGATGACGAATACAAGCTTCCAATGTGCGTTCACCGCGATGTCGCCAAACGCGGATGCGACCATCATAATGCTGTAAACAGAGCCTGGATTCATCCGAAAAAATGACGTTTTGCCATTCGTGCACCCAGGTTCGTCGTTGAGTACACCATCGCAGGCGCTCCTGTCTCTGATGCAGTGTCAAGGGTAACCGCAGCCATGGTCTCCGAGCTGATAGTCCATGATGCTGCAAACGTCGTCGTACTGTTCGTGCAGATGGTTGTTGTCTTGCAAACGTCCCCATCTGTTGACTCAGGGATCCAGGCGTTGCTGCACGATCCTTTACAGCCGTGCGGATAAGATGGCTGTCATCTCAACAGCTAGTTATACGGGGCCGTTGGGATCCAGCACGGCGTTCCGTATTACCCTCCTGAACCCACAATTCCATATTCTGCTAACAGTCATCGGGTCTCGACCAACGCGAGCAGCAATGTCGCGATACGATTAACCGCAATCGCGATAGGCTACATTCCGACCTTTATCAAAGTCGGAAACATGATGGTACGCATTTCTCCTTCTTACACGAGGTATCAAAACAACGTTTCACCAGGCAACGCCGGTCAACTTCTGCTTGTGTATGAGAAATCGGTTGGAAACTTTCCTCATGTCAGCACGTTGTAGGTGTCGCCATCGGCGCCAACCCTGTGTGAATGCTCTGAAAAGCTAATCATTTGTACATATCGTAGCATCTGCTTCGTGTCGGTTAAATTTCGCTTGTGTAGCACGTCATGCTCGTTGTGTAGCAATTTTAATGGCCAGCCGTGTAATTACAATGTAAGATTTTTCAGACTTTTTTACTCGTAATGTGACACATTGCTTCTTGCCAAATTTCGTGATTCTACGTCAATGGGAAGTACACTACAGGATTAGTGAGTTTGCGAGTGCCAAAACATGTGACACAAATGAGCGAATCTATTGATTGAATTGATTTAGAAGCTAAACATTTTTACACTGCCATGGAAACATAGACCTCAGAATTTGACATAAATTTCAAGTTGATACGTTTATCTATTCCCGAGACAAAGGTTTCTTGGCTGTCGGACTGACAGACGGGCAGACTGACGGACATCAGAGTGATGCCCTAAGGATTCCGTTTTTACAGACTGAGGCAGGGAATCATAAAAAAAAGACCCACCACGAAGCAGTTATGCAAACATATTCATGGAGGTATCGACGGAAAATACAAAATTGTAAAATTTGGCGGTCGACTGATGAATGCATGACGCTGCACCGCAACTTCGCTGCGCAGCTGACAAGACTAGTAAACAGGGGATGTGTCGATACCACGGTATAAAGTCCTTCTGAATTTCATTCTGTGTGCTCAGTTGGACACGAGTTGGTGCTTCAGTGACCACAAGGACCATTAATATGTGGCTCACGGAAAGGGGGCTGAGCTCACGGTACACCTTGCGCCGACGACCACTGACCTCTGTACAACAACAATCCCTTTCGCAGTAATGTCGGGCTCATTCGGTCTGGTATCCCATTGACTGCAGTAAAATTGTCTTCAGTGTTGAGTCCTGCTTGAAATGAGCTCCGATGACCAACGAATACAGGTCTGGAGTCGCCCCGGACAGAGGTGGTATATCAACGTGGCTGTCGTCCACCAAACGGCTCGACAACCAGGGGTTGATAGTCCGGGGTGCTATTTCATTTCACAGCAGGATCTCTTTGGCTGTCATCTGCGTATCCTTACAGCACATCGGTACGTCGACGATACTCTACGCCCCATTTTGCTGACTTTAATGGCAAGCCATCTGGGCTTACATTTCAGCAAGATAATGCCGGCCTATACACCGAGAGAGTTTGCATTGCTTATCTTCATGCTTTCAAACCCTACCTTGACCAGGAAGATCGCCGGATCTCTCCACAGTTGAGAAAGTTTAGAACATTATAGGCAAGGCCCTCCAATCAGCTCGGGATTTCGACGACCTAACGCGCCAATTGGACAGAGTCTGGCATTATGTCCATCTGGAGGACATGCAAGAACTCTGTCATCAAGGCCAAGCCGAATAACCGTTTGCATGAAGGCCAGAGGCGGAACAACACGATACCGACTTTCTCAATTTGCGATTCTCTTCCTCTTGAATAAATCATTCAATTTTTCTGAAACCGTAGTAATCTGTTTGACTGTACATGTGCATTAATCTACCGATTTCCGTCCCATTCGGATTATTCCCTCGAGGGGCATCTTTTTTTCTGTACTAATTTATAAATTTCTTACCTAAGTAGGAGAATATGGTATGAGACCCAAAAGTCTCCTAATAGCAAGCAACTCCAAAAAAAAAAAAAAAAAAAAAAAAAAATACTAGGTTCACTTAATACAAAATGCTTTTCGATTGTGTCCCTAACGGATAACCCACATGGATGGATTTGCGGCCTGACAGGCTGCACAAAAGATTCTAGCTAAAAAATGGTGCCTATCCACAGACTGACCATGCCTGCTACCAACAATAAATTTTACACGGTTCGCGAGTCCACGGAGAAATCGACAATACACCAGGCAGTTGCAGAAAGGCGAAACAGCAGAGGGATAGGTGCTCCACTGAGAAGAAAAGGAGACAGACTGTAGTCTGCAGATCTGCGTTCACATTCTCAGAGCTAACTGAAATATTAATTATGGTGATGCATATCCCTGTTTTATAACGCATAAATTGTAAAGTTCCAAAGTTTTTAAAGTTGTTTGCTGTTACTGCTCTTAAAAAAACTGCGTTACTCAGATTCAGATTACGTATATATCAACTGCAATTCCTTGGAAGTTATGCTAAAACGATGTACTAACCACTGATTCAAATGAACAGTATAAAATGTTTTAGTATAATATTAATGATGTAATGGCATTATTTCGAAAATCTTTAGCACCTATGGCTCATTAAAAGTGAGATTAGAATAAATTTGTTTTACTTCCGTCTATGCTCACAAAATTGTTAGGTCCTTAAAGTACCGGTTTCGGTCAGCGATAACTACCTTCAGATCTGTTTTGAACATATTCTGATTATCGTATTTCAGATACTTGCGACGATGATAAGCTGATTTTGTGTTCATCTTTTGACGATGCCACTATGGCGTCATTACACTGGGATGTGTTTTAAAACAGATCTAAAGATGCTCAGCGCTGACGGAAATCCGTAGTCTAAGGAGTGATTTTGTGTTTATAGACGGAAATAAAAGAAATTTAGTCTACACTTTCTGGATCACAGTTCTATTTAAGATCATGTCGCAGGTTATGAAAAGGGAGGGTAACGGCAAATTGTATTTGGAGAGAGGGGGGGGGGGGGGGAGATAACAAACTTCAGTTACACCAGATTTAACATGCTACGCTCCTCGTTTTTTCTATAGTCGATAATTCACTTTCACGCGTGTTATGCTCCAGATCTACATTTTGAGAAGACCTTTTCTCAAGTTAAGATTTAGGATTGATACTATTAGACTTCTTCTGAGAGAAGAATGCTCTGAAGGCTATGCTAGTTTGCTTGTTACGTCCTCCTTGCTTGGTCCATTCAGCGCTAAAAGGATTTCCAATTTATGCCTTGTTGGTACAACGACCAGTGCAAGACTGTGGTGAAAAGAACAGTCTTGGTTGCACAACTGGTTTTAAGGTTCACTTATTCATGATGCGCGTTTCGCCCATTACAAGGCATCTTCAGAGTGACCAGTATAATGTTGGTAAGTGGGTTTTGAGTCCTACGATTAGGGCATCGGTAGAAATAGACTGCATTCGTCATATTTACTACATATATTTATTTTACTATGTATGACTAGGACAGTATATTTTTGCAGATGCCCTAATCGTAGCAACCAAAACGCACTTACGAACACTGTACTGGTCAATCTGAAGATTTCTTGTATTGGGCGAAACGCGTGTCTTGAATAATTCAGAAATAAAACCAATTCTGCAACGAAGACTGTTTTCATCACATTATGCGCTTCTTTTTCTCAGGATGTACTACAGCACGATGTGGAAGGTCAGAGATCTATAGCCTAGATCTAAAGTGTTTCACGTCCTGAACGGTATTCAACAAATTAGGACCGATGTACAAAGACACATTCCGACCTGTCTAAACACATGGGGTTTTCGCGCACTATAACGGTACATTGGGACAACGTGCGAGCTGGTGTTAATCGTGCAGAATGAAACAAAGGCATGTGCCGCAGCTAGATAAGTATATAAAAATATATAAATGCATAAATGTAGTGGCGGGAATGGAAACTGCTACACCGTTGACACTTTACCCGAATACTACGAAACTAATACTCCAGTATTTTCAAGCCTGTGGGCTATGTTGATTGAAATTTCATTCTTATGCGAGCTTAACTTCAGTCCAGAAGAAAGCCATGATGGCTGCTGTGTGTGACTGACGTTAGTGGTATTTTTCAGGTGGCTCTCTATACACAAAATGCCCAGAAGATGCGCACGTGCAATTTATCCAATCTATCTGACTTTGGAAAAGATCGAATCATTGGCACGATGACATGCGAGCATCATACACATAGATCACAAAGATACTTGGTTTTAATGCGATGGCTTCAGAACGAATGCTGGAGAGATAGGCTAAGGACAACAGTGTGGCAGTAAGCTCTAATCCTTCGAGAAGGACTACATCAGGAAAGGGTGCTAGGATTGATCGACTGTATCTGACGAATAAGTGGATGATAACAGCTGATGACAGGGGAGATGCTACAGGCAAAGTGTCATCACGAACTGTCGGGTACATGTCAATGGAAGCTGGGTTGAGATCTCGTACTAGCATGCATCCTTTATCACTGACACCATACCGAACAGGAAGCAGCTACTCTCATACTGATACCTCTCCAATACCTGGAATGTCTGAGGAGCAATGGGGTATGACAACAGAACTGATTCGGTAACTGTTGCAGTGAGGCTGACTTGTCGCCGCTCTTTGGTAAGAATGGTTAACTCCGTTTTCATACCCTTCTCGACTTGAGTACCTAACAGCATGTAAGAGCCTGCACCATACTTCACTACAAAAAGGAGAAATGTTAGATCCTCGACCGCCCTGTTGAGCCCCCTAACCTCACCCCCAGAGAGCATATCTGGGATGTGGTGGGAAGTCGTATGCTTTCACACCAACCTCCAGTCAGTAGTCCTCATGAGCTGACACAGAATGTGTTTCAGGCACGGCAAGAAATTCGGCAACAAGAGTACATTCGTACCTGTGGGAGTTGCATCTAATACTGACGTTAATGCTGGTCAAGGAATGGAAGTTTAGTCATCTAACACACGTTATGTGGAGAATATCTCGGCAAAATTTGATAAATATCGTTGTAGGTCACGTGTTACACTTTCCCTTTCCGTCTGTTACCCATACTATCGTCGTAATTTATGAAACGCTAAAGATAATGCTAGATTTTTTCTAATGGCTATTGATATTACTAAGCCTTCCGCCTAAGAACATCGCTCCCAACTGCAGGTACACGCTGTAACTATCAGGGTCAGCAATTAGTTCTGCACTCGCAAGCACTGGTTTGGTTCACAGCGTTTTTTCTTTCCCACGACGTGGCGTGTCAGCGCCCGCCACACGAATTTGCACACGCACCTCGTGCGCACGCCACGTGCTCGCCCGTCGACAGCTGTCACTCCATCGCTAGCAATGCGTAAAGCCGGAAGGAAGCCCCGGCGTTTCTCGAAATTGCTTAATAAGGGGCAGATTCGTCTACGCTCCGCAGATGTTGAAGAAAATTGAGGTGGGAAGAGAACTGTCGGATCCCATTTATCTACCTGACCCGCTTCAGTCCTGCATAGCAAGATTCGCAGACGATACAATTCTCAGATATGCTACTACTACTACTACTTCATGTGGGCGCTGTCCGCACCCGGTAGCTAGTGGTCAGCGCTACAGAATGTTAATCCTAAGGGCCCGGGTTCGATTCCCGGATGGGTCGTAGACTTTCTCCGCTCAGGAACTGGGTGTTGTCTTGTCCTAACCATCATCATTTCATGCCAATCGACGCGCAAGTCTCCGAAGCGGCGTCAAAGACTTGCACAGGGCGAGCGGTCTACCCGTCGGGAGGTCCTAGTCACACGACATTTACATTTATTTATTTATCTGGTGGCTATGAGTGTTGTTGTGGAATTTCTAAAATGAATAGCGAGTTAGGGGAGACCATTTCAGTTACTTGGGTTTAGTAAAAGTGGTTAGATTTCTTGGTACTGCTTGGTCCCAATTACCCGTGGAACCAGAGAAGTTAGATCAACGGATGCTGATTCGATGATTACTACTTGTTACATGTTGTGCGGTCTGAAATCGTACATTAATATGATCTTACATAAAGACGCCATTCTGGCTTTCTGTGCTCAGTCAGATTGGTTACTGATTCTTTAAATCAAAATCAATGATTACAAAACTGAGGAAATATGCTCATTGCACAGGTCGTTGCTATAAGCAGGAAACTAACACTCGTTCAATTTGGTTTACTGCGTTTACAAATCAGTATACTCACTGGGTAATTTTCAGATATCAGCTGTCCAAGCCCATTTTATCAGTTGCGCAGGATGATGGAACTTTATGTGTTAACTATTGCTGTTGGGTTTGCCAGCTATTTTCTGAGCCATAAGAATTATACTTTCTACATAGCTTGGATGTTTCAGGGCTTAACTATCACTAGTTGTGGAAGTAGTCATTGCTTTTTATCACAACAAATGGCTTCCTTTGGGCAGAAAGAACAGACAACGCGTACTCGTATAACTGATTTCGGGAATTTTACACCATTACCTCCCGCCAGACGATATGCCCATTTGGACAGTTAATTACGTGAGCAACAGCTAAACTCTGAATCAGACTACCAATCAACATCGAATTTTTCATTTGCAATAGTCCTGTTAGGAAATAAAATCATTTTAAGTATGAAGCAAAATTATGGGATACACTAGTCTAATAACAATGCTCATGTCTTAATTGGTAAGAAGGTAACATACTGCACTACAGAGGACGAATTCATAGGGGGTGAGAATTAGTACCCCTAAATATGTTGTGACATTGTATCCACATGCGTACTTAACGACATGGTCGTTCACGTCCTGTCGTGCCTAGACACTTATTTCTCAGCATTGCGGTTGTGTTTCCGTGGCCCTCACGGACGACCAGCCCGGACAGTTAAGGTGGGCCATTCGAACGTCTTCTTCCACAAGTGGATGAAAGAACAGATTCGCACCAAATAAGAAACTGTTGTTGAGTTACAAGAGCAAATTTTCCAAATGTTAGGAGGATAGTGTCAGTAGTTTGGCAAAAACTATAAGAAAGTACTCGACGTGAAGATATAAGCTAACATGTTTTTTTTTTTTTCACGTAAATTATGCCCTATAGTTAAACGTCTAATTCAGTTAGGTGATACTGAGGGAATTAGGAAATGAGACACCAGAAGTAGCTAGAGAGTCTTGCCACAGGGTGGAGCAAATAAGTGCCACGACGAACAGAGCTCTAGGGTCAAAGAAACACAGTAGAGGAATGAAACACAATACTGACCTAACCATAGTAGGTGTTGAGAATGACCACCATTCATCTCTTGCCACTTTGGGGCCCTTGTCCGCGTTGCTGAAGGCGCATCGGAGGTGACCTGCTGGAATTGCTGCAGTCTCATCCTAAAAGGTCTGTTGCAGTTCTTGAAGACTGTAAGGATTGTTGCTCGAAGACTGCCCACACAAAGTAATCGCACACTGACAGATCAGGTGACCTGGGTGGCCTGTTAGGGCTGCGACCAGACTGACCTCTGCTAACAACTCTGTAGGGCGTGAAGATTGTGTAAATGTGCTTCAATAGGTGCAATGGATCACATGTCAGGCGCACACGGGGTGTGATTATGTGCATACATTCACCTCCAATCGTATTCACTCGTCCGAGCCACTTTTATTTGCACAACGCTGTATACGTGGAGCAAAATAACGATAGCTTAAATAAAGACGATATAAAGTACAGACTTTTAACAGCAAGAAATGCTGTTCTGAAAAACAGAAATACGTTAGATCTAACACAAATTTAAGTGTCAGGAACTCTTTGTTGGAAGTGTTTGTTTGGTTTATTGGGTTGGTTTACAATGAATGTTGGGTTCCATGTTCCAGGCTAGTTAGCTCTTACGATTTAGTTACATGTCACCTCAGAATGTGGTTCTCATTGCCACGAAACCAGTTGTGACCTGATAACAAAAGGATTAACTACAGCTAAAGCTGGTTCTTAATCCCCAAGTTCACCTCTTATAAGTGAATGAGGATTTTGTCATACTGTGTTGACCAATCTGCTGCATTTACGAGTGACGTGGCTTTATAACGCAGTAACGTGCCATCTACACTGTGGTCATTATTGCAAGATTATGGTTTTCATGATACTTAATGTTACTGTACTTCAAATGACATTCATGAGGACGAACCGCTGCGCTCGCCACAACCCTGTGACTTGGTTTATGAGACTTTCTTGAAAACAACGATATTCTACATTTCTTAAAAGTCTGTTTAGTATAATATACACTAAGCAGCCATAACATTGTGACCACTGTCCAATGCAAGAATGGATATCACCTGTTGGCATTGCGGTCGTGTCACGCTGTGAGGAAAGTAGACGGTGTGAACCAGAAGTTTACCGATAAACTTTCAATGGTGGTATTATGGACGAAAACAAGAACATAATGTCTGATAACATGGGCTCCAAATTAAATAGTTTAACATCTATGAGCACCTGTTCATCTTCGATACTGTGAAGTAAATTTCTTCTAGCGCCAGCTCTTTGCTTTCCATATTCCGGCAGGAGAAAATATGAACCAAAACAAGAAAAAGATGCCCAGTTAACTTGTTCTCTACAATGTTTCGTTAAGAGCTATGAGCACTTGTTCAGTAGAAGAGATGTGTTTCACAGTAGCGAAGATGAACAAGTGCTCAAAGCTCTTGAGGTATGCACTTTAGAGCGCATATTTACTGCACATTTTTTTCTTATTTTGGTTCATACTGCCAGGTTTCAAAATACAGAAAGCAAAGTGTTTTCGGTAGGAGACATGTCTCTCATAGTAGCGAATATGAACTCGCCCTCATAATGTTAAGTTACACATTTAAAATCCCACGTTCACTAGACTTTTTTGTTGTTTTGGTTCATTACTAACATCGTTGGATGTTTGTCAGTGGCGTTCTGGTCCTATGAGCGGAGCAGAGAAGAGTGAGAGATCATTCTACTGACCATAGGGTTAAAAATGAGGAAATCCACTGACGTAAGTGACTTTGAAAGATTGCTATGGCCCGGAGCATGTGAATGATCATCTCGGCAATACTCGTCGGCTGTTAGAATGCTACTGTCGTATCTACCGATATTGGTGACGAGGTATTGGACGTCCAATCCTCATTACAGTAGGCGGAGTTCAAAGGCTTACATGCTACGTAAAGTATGATAGGTGGCAATCTGTGGCAAATCTGAAGACAAAATACAATGTGATTCGGAGCACAGTGTTCAGCGTACACCGTTGGACGTGGAGCTCCGCAGCAGACGACGTCCCCAAGTTGAAGAAATGACGTCATTTACGCAGTATTATCGAGACTGGACCGCTGATAAACGGTTACTGGTCGCCTGGTCATATGATTAACGTTTCTTGTTATACCAGTTCCATGTTGGCGTCTGTATACAACACAAAAACGAACAGCTGCTCGAAACATACAACGCACCGTTCGACGAATGCAGGCTGATAGGGGCCCTACTATGTTATGAGGGACATGCACCAGAGCTTCTATCGAAACTGTGATGGAACTATATAGTTTTCGTCAGTTCAGTGTATACTGTATGATCAAAAGTGTTCGGACGTTATTACGTCACGAGAGGCTGACCTGCCAGAAAAAAAGGAAGCTGAGAGTATTCTGTTGTCCGTACAGAAGCAGTGCGTAGGGAGCTAATCAGGATTGGTTACAACAGTCGAATAGCTCTTCGTAAGCCACACATTTCTGCGGATGACTGGAAACGAATGATTTGAAGTGACGAATACGCTAGATCTTGTGGCAATCCGATGGTAGCGTTTGAGTTTGGCCAACACCTGGAGAATTTGGCCAACACCTGGAGAACGTTACCTGCCATTGTGTGTAGTGAAATATGGAGGTTGAGTTACGGTATGGGAATGTCTTTCCTGGTTACATTTAGAAAACGTTAAGCGCGGAGGGATATAAACACAGGCGGCTGCGTGACCGAGCGGTTCTAGGCGCTTCAGTTCGGACCGCTACGGTCGCAGGTTCGAATACTGCCTCGGGCATGGATGTATGTGATGTCTGTAGGTTAGTTAGGTTTAAGTAGGGGACTGATGACCTCAGATGTTAAGTCCCATAGTGCTTAGAGCCATTTGAACCATTTGATATGAACACATTTTACAGCACTGTGTATTCTGCATTCAGTAGAGGAACAGTTCGGAGTCAATGATTGTCTCCATTTCCATGGTAATGCATCCGGTCGTGAAGCAGCATCCATGAGGCAACGGTTTGTGGACGACAACATTCCTGAAATGGACCGCCCTGTCTAGACTTGCGACCTCGAGCCAGTGGAATAGCATTGGGGTAAGTCAGGAAACTGACTTGGTTCCAGGCCCTTGCGTCCAGCCTCACTAACTTCTCTGGCGTTTGCTCCTGAGGAGTAACGGGCTGCCATTCCTCCATAGATATTCAGACTCGTCATTGAAAAAGTCCCCAACAGAGCTCAAACCGTCATAAAAGTCCTTGGTGATACACCCAATATTAATGTTCACCAATGTGTGTCCGGATACTTTTGATCATTTGCTCATAGTTTGTAATACCTGATATCCACGGGTGACGGAGTTGCAGTGATCCGATTTATTTGTTAATTTTTTTAATTTTCTTAATCCCAGTGATACATAAAATCACAATTTGCTGATGACCAGTTGTCGTTGATTGACAACAGTTTTGAAACCTGTGAAAATAAGCAGAAAATTGCCTATAAATTAATGTGAGTTTATCAACATTTAAGAAAGATATACATTATTTAAAAAGCATTGAAGTATAAAATTGTGAATAATGTACCAGGCCTGCTAAAGACTCGGCTGGCCATGTACAGTATTGGTCACAATATCATCATTGCTAAGTATAACTCAGAATAATGGAAATAAACTGAAAATACCTCAGACGCATTTGTCCGTGTGTCTCTATACATTCTGAATTTCACTTAGGAATAATGTTGTTATGGGCAACAGTGTGCTTAGATAATGATTCATTAGGTAGCACGGTACTTTTCTTTACTATTTTTTCGTCGTAATACCTTTTAAATAATGTATGTTTTAAAGATGGTTAAGTGATCACATTAACTGTATATCAATTATTTATTTATTTTCATAGATCTGAAGGTTGCGGTCAGCCAACCGAAACTTCTTCTTAGCAAATTGTAATTTCACGCTTTTTTCTGATCACGCCTACTAAAAAGTTGTAACAGTTTACACAGTGTTGGGCTAGACCTTATCACGCCTACATTCCTTGCACCTCAGAACAACGACTTACTATATTGTTACTTCATGTTGCCTGAGCCGTGGGTTTAAACGCTTTTGCAAGTAGAGCTTTTTATTTTTTCGACTAACCACGTCTTCTTCTTTCATCATATCCTATTCTCATAGCAATTGCTTCCAGTCTTTGCTCTTACCGCTGCATTTCGTCATACCTATTTCTAGGTGTGCCGTTTCGTCATAACTATTTCTAGGTGTGCCTCCTATTTGTCAAACTGTGCTGTACTTGATTGTTGGGGAAGGAGGATTAGAATTCGCGCCCATCCAGATTTTTATTTCATATTATTTCACAAAATTGCTTCTTCATACAGGAAACCGATTACTTATCCTAGACTATTCTGGCACCATGCACCAACAATGAGTTCGCCGTCAAAGAGAGTGTAATCTGTAATCTTATCTTACGTTTTCCTTTCTTTGCTTTTGTTAGACGTAGTAGAGGAAACACTGTAACGGATGCTTTCGTTGCGTTGATTGTCTCACAAGGCCAGACCTACGAAGCTATTTTAAAGCCAAAACACATCAATATGTTTGCGCAAATATTCTTTCGTAAACGATAGTAGGATTGCAGTGTGACACCGAGTGAGACGGGTCTCTTAAGGCAAAGGCTGGGATGGTTTCTTTGAAAAGGAGATGATCTATTTCCCACCTCACCCTCGTCCTACACGAGACTGTGCTCGGTCTATAATGATACCGTTATCGACCGAACATGAAGCTGTTATCTCTCTCATTCCCAAAGTGTCATTTTAAAATCTTTTAATTTGCAGTTCGAAATCATGAGACATGCGTATGCTTATCCTCTGTTCGTAAATGCCTTTGTCCGTTATTGTGACTGCTGGGAAGACAGAAGTAAACTGCATCAGGTGGTTAGCGGAAAACTGCCGTTCTTTAATTACTCTACGAAAAATAAAAGACGGAAACAATGATAGGGCGTATGGGAAACGCGTTGGAAGACACCCTGTAATTAAGCCAGCGCGAATGGGAATATAATTCATGGCTGAAAGACGTAAAAATGGTTATTATACTTGACGGTGATTGGCGAAGCCGTTTACCTAAATTAAGATCCGGAATAAAAGGGAATCAGCAAAAGGATGGGGAGCTGCAATTAACTTTAATCACGTCCTGTAACCAGCCTAAATAAATTGTAGATAGGAGGCAACAGATATATAGTTTTTGGAGTGGCGTGCATGATTTCCCAATTCATAAAAAGGTAAAATTTCTCTTCCTTTGTCTGTCTTTGCTCTATAAAGTACCGTTTTGTGTAAATATCGTTTGTCAGGGAAAGTGATGCTTCAGGTAAAAAGTCAGAAAGATGTTATTTATTCCCAATTCAGCGTGCATTCTGCTGCATAGTAAATAATAATTCTGGAAACATTCCTCAGTCTGTGGCTAAACCATTCTCCACTATATCTTTCCCCCAGGAATGTTAGAACGGAAAAATCTGATGGATAGCGTCTAAGAGCTCGGGCGGAAGGACGTAGTTGCATGCTGGCAGATTGTAGGATTTGACGCTGTCGCTTCGAAAATGTTCATGATGACAGCGTAGCCATGTAAAGATCCAAATTAATTCTTGCACAAAAATAACAAGCAGTCACTGTTATGATGTTGTGTATTAAGACCTCATAGCACCGTTATTGGTTTAGAATTGATAGATTGAACGCCAGAGGTTGTTAATATTCCTAATTGCGTTTAACAACCGTTTGATGATGAACTCGTCGCTGTGAAACTGCTAGGGACGATATCACGGATTAATAAATACCATTATTAGCAGTGACTGGATTTTTTTTATAAGAATTAACCTGTGAAAAATCTGAATTGAGCTCAGCTAGTAAGAAACTGCCCGTGAAAGGTGTTGGATCAGATTCGATGCCCGATGGGGCACAGATTTTGTTTTTTAGACATCAGTCTTCTGATGAATTTGATGCGGCCCGCCACGGATTCCTCTCCTGTGCAAAAATTTTCATCTTCGTCTCGGAGTAGCACTTGCAACATAGCAATCTACGTCCTCAATTATTTCCTGGATGTATTCCAATCTCTTTCTTACTCTCCAGTTTTTAAACCTCTGCAGCTCCCTCTATTTTCTTGGAGGTTATTTCCTGATGTCTTAACGGATGTCCTATCATCCTGTCTCTTCTTCATGTCAGTATTTTTCATGTACTCCTTTCCTCACCGATTTTGAGAAGAACATCCTCATTCCTTACCTTATAAATCGACCTACTTTTTAATATCCTTCAGTATCACCATATCTCAAATGCTTCCAGTTCATACTTTTCCGGTTTTCCCACAGTCCATGTTTCACTACCATACAATGCTCTGCTCCAAACGTACGTTCTCAGAAATGTCTTCCTTAAACGAATGTCTATGTTCGATACATGAATGCACTTTTTTCCGGTGCTAGTCTGCTTTTTATGTCCTTCTTGGTCCGTCCGTCATGAGTTATTTTACTGCCTCGGTAGCAGAATTCCTCAATTTCATTTACTTCATGATCACCAGTCCTCATGTTTAGTTGCTTACTGTTCTCATTTCTGCTATTTCTCCTTACTTCGATTTACTCTCACTCCATATTTTGCACTCATTTGGATGTTCGCTCAGTTCAGCATATCCTGTAATCCTTCTTCACTTTCACTGAGGATAGCAATGTCTTCAGCGAAGCTTATCCTTGATAACCTTTCACCTTGAATTTTAATTCCACTCTTGAAGCTTTCTTTTATTTCCGCCATTGCTTCTTCGATGTATAGATTTAACAATAGAAATGAAAGAATACATCGCTGGCTTACACCCTTTTTTAACCTAGCACTTCGTACTTGGTGTTCCACTCTTGTAATAAACCTCTTGGTTCCTGTACATTGTGTATATTACACGTCTTTTCCTATAGCTTACATCCACTTCTTTCAGAACTGCGAAAATCTTGCACCATTTTACGTTGTCGAACGCTTTTTCAAGGTCGACAAATCCCATGAAGGTGTCCTGGTTTTTCTTTAGTCCTGCTTACATTATCACCGCAACATCATAATTGTCTCACTGGTGCTTTTATCGTTTCTAAAAAACTGATCGCCATCTAACATATCCTCAATTTTCTTTTCCGTTCTTCTGTATGTTATTCTTATCAGCAACTTGAATGCATGAGCTGTTAAGCTGAATGTGCGGAAATTCTCGTACTTTTCAGCTCTTGCAATCTTGAGAGTTGTGTGAGTGATTTTTTTCCGAAAGTCAGTTGGTATATCAGCAGACTCATACAGTGTACACACCAACGTGATTAGTCGTTTTGTTGATACTTCCCCCAATGATTTTAGAAATTCTGATTGAATGTTATGTATCTCTTCTGCCTTTTTTGATTTTAGGTCTCTCAGAACTCTTTTACATTCTAATACTGAATGCCCCTGTTTCTTTTGTATTGGCTCCTGTTTCTTCTTCTTTCACGTCATCAAACAAGTCCTAACCCTCATAGAGGCCTTCAATGTATTCTTGCCACCTATCCGCTCTCTCATCTGCACTTAACAGTGGTATTGTCATTGCATTCTTAATATTAACAGTCTTTGCTTTTAGTTTCAGCGAACGTTGTTTTGACTTTCTTATATGTTGAGTCAGTCCTTATGACAATTATTTCGTTTTCGATTTCTTCACAATTTTCTAGCAGCAGTTTCGTCTTAGCTTCCCGGCACTCCAATTTATTTCATTCCCAAGTGACTTGTATTTCTGTATCGCTGAATTTCTCTGAATATTTTTGTAGGTCCTTCTTTCATCGATCAACTGAAGTATTCCTTCTGTTCCCCATGGTTTCTTCGTAGCTACCTTCTTTGTACCGATGGTTTTTTTTATTAATCTGTTGCCAATGGAGAGGTCATCATGACACTTTTCAATTACAGGCCGCATATCCTGTTGATGCACGTTATGTGTCTTTAGTGCAGTAGTTTCCATTGCCTTCTGCATCCTCAACCCGTTGATCATTGCTGATTCTTCCGCCTTTAGGGGCAGTTTCCCAACGTAAGGGAAAGAAATTGCTCTGAACATCTGTCCACTCCTCCGCCCTCTTTGCCAAGGCCATTGGCTGAATGGCGGATTTCTTATGCCGGAAGTTTCCTGGCGGCACCGCTGATGATTTTTATTCGAAATTGAAGCCATGGTGGGCTTCGAAACCGGGACCGAGGACGTTTTGATTAGCAATCAAAGACGCTACCCCTTTCTTATCTCCTTTTGTTCTTTAATGTTCGTCGCATTTGTTTGGGACGGACGTCCCACGACAGCCCGCCATGTTCATCGTTGATCCATTCACTCAGTTTTTAAGGTCATTATTGTTATTATTATTATTACAGAGGGCAGCTAAACCTCTGACTGAACAAGCTGAACTACCATGCCGGAAAGGAGGGACAAGTCCAGAATCTTTTGCCAATGGAGGGATCATCATGACACTTTTCAGTTACAGGCGACAGTCCTGTGGCTACACATTATGTGTCTTTAATGCAGTGGTTTCCATTGCCTTCTGCATCCTCAAGCCGTTGATCATTCTTCCTCCTTTAAGGGCAGTTTCACAGCCCAAGGGCAAGAGAATGCTCTGAGCAGTTGTCCACTCCTCTGTCCGCTTTGACAAGGCCACTGTCTGAATGAGGGTTGTCTTCTTATGACGGAAGTCTTCGGCAGCCACTGTTGATGATTTTGATTCGAAATTCAAGCAGTGGTGGGCTTCGAACCCGGGACCGAGGACGTTTTGATCATGAATCAAAGACACTACCCCTAGACTACGTGTGCCATCTGAAAGTTAACGCAGGCATATTCTCTAATTAACAGTTAATTTAAACAATGTCTGAGGGATTCTCGATAAAATGATTGTTTAATCTGAAACCATTGGCGTTACTTTAAGTCCGAGGAGAATTTTTTAAGCCTTGAGACAATGCATATTATTTATTTCTTAGTAACTCTTACACCAAGGAAGCCATAAACTTCACTACTAGTTCGTTCCATACAAGTCACAAAGTAATTTTAAAATTATGAGTAAAAATGTCTCCATAAGTTCAATTCGTAAGAAATTACTTATGAAAACGTATGTTTGTGAAAACACTTAACTTCCCAGACATTTGAAGCAGGAATTGTAAATACTACCAGTTTGAAGGTGTGTCTTAAAATCAACGACATTTCTCAATCAAAAAGAAGGTGAAGCACCTGTAAGGGTATAACAATACCTCCACAATACCTCCCCCCCCCATGAACCATGGACCTTGCCGTTGGTGGGGAGGCTTGCGTGCCTCAGCGATACAGATAGCCGTACCGTAGGTGCAACCACAACGGAGGGGTATCTGTTGAGAGGCCAGACAAACGTGTGGTTCCTGAAGAGGGGCAGCAGCCTTTTCAGTAGTTGCAAGGGCAACAGTCTGGATGATTGACTGATCTGGCCTTGTAACAATAACCAAAACGGCCTTGCTGTGCTGGTACTGCGAACGGCTGGAAGCAAGGGGAAACTACAGTCGTAATTTTTCCCGAGGGAATGCAGCTTTACTGTATGATTACATGATGATGGCGTCCTCTTGGGTAAAATATTCCGGAGGTAAAATAGTCCCCCATTCGGATCTCCGGGCGGGGACTACTCAAGAGGATGTCGTTATCAGGAGAAAGAAAACTGGCGTTCTACGGATCGGAGCGTGGAATGTCAGATCCCTTAATCGGGCAGGTAGGTTAGAAAATTTAAAAAGGGAAATGGATAGGTTGAAGTTAGATATAGTGGGAATTAGTGAAGTTCGGTGGCAGGAGGAACAAGACTTCTGGTCAGGTGACTACAGGGTTATAAACACAAAATCAAATAGGGGTAATGCAGGAGTAGGTTTAATAATGAATAGGAAAATAGGAATGCGGGTAAGCTACTACAAACAGCATAGTGAACGCATTATTGTGGCCAAGATAGATACGAAGCCCACGCCTACTACAGTAGTACAAGTTTATATGCCAACTAGCTCTGCAGATGACGAAGAAATTGAAGAAATGTATGATGAAATAAAAGAAATTATTCAGATTGTGAAGGGAGACGAAAATTTAATAGTCATGGGTGACTGGAATTCGAGTGTAGGAAAAGGGAGAGAAGGAAACATAGTAGGTGAATATGGATTGGGGGACAGAAATGAAAGAGGAAGCCGCCTGGTCGAATTTTGCACAGAGCACAACATAATCATAACTAACACTTGGTTTAAGAATCATGAAAGAAGGTTGTATACATGGAAGAACCCTGGAGATACTAAAAGGTATCAGATAGATTATATAATGGTAAGACAGAGATTTAGGAACCAGGTTTTAAATTTTAAGACATTTCCAGGGGCAGATGTGGACTCTGATCACAATCTATTGGTTATGACCTGTAGATTAAAACTGAAGAAACTGCAAAAAGGTGGGAATTTAAGGAGATGGGACCTGGATAAACTAAAGGAACCAGAGGTTGTACGGAGATTCAGGGAGAGCATAAGGAAGCAATTGGCAGGAATGGGGGAAATAAATACAGTAGAAGAAGAATGGGCAGCTTTGAGGGATGAAGTAGTGAAGGCAGCAGAGGATCAAGTAGGTAAAAAGACGAGGGCTAGTAGAAATCCTTGGGTAACAGAAGAAATATTGAATTTAATTGATGAAAGGAGAAAATATAAAAATGCAGTAAGTGAAACAGGCAAAAAGGAATACAAACGTCTCAAAAATGAGATCGACAGGAAGTGCAAAATGGCTAAGCAGGGATGGCTAGAGGACAAATGTAAGGATGTAGAGGCCTATCTCACTAGGGGTAAGATAGATACCGCCTACAGGAAAATTAAAGAGACCTTTGGAGATAAGAGAACGACTTGTATGAATATCAAGAGCTCAGATGGAAACCCAGTTCTAAGCAAAGAAGGGAAAGCAGAAAGGTGGAAGGAGTATATAGAGGGTCTATACAAGGGCGATGTACTTGAGGACAATATTATGGAAATGGAAGAGGATGTAGATGAAGATGAAATGGGAGATATGATACTGCGTGAAGAGTTTGACAGAGCACTGAAAGACCTGAGTCGAAACAAGGCCCCCGGAGTAGACAATATTCCATTGGAACTACTGACGGCCGTGGGAGAGCCAGTCCTGACAAAACTCTACCATCTGGTGAGCAAGATGTATGAAACAGGCGAAATACCCTCAGACTTCAAGAAGAATATAATAATTCCAATCCCAAGGAAAGCAGGTGTTGACAGATGTGAAAATTACCGAACTATCAGCTTAATAAGTCACAGCTGCAAAATACTAACACGAATTCTTTACAGACGAATGGAAAAACTAGCAGAAGCCAACCTCGGGGAAGATCAGTTTGGATTCCGTAGAAACACTGGAACACGTGAGGCAATACTGACCTTACGACTTATCTTAGAAGAAAGATTAAGGAAAGGCAAACCTACGTTTCTAGCATTTGTAGACTTAGAGAAAGCTTTTGACAATGTTGACTGGAATACTCTCTTTCAAATTCTAAAGGTGGCAGGGGTAAAATACAGGGAGCGAAAGGCTATTTACAATTTGTACAGAAACCAGATGGCAGTTATAAGAGTCGAGGGACATGAAAGGGAAGCAGTGGTTGGGAAGGGAGTAAGACAGGGTTGTAGCCTCTCCCCGATGTTGTTCAATCTGTATATTGAGCAAGCAGTAAAGGAAACAAAAGAAAAATTCGGAGTAGGTATTAAAATTCATGGAGAAGAAATAAAAACTTTGAGGTTCGCCGATGACATTGTAATTCTGTCAGAGACAGCAAAGGACTTGGAAGAGCAGTTGAATGGAATGGACAGTGTCTTGAAAGGAAGATATAAGATGAACATCAACAAAAGCAAAACAAGGATAATGGAATGTAGTCGAATTAAGTCGGGTGATGCTGAGGGAATTAGATTAGGAAATGAGGCACTTAAAGTAGTAAAGGAGTTTTGCTATTTGGGGAGCAAAATAACTGATGATGGTCGAAGTAGAGAGGATATAAAATGCAGGCTGGCAATGGCAAGGAAAGCGTTTCTGAAGAAGAGAAATTTGTTAACATCCAGTATTGATTTAAGTGTGAGGAAGTCATTTCTGAAAGTATTCGTATGGAGTGTAGCCATGTATGGAAGTGAAACATGGACGATAAATAGTTTCGACAAGAAGAGAATAGAAGCTTTCGAAATGTGGTGCTACAGAAGAATGCTGAAGATTAGATGGGTAGATCACATAACTAATGAGGAAGTATTGAATAGGATTGGGGAGAAGAGAAGTTTGTGGCACAACTTGACCAGAAGAAGGGATCGGTTGGTAGGACATGTTCTGAGGCATCAAGGGATCACCAATTTAGTATTGGAGGGCAGCGTGGAGGGTAAAAATCGTAGAGGGAGACCAAGAGATGAATACACTAAGCAGATTCAGAAGGATGTAGGTTGCAGTAGGTACTGGGAGATGAAAAAGCTTGCATAGGATAGAGTAGCATGGAGAGCTGCATCAAACCAGTCTCAGGACTGAAGACCACAACAACAACAACAACAACAGTTAATTAATTCAAAAAGTATCACGTCGTGCACTCAAAAATGATCTTTTTATTGCGCAACTAAAAGGTCTTTAATGTGGCAGGTATTGCTACATCAATTGATTTCAGTCACTGAAGAAAATTAACAATAATATCACTTATCTTCTATTTGCAATCCAACGACTATCTCGCCCGGCTTTTGGCTCGTAATTAAAATTGTTGTCTAGGTGGCGTGACTGTCGCTGTTGGTGCGAAAGGCACTCGGATGTTAATTACGCCGACTTGAAGAACTTACGAAGACAATTTTTCACAAAAATTCACATTTATTAAACTTATTATACTTTCGCATGTTCAAAACATTACTTCATCATACAAATTCGCAGCCGTTACTGCACTTAATAAAACAACATTTTTCATTGTCCACAACTCAGACTCATCTTTTCATTTCCAAGACAAAGTCAAGACTGTTCATATTCAACACAAAAACTTGACTACTCTGCGCTTCCGCGCCAAAAGTCACAAGGCATCATCAAAGATAACAATAAGTACAAAGATATTCACACTAGGTGTTATATCGATTTCAACATCTCAAAATATCGACGTACCTACATATAAAAATGAAACCAAATTCGAATAGAGTGAAAAATATGAGACATTACGTAGAAAAATATTCATTAATGTACGGTATCGAAAAACAGAGTTGGCGGACCATTACTACGGGGAGAGGGAGGGGGGGGGGGGGGGGGAGGAAACGAAAAGGAGCTACACGGTTTGAGAAGATATGTGATGATATTTCAGTGATTAGAAAACAGGGTGAAATTTACAACCTAACAGTATGACTTCACTTAACCACATAACATTGCACCACTCTGGCTGTGTACATGTGGTGATTCGATTGAGGAGGATGTCACAAAACTGTTGTATACTTTTGTGAGGCAAGCTGGACCACAGCTGTTGCCACAGGCCCTTGATACGTTGGATTATGGCACTGCGACAGCTGACGTCCGAGTTGCTCCCAGATATATTCTGTCGGAGACAGAATTGAGGATCCTGGTGGCCACAGATGCGACAGATGCACCTCAGCAGCACGCAGACGGTTTATGGCGACACGTGTCACTTTGGACGAGCACTGTTCTGTTGAAAAATGACACCACGATACTGTAATATCAGAGGTAACACATGATGACACAGAATGTCCGTGACATACCGTTTTGCCGTCAGAATTCCCTCAGTCACCACCAACCGTGACCTGAAGTCGCACCCGATTGTTACCGTGGCGCCAGGGTAACACCACTATACCTCTCCGTTTCAAACGAAGCCGTTTGTGCTGTGGCTTCAACAGTAGCCGACACATGGAACGGTAGTTCTCTAATCCGGCTGGTGGTAGTCTCTGACCAATGGTGCGTAATGGCACAGAATGTTCCAGGCAGTCCATTACTTGTTCACGGATGTCAAGCGCAAAAGTGAAGGGCTTACGATGTGTTTGGTGCACAGTATCCTCTATTTCGATAGTCAGATGTGGTCGACCGGAACCTGGACGATGTGTGTATCTACCTTCACGATCCCACCCAGACCAATATCGATTCACTGCTCCCTTCGAAAGTCCCACAAATCTATATGTTGCACGAATAGGTCATCTGTCCAAGTGGAACCCACCCAATCTATGTCAGGTACTGATAACGCTGTCTCATATAAATACTCGCCAACTCCGTGTTCTTCACAGGCCGGGTAACAACATTAAACACGATCAACAGTAACGGGCTCTAGTGGCCATTATACCCACGGCACTGACTGACAAGTCTAATGATAAACGTATCTGACGATGGTGGGTCGTGTACGAAGTTATACAGACATCCGGACATGTCATCTGGATGCTTCAGTCCTTTTTTGTTCAAATGGCTCTGAGCACTATGAGACTTAACATTGAGGTCATCAGTCCCCTAGACTTAGAACTACGTAAACCTAACTAATCTAAGGAGAGCACACACATCCATGCCGGAGGCAGGATTCCAACCTGCGACCGTAGCAGCAGCGTGGTTCCGGACTGGAGCACCTAGAACCGCTCGGCCACAACGGCCGGCCATTTTTTGTCAGATCATGTGTAATAAGACAAAAATAACGTACAGTGAACGCATCAAAAGGAATTGCTGAAGTAAACAATGAAGTCACTGAATCAGTTGATGAATTTTTGTATTTACGGTTGCTGAAGACGTTGGCCAAATGGACACTTAAAGAAATAAAAAGAAGAGTAAAGCTGAACTGGGCGCATTTGAGGGACTACACACCATTTTCAAAACCAAGCTTGTGTCAGAGAAGAAAAGTTGAGAGTCAATGTGTAATATGAGTTTTGATTAATGGAAAAAAAATGTATTTTCGGAATTAAAAGGAGAGATAAAAAGAAAGGTCAGGTAACAACAGCATGAGGGGGAGGACGTAATTATAACTGCAATAAATGTGAATTGATGATGGACAGGACATGTATCTGTGCAAAAGTTTGGTCGATAAACCCAGGGGGTTCTTTTCTGGAAACAAGACATAAATAACCGAGACGACGGAACCATGGAAGATGACGTTATAAAACATTCTGGACCAACAGAATACGCACGGCTGAAAACCACAGTGCATGGCAAAGACTTGAGAAGACATTTGTCCTGTAGTGGATGTCAAATACATGATTGTTGATGAAAATGACGACGATGAGACATATAAGTACACAGAAGAGCCTAAGAAGCTGGCACACTTGCCTAATATCGTGTAGGGCCCCAACGAGCACACCAAAGTGCCGCAACACGACGGTCCATGGACTCGGCTAAAGTCTGAAGTAGTTCCGGAGCGAATTGACACCATGAATCCTGTAGGGCTGTCCATAAATCTCTAAGGGTACGACGTGCTGGAGGTCTCTTCTGAACAGCACGTTACGAGGCATCCAGGATATGTTCAATAATGTTCATGTCTGGGAATCTTGGTGGCCAGTGGAAGTGTTTAAATTTAGAAAAGTGTTCCTGGAGCCACTCTGTAGCAATTATGCACATGTGGGGTATTGCACTGTTCTGCTGGAATTTCCCAAGTCCATCGGAATGCACAATGGATATGAATGGATGCAGGTGATTAGACAGTATGCCTGCGTATGTGGCATCTGTCAGAGTCGTATCTAGACCAACTGGGGTCCCATATCACTCCAACTGCACACGCCCCATACATTTACAGAGCCTCCATCAGCTTGAACAGTTCCCAGCTGATATGCAGGGTCCGTGGATTCATGAGGTTGACTCCATACTTGTACACGTCCATCCGCTCGAAAAATTTGAAACGAGGCTCGTCCCACAAGCAACATGTTTCCAGTCATCAACAGTCCCATGTCGGTGCTGACGGGCCCAGGGGCGGCATAAAGCTTTGTGTCGTGCAGTCATCAGGGGTACAAGAGTGGGAATTCGGCTCCGAAAGCACATATCGATGATATTTCGTTGAAGGGTTCGCACGCTGACACTTGTTGATGGCCCAGCATTGAAATATGCAGCAATTTGCGGAAGTGTTCCACTTCTGTCACGTTGGCCGATTCCCTTCAGTCGTCGTTGGACCCGTTTTTGCAGCATCTTTTCTCGGCCGCAGCGATGTCGGAGATTTGATGTTTTACCTGAATGCTGATATTCACGGTACATTTGTGAAAATGGTCGTAAGGGAAACCCCCACTTCATCGCTACCTCGGAGATGCTGTGTCCCATCGCTCGTGCACCGAATATAACACCACGTTCAAACTCTCTTAAATCTTGATAATCTGCCAGTGTATCAGCAGTAACCGATCTAACAACTGCGCCAGACACTTGTTGTCTAATGTAGGCATTGCCGACCGCAGCGCCGCATTCTGCTTGTTTCCATTTCTCTTTATTTAATTCGCATGCCTACACCAATTTCTTTGGCGCTTCAGTGTATATCGATAGTGTATGCACCGACTGCGTCGTTCTCTTTGAGTGGCTGTGTTACACTAGAAAGGAGTTTAAAAGAGAGTATAACTGTTTGCTTCAAAGATGAACACATCTCTTGAGACCTGAAAGTTCAGTATAACCAAGTCGCAGGGTTGTGCAGACGGGAGTGGTTCATCTTTCAGAGTGTCATTTGACATACAATGAAACTGAATCTTGAAAAAAGTGCAATATTGTAATATCAACCAGTTCATTCATGCGATAAAAAAAGCCCATCAGTCGTAAACCCCATGGAAGATTAAGATTAATACAGGACGACAATGTGATATAAGTCATAGACCGTCGAGCATCATCTGCTTTGATAGCGCAATGGAAGATTGCGATATGCTATTATTTCTCCTGTGCTCTGCAGGACGTGTTGCCTTTATGTTTAAATGAAGAGTCCTTCTCCGTCAGTCTATAAATAACCCAAGTTAAATTTTGTGAATGTTCGATTGAAAAGAATTAGTCCAATTTCCGTCGCAATCCATCCCCCATCGAAGCTTGCGTTCCGTCTCTAGTGATCTTTCTGAGAAACCCTTATCTCTGTTTCTTTCTTCGAAGCTGACACACCTCCAGATAGTAGGAGCTCATCAATAAAGACACTGATGTGTCTACTTGTAACTAATATTGTCTTACAAACGAGTCCGTAGTCGTGGAAGTATATTTTAGGGGAAGAACTCCGCTAACAGTTGTATCTCGGACCAATTTTATTAAGGCCATACCGGTTTCTTGACTTATAGACACCTGGATTATAGCACCTGACTATGTGGCTAAAAGCCACGAAACCGGTAGTGTGTTAATGAAATTGATTCAAGATACAGCTGTTTGTGCAATTCTTGCTATAAAATGTTGTCTTCTCTGACGATTCCCGTGCTAGTTTCGACTACAGAAGTGCCAAAGCGTATGTGGGACGCTGAGGGAGCGAACGTTGTGTCCTGGTGTGCACATAGGAGAAACTCCTGGCGCTATAGAATGATACTCAGCTGCTCCGAATTGCTGAAAGCCAGAACAGGAAACTCGTACATTCTGAAGTGGGCCACATTCTTAAGTGTACTCATGGAATTTTGTTTTAGCAGTATAATGCACGTGCAATTATATCAAGGACCGTTCATCTTCTGTTCTGAAATAAATGTACAGCATCGTTTCTGTTTTCCCATTCATGTGTTTCCAATATTACAATACGTCAAGGTTTCCGTTGGACTGACTTGTGAATATCCTCCAGTACACATAACCGTTATGTCTGGCTTTTGCTCTTCATACACACACATCTACGTTCTTTTGGGTCAACGACAGAACGTCTAAAGGTTCTCACCAAAGCGGTAAAGCAGCTAGTTTCGTACATTTGACAGAATTATGATGTCATCGGCAAACCTCAAAGTTTTTATTGTGTCACCCTGATTGCTAATCAGAAGTAAACTTTAAAAGATATAGTGCAATACATTATAGCTTCTAAAGTTTACTTCTGATTAGGAATTAAAGTTCAGGGAGAAGAAATAAAAATTTTGAGGTTTGCCGATGACATCATAATTCTACCAGAGATATCAAAGGAGTTGGAAGAACAGTTGAACGAAATGGACACTGTCTTGAAAGGCGGATATAAGATGAAGAACAGCAAATACAAAACAAGGATAATGTAATGTAGTCGGATTAAATCAGGCAATGCTGAGATGTTAGAGTAGGAAAGGGTACATTTAAAGAAGTAAATGAGTTGAGTTTTGCTATTTCGGCAGCAAAATAACTGATGATGGCCGAGGTAGAGAGGTTGCAAAATGTAAACTGGCAATGACAAGACAAAAGATAAAATTGTTAACATCAAGTACACGTTTAATGTCAGGAAGTCTTTCTGAAAGTATTATTATGGAGTGTAGCAATGTAGGCAAATGAAACGTGCATGATAAGCAGTTTACACAAGAAGAAAAGTAAGGTTTTGAAATGTGTTTCTACGGAAGATTCCTAAAAATTAAGTGGGTAGATCAAGTAACTTATGAGAACATACTGAATAGAACTGGGGAGAAAAGAAATCTGTTGCACAACCTGACTTTTAAGAAGGGATCATTTGACAGGACACATTCTAAAACTTAAAGGGATCACCAATTTAGTACTGGTGGGAAGCGCGGGGGAGGGGCTAAAATCGTAAAGGGAGGCCAAGAGATGAATACAGTAAGCAGATTCGGAAGGATGTAAATTACTGTAGTTATCCGAAGATGAAGAGGCTTGCACATTATACTGTAGTATGGAGAGCTGCATCAACCAGTCTTTGGACTGAATACCACAACAATAGCTGACTGGTGTGGCCGGCCGGTTCTAGGCGCTTCAGTCTGGAACCGCGCGACTGCTACGGTTGCAGGTTCGAATCCTGCCTCCGGCATGGATGTGTGTGATGTCCTTAGGTTAGTTAGGTTTAAGTAGTTCTAAGTTCTAGGAAACTGATGACCTGAGATGTTAAGGCCATTTGAACCATTTGGACCACAACAATAACATATCAATATAGGTATTTCTTGGAATAAACTTCTAATGATTCCTTTTCAGTTCTGATATTGTCATTAGTCATGTTTTATTAATGCGATCAGTACTCTATTGAGTAACAAGCAATAAATACGTAATAAGTATACCTCACATTTTCTCTTGCATTTTCGTTATTCACAGTTTTTCGAATGGTGGAAGCCACGCAGTCTCTAATTGCGTCAGTAAAACACCAGCGTTGCGGGAGCATAAAGTCACAACATATGTGACATTCTCTGTGGACACACTTCGCTCTACTTTCGTCGTATGCTAGATACATAAGCATGATTTCGACTGTAAATGTAACAAAATAATATTCATTTTCCATGGTTTTATGAGCCACATATTAGACTACAGGGTGCAGTCAAAATATATAACTGCCGAAATTGGGGTACTGCTAAACCGCGTGTTGTGCACGAAGAACCATTGCACTCACCGTAAGTGACTGTGTGGTGTGGATTCACAAGTACCTTCATTCTCGGGCTACTTCTTTGAAGATTATCCACCCTGTGGGTCTGTCAGGCGTACCGTGACATCTGCAAGTGATCGAGACCTCCTCGCACAGCCTGTGATCCCTGTTTTGTACGAGTGAAACTCTATGGAAACCACTGCTTTCATGCAAGATGGACAACACCTAAAGTCGCTGGCCGAGTGAAAGATCTGCTTAATATAACGTTCCACGAACGCGTTGTCTGCAGAGGTGTTCCAGATGCATGGCCTGCAAGATAATCCGATCTGAATGCATGTCACTAGCCTTGCGGGGTAGCCGCGCGGCCTAGGGCATCTTGCACGGTCCGCGAGGCTCCCCTCGTCTGAGGTTCGAGTCCTCCCTCGGGCATGGGTGTGTGTGTCGTCCTTAGCGTAAGTTAGTTTAAGTTAGATTAAGTAGTGTGTAAACTTAGGGACCGATGACCTTAGCAGTTTGGTCCCATAAGACCTTACCACAAATTTTCTATTTTCTCCATGTCACTTTTGGCTCTGGGACATCTAAAAGAACACGTTTATCGAGGGCACATTGGGTCTCTGTTTGATCTGGAGGCCAGCCTTCAGGAACCCACTGCTCAGATGACAGTGGGCTGAAAAGTCATTAGGTACCTCTTAGTACCTTGTGGGACCTCGTTTTGCCTGGCGTAGTGCAGCAACTCAACGTGGCACTGGCTCAAGTCGTTGGAAATCCGCAGCAGAAATACTGAGCAATGCTGCCTCTGAATCCGTCAATAATTTCAAAAGTCTTGCCGGTGCAGGATTTTGTGCACGAACTGATCTCTCGATTATGTCCTATGAATGTTGAGGTTCATGTCGCGTGATCTCGATGTTCAAATTGTCGAGACTGTTCTCACACAAGTCATGAACAATTGTGGTCTGGTCATACGACGTCGTTGTTTGGGAACATTAACTCTATGAATGGCTGCGAATAGTTTCCAATTAGCCGAACGTAGCCATTTCCAGTCAATGATCAGGTGAGTTGGATCAGAGGAATCACTCTCATTCCACGTCAACACAGCCTACACTATTTTTAAGCCACCACCAGCTTGCACAGTGCGTTGTCGACAACTTGGGCCTGTGGTTAGTGTGGTCTGCGCCTCACTCGAACCATACCATCAGCTCTTACCAACTCAAAACGGGACTCATCTGACCAGGCCACGGTTTTCCAGTCTAGGTTGCAATCGATATGGTCACGAGCCCATGCGATGTCGTGCTGTCAGCAAAGGCACTCGCGTCTCTCGTCTGCTGCTAAACTCTATTAAAGCCAAATTTCAGCGCCCTGCCTTAACGGATACGTTGATTTTTGAAAAGGAATGTCTCAAGCATCTTGCTCCAGTAACCATTCCACTTTCAGAGTCGGTTAGTTCCCGTCGTGCGGCCATAGTCACGCTGGAAAGCTGTTCACATGACAGCTCCAGCAATACACTGATCTTTTATACCCTGCTTACGCGATACTATCGCCATATACACTCCTGGAAATGGAAAAAAGAACACATTGACACCGGTGTGTCAGACCCACCATACTTGCTCCGGAAACTGCGAGAGGGCTGTACAAGCAATGATCACACGCACGGCACAGCGGACACACCAGGAACCGCGGTGTTGGACGTCGAATGGCGCTAGCTGCGCAGCATTTGTGCACCGCCGCCGTCAGTGTCAGCCAGTTTGCCGTGGCATACGGAGCTCCATCGCAGTCTTTAACACTGGTAGCATGCCGCGACAGCGTGGACGTGAACCGTATGTGCAGTTGACGGACTTTGAGCGAGGGCATATAGTGGGCATGCGGGAGGCCGGGTGGACGTACCGCCGAATTGCTCAACACGTGGGGCGTGAGGTCTCCACAGTACATCGATGTTGTCGCCAGTGGTCGGCGGAAGGTGCACGTGCCCGTCGACCTGGGACCGGACCGCAGCGACGCACAGATGCACGCCAAGACCGTAGGATCCTACGCAGTGCCGTAGGGGACCGCACCGCCACTTCCCAGCAAATTAGGGACACTGTTGCTCCTGGGGTATCGGCGAGGACCATTCGCAACCGTCTCCATGAAGCTGGGCTACGGTCCCGCACACCGTTAGGCCGTCTTCCGCTCACGCCCCAACATCGTGCAGCCCGCCTCCAGTGGTGTCGCGACAGGCGTGAATGGAGGGACGAATGGAGACGTGTCGTCTTCAGCGATGAGAGTCGCTTCCGCCTTGGTGCCAATGATGGTCGTATGCGTGTTTGGAGCCGTGCAGGTGAGCGCCACAATCAGGACTGCATACGACCGAGGCACACAGGGCCAACACCCGGCATCATGGTGTGGGGAGCGATCTCCTACATTGGCCGTACACCACTGGTGATCGTCGAGGGGACACTGAATAGTGCACGGTACATCCAAACCGTCATCGAACCCATCGTTCTACCATTCCTAGACCGGCAAGGGAACTTGCTGTTCCAACAGGACAATGCACGTCCGCATGTATCCCGTGCCACCCAACGTGCTCTAGAAGGTGTAAGTCAACTACCCTGGCCAGCAAGATCTCCGGATCTGTCCCCCATTGAGCATGTTTGGGACTGGATGAAGCGTCGTCTCACGCGGTCTGCACGTCCAGCACGAACGCTGGTCCAACTGAGGCGCCAGGTGGAAATGGCATGGCAAGCCGTTCCACAGGACTACATCCAGCATCTCTATGATCGTCTCCATGGGAGAATAGCAGCCTGCATTGCTGCGAAAGGTGGATATACACTGTACTAGTGCCGACATTGTGCATGCTCTGTTGCCTGTGTCTATGTGCCTGTGGTTCTGTCAGTGTGATCATGTGATGTATCTGACCCCAGGAATGTGTCAATAAAGTTTCCCCTTCCTGGGACAATGAATTCACGGTGTTCTTATTTCAATTTCCAGGAGTGTATGTATGTGTATATCGCTATCCCATACCCCATGACTTTGGTCACTTCATTGTACACCGGAAATACTGCGAGCAGCTGTTGATCACACCGTTTTACGGATGCATCATCTCGCCGACGTCTGTGGTGCTCGCAGTGAACAAATTGTATAAGTGGTGGTTAATAATAAAATCAACAATATGTCTTTCTCACTTGTTTGATCTTTTCTTCCTACTTCCCGTTCCTAATTCATTACATTTGAATACATTTCTGTACGTCTTTTATTCACAGCTCTAGATTTGCACGTGGAACCAAAATTGGAACAATTTTTCCGGCATAAATCGGTTCCGCATCAACGCATTAGAATATTTATCAGGTTTCGCTGCCATACAATAATTAGAGCCCACAATGGACCTCTGAAAGTAGCTGCACTTTAATTATATCCAGTCAGTGAAAGACCTACTTTATGTAGTCCTAAAGTTTCAGTTATCACCAAAAAATAAAATTACGTAAATCGCGTCACAGTATCACAGCGCACCGCTAGAGAAGCCAAAACAAAATGATGCGGCCCATTTGTAAAGCGGAATATAATGCAGGAATCCGTTTTCAACAACATTAAAAATACTGCAACTGTGAAAGGCCAGTCCACATTAATTTAGCCTCCGGCGGCTTGCTACAGTACTGTAGAGTGGTGATTCCAGTCGGTACCAGAACTGCAGGTACGTACGTGCAGTTAACAAAAAATTAATTACATACTTTATTTTTCAAGGTTGTGATTAAAACCTTATGAGACGTCCCCATTCCTATCCTACTCCTTCCTAACACACACACACACACACACACACACACACACACACAGTTAGCGACGTGTCTCGTATCCTCCTAATCTAAGTACATCGAATTTTCCACATTATTCTGTACATCGTGTTCTGGTGTATAAACTGACCTGACTGAAATTCGTGGAACATTATGGTGCTGCCTAAATTAATAAGAGTGAGAAGCGAAGAATAAGGAACGCGGTGTATACAGCTGCGTAGCAGCGTAATGAGCTTCTGTTCTACCCGTGCGTTGAAGTTTCCACGAGCGAAGCGGTCGGCGTCCATAACTCTTGCCGGCAGATACATTTCTGGCACTCCTTCTTTTTGTTCAGTTAACGTTTGCTCCGCTTTGCCTCTCGCCGGTCACGACGCGGGGCCACATCCAGCACCAGTCACGAATTCATCTCGTAAAGCAGAGAGCGCGTTTTAAAACACGGCCGGCGAGCAGCGTTCTCCTCGAAGAATATTATCTCCATCTTTATACGGAAACTTCAATTAACCTTAGATGTACCTGTTTAACAAGTTATAGTCCCCATACAGGTGCCCATGAGCTTATTTTGTTCTAGCCCGCCTCTGGAGTCGTAAAAAAAGCCTGCTAGCCAATCAGCTCAGACGGTGCAGCCCGTCGGAACTACCGCCGGCAGAGGCCTCAACACCAATCAACTCGCCGTCAAGGCTAGTACTACAAAAAGTAATAATCCGAGAGCAAAAAGGAAACGAAGGAGCCGAGGAAACACGTTCGGGGCAGAATGTGTCGGAGGTGGCGAGGAATTACCTCGAAATATTAAAGGCAGTATACCTGGGATTACTGGCTACGCTTATTATAAGGAGAGCTCCCAAGGTGACTGATACAGAGATTTACGTTGACCACAAGAGATACCGCTGTTACCTTTCCACGTGATTTAAACGACTGTTTATCTATAATGTCCGGTGAAAACAATTTTAATGCAATGAATTCACAATACCTACAGTTGCCAACCTTCTTTCTCATTGCACCCGTTTCTTTCTATAGATTCTTATGTAGGACGCACCTGTACTGCGCTGGGACAAATGAAGATCTGTTCAGGACACTAATTCAACACACTAAAGAGGCAGTATAGGAAACCAAGTGGCGTGGCACGATGGTTCAGGCAGCAGACTCTCATTAGAGAGATGCGGAGTTCATACCCTTTCCGGCCATCTAGATTTAGGATTTCCGTAGATTTCACCTGAATCGATTGAGATGAATGATTACTTTGAAAGAGGACGATACCGATATTCTTCCTCGCCCTTTTCCTTTCCGCATTAAGGCTCCAGCTCTTAAGGCCAGTCGACGGGCAGTTAAACATTCATCTTCCATCTGGCTTCTTTTAAATTACAAACAATCCAAAGAGGCGTATAAATTACGTGTGAGGCTCGGAAATATGGTACATTGAAATATCTTCATCGTCTCCATTGTCTTTATATCAACATCTGATTAAAAGTCTCTCCAAGCATTACCCACGCATTACAATCTTCAATTTATGAATCTTCCATTCTTTCTGTCGTGCTATGAAACATAAAATATACTTGTAAAAATAAATCTGCAGTCTCTTAGATTAACACAAATAAGTAGTGAAGTCGCCTTCATCCATAGTCTACCTCGTTTCAGCTGTCTCGATTTTGACATAAAACTACACGTTTCTTTCGTTGCTCGGCATAGCCGATATCTGAATTGACGTTTTCCATATAAGTAGCTGGGAGACATACTTACGACCAAGGGACTGAGATAGAGTAGTTTCAACCAAATTATGCTGTTCAACGTAGTCACATGGATCATTTACAGAAGTATGCAACAGTTAGTAGAATCCGTCGAAGAAGATCAGTTTGGACTGGTGAGAAATGTAAAAACACAAATCCATATTGATCGTATAGTTTCTCTTAGAAGACAAATTAAAGAAAAGTAAGCCTACATTTACAGCATCAGCGGATGCAGAGAAGGCTTTTAACAGCGTTGACTTAATACACTCTCTGGAATTCTAAAGGTAGTAGGAATAAAATAGACGAAACGAAGGATTATCAGCTCTCTGTGCACAAAAAAAGACTGCATTTATAAAAACAGAGGAACATGAAAGAAAAGCAGTTGTTACAAAGGGAATGAGACAGAATAGTAGCTGTGAAGCAAACCAAGGAAACATTATAAAACGGAACTAAAATTCAGGGAGAAGAAATAGAACCTTCGAGGTTTGCCGATGACATTTTATTTCTGCCAGAGATGATAAAGGACTAATAAAAGCAGCTGAATGAAATGGAGAGTGTCTTGAAAAGAGGTTATAAGACAAATATCAACAAAAGTTAAAGGATAATTATTTATTTTTATATATTTATTTAACTTGATCTCATTAGGGCCAACATGCTCTCTCTTAGGCTGGTCTAGGATTTCACGCATACAGCACCTTTTTTTTAATCATAGGTTTTCTAAGAAATAACTATTTTAATATGAAAAATATAGTAAAATGACGTGTCTGAGGAGACAGTGTGAATAAATAATACTGATTGTCAACTAATAAAGTTAATGCTGGCATTACTAGTACTATTGCAGCTACTGCCACGAATGGTGTTCATAGTAATAATAATAACAATAGTGGCACTGCTGCAGTGCAGAATGAAAAACAGTTAAGAAAATCAATTGTATACAGTGCAGCGCAAGAAATACTGCAGAACGCCAAAAACTGCCAAGTGCAGATGTGAAACGAAGCCTGACTGCTAACAAGAAGGGAAGGAGTAGATTATGTAAAGAAACACCAATAACCACGGAAGATGCTTTGTAAATAAAAGCGAAACGCGTCTGGTGTAACTCTTTGTAGTTTGATTGCAGTCAACTCAATAAGGAGAACCTATAGTAACAGATGTTAACAGCTGCTGTGGAAGAGGGCCACGCAAACAAACGTATGATATTTAAGGAGATTGCGCTACCTAAAAATACCTGGAAAAGGGGAAGATCTTTTTTTATGTGTTACTTTCTGTGCGTCCCCATACAATCATCTCAATAGTGGAACGTAAACTCTGACGATGCGAATGTGAGGACAACACAATACCCAGTCCCTGAACGGAGAACATCTCTTACCTGAACGGTAGCTGAACCCGGGCGCCTTTAGTTAACATTCCGCTGTGCTGACGGAGCAGCTGCCGAGGCAGACAAAGAACTTCTGGTTGGGAAGGTACAAGGGTAACGCATGCGTACAGGGACACTGGTAAACATTGTTGTTGCTTTGGTAGATATGTCACTACCTGTCTTCTGAAGCTGTAGATGTCATCTAGTTCCCTATTGTAATGCGGAAAGTTATTCTAGAGTCTGGTGCTTGTGATAAGAAAGTCTTCGGGAAAAAGGGTGGACGACGGAGTGGGACAGAAAGGATTTTGCTCCGATGGGAACGGATATTTCTTCTGTGTTGTTCAGATAAGAGCGTTGATGGCCCTGAGCGTTATGGGACTTAACTTCTGTCATCAGTCCCCTAGAACTTAGAACTACTTAAACCTAACTAACCTAAGGACATTACACACATCCATGCCCGTGGCAGGATTCGAACCTGCGACCGTAGCGGTCGCGCGGTTCCAGATTGTAGCGCCTAGAACCGTAAGAGCGTTGAGATTGAGGTGAGGTATGAGAGGCAGTGTTCGTTGATATGACAGTGGAGAAGACAGACGGTACGAAAATCTCTGTGCTTGTCTACATGCAGCCAGGATAGCTGTGCATATGAGAGTGAAATATGATAAAAGCGTAAAACATGACAGATATAACAATCACAGATGAACAGGTTAATGGAACATAATCGAAGTAACTGAGAGTATTAGATTAGGAAATATGACGTTGAAAGCAGTAGTGACTTCAGCTGAAATAGAGGGAATATAAAATCCACACTGGCAAAAGCAAGAAAAGTGCTTTTCTAAAAGAGAAATTTGTTAATAGCGAAAATAATTTACTTTGGTAGTCTTTTCTGAAAGTATATGACTGGAGTATAGGCTTGTACAGAAGTGCAACGTGGATAATAAACTGTTCACACAAGATGAGAACAAAAGCTTATGAAATATGGTAATACTGAAGAACGCTGAAGATTAAATAAGCAGACCAATAACTAATGATTAGGTACTGATTCGAATTTGTGAGCAAAGAGGTTTATGGCACAAGTTGCCTGAAATATCGGTTGATATGACACATTCTGGGCATCAAGGAAAAGTCAGTTTGTAAAATGGTTCAAATGGCTCTGAGCACTATGGGACTTAACTTCTGCGGTCATCAGTCCCCTAGAATTTAGAACTACTTAAACCTAACTAACCTAAGGACATCACACACATCCTAGCCCGAGGCAGGATTCTAACCTGCGACCGTAGCGGTCGCGCGTTTCCAGACTGTATGTAGCGCCTAGAACCGCTCAGCCACCCCGGCCGGTGTCAGTTTGTTATCGAGGGAAGTGTGGCGGATAAAAATTGTAGTGGGATAGCAAGGCAGGTTCAAACAGATGCAGGTAGTAGTAATTATGCAGTGATGAAGAGGCTTCCACAGGACAGACTAGCCTGGAGAACTGTATCAAACCTGTCTTCGGACTGAAGACCACAGCAGCAACAGATAGTACGTTCTCAAGGAAATTTAGGTGAAACTGGACTTTGCCACTCATTTAGGCGAAAATTGTATTCCTTCTTTCAAAAGTTAATTAATTTCGTTAAAAAAGAAAGCATCGTTCTATTAAAAAAGCCTCTATAATTACATTGCCAGTAAATTTTCGAATATCTACCACAAATGAAAATACGTCTCTTAATATCGCTGCCATACCTCGATCACCAACTATTTGACATCTACAAACCACAACAGGAGTTCCGCCTCATTGCTATGAAAGATTCTAGATTCCTTCTATGGTCACTGGAATCCGTAAGCACAATAGTTCTTTCGCTTTGAGAGCCTTGCACAGGAATGTGGATTTCCTTTCGCTAGGATGGTCTCGAAACCAAAGAAGTTGCCTGGGACGGCAGCGGTCTGTGTGGGATGAACAGCCAGTCGGTAGTGCCAAGTAGGCAGAGGGTCCGGCACAATCGACCGTGCAAAGACGGAGACTTCAGTGCGCGCCAGGGGGTCCCAGCTTCGCCGCAGGGGACCGACGGGGGCCTAGGGGGGCCCCCCCACGACCCACGGAACGGACATGCCTACCCGCCCACCTCCGCGATCCGCACTCTCGCGCAGGCACCGCCTCCTACTCTTCAGGACAAAGCGATACAATCTGGTCCGCCACGGAGCTCCAAAACAGACCACTCTGCCCTGCTTTAATTTGGCACGGTAGCTGGGTCTGTGAGCCACTGTGTTTTCAACATGTCGTATCGTGACTATGAATAACATTACTTGCAACTGTGAAAGTTGCTGTCGAAGTCAGTCGATAAGTGCAGCTCGGTTTGCTTGCAGCGTTAGATTTGTTTGTATACTGAAGCTTCCACAGACTTCCTGTCTTCCTGATTAGAAGTTAATTGACACACTTAAGGGCTGTCGGGTACTTCTGTACGTGGTCAGACGAATTATGTAACGAAGTCAGGGAACTTCAGTATGTTACCACAGATTAAGTAGATGTCTGTAGCGCAGGTACTTGATTAGCATACCTGATACCATCAGATGGTGGATTACTCAGCTTACTTCTCTGTAGCCTTACAGCAACGAACGTCCGTTCCCATGCCGAACTGAAGGTATAGCGACTATCCCGATTATAGATGTAGTTGCACACATAATATCAACGGCCTTTTTGATGTCAGAATGACGACAGTTAAATGCTTAAGGGGACTGGTTCGTAAACACAAAGGGAAATCTTGAAAAAATTTTCAGTTTTCTAAGTAGTGTAGCTCAAAGAATAAGTAAGTCCATGTAATGCTCACCGTATTGCAACAGATCTATTGGGAACATTCTGATGTATGAACCACAGCCTTTGACCTCAAATTTTTTTCTGATCTGTGTTTTGTGTTGCAAGTGAAAAGTATAGCCAGTTAAATATTTACGTACAGCATAGGTACACATATCTCGAAACAAAATCAAAGTAGAAGCTTGATTTTTTACACCATCATCATTAAGGCAAACTTTTAAGAAGACGTTGCTATTGTAAATTATGGTTCAAAAGTTATTTAATAATGATTTTAAAAAATTCAGTAATTCAGTAATTTTCCCGGTATTTTTACTTTAAAAAGTCTTTAATCCTCAAATTTAACTCATAAGAATAGTCAGCTTTTCAGTTATTGTTATGCTTTAAGAGGGTATACAAAATTTCAACCCTCTATCTTTAAAACGTTTTAAACAATGTGTACCAGAACATGAAAAAAGTGTACTTCTGAGAAATTCAAGATGAAGTCAAAACTAGTTTCTCTGTCTAACCTGCGTCCCAGGTCCATATCCATCTTGTTTCTGATGCTGTTCTTCCTTCCTTTTCTTTTGCAGACTTCTTCTAATTCTAGGTTCTTTGGTGGACTCCAAAACTGATTTCTCTGCTTCGAGGGTTTCCTGCGGTCAATGGCAATTAAAGATCTTTGCATATTTAGTCCAACAGACACTCCCATCAGTTCTAAACCTGTGAGACTGCACCATCACTGAAACATAGCAGAGCATCAAGAACACCTATTTTCAGAGTATTTAGTCGTACCAGATGAGATTTTGGTATCCGTTCCCATATACAGCAGCAAAACAATGACTAAATTTGTCTGTATAAACAAGAGCGAAGCAACCAACACACTGTCATAGAGAAGCCAATATTAGAAACAAAAAAGTGAAAACAACAAGCAAGTGAGAACAAAATTCTGTTTTTAACAGAGCTGTCTGCATGACATGGAGGCATGCCTCAAGTGTCCAGCCATTTTTAATTCTTTTTTGATAGAATTTCCTCAAAGTAAATTTTTTCTTAGTTCAGAAAAACCTTAGCGAGCGTTTAAAGAAAAAAATCAAACAATCGATTTTTTGACACTTATTCATGCACTAGTCCCCTTTAGGGAAAATTTTCGTTTCATTATAACATAACTGTTTGTTTGTGAGGCTGTATTCAGCAAGAGGTTTTTCACAATCGCGATGTCCAACGTAACGTCGGAATGCTGTGCATAGACAGAATCCTAGGCAGAGAAGGTATTCAGCCCTTTTTCCGATTTCCCAAGAAAATTAAAGCAATGCATCTCCAAGTAAAAGGCAGCCTTGGTCTCAATATTCCTGGAATTTATAAAATTCCTTGTGAATGAAGTAGCAGCTACACTAGTCACTCCACACGTGCGATTTCAGAACGCAGCTCAGTGGACCGATGCCACATCTTGTTGCCGCGGTGCTTCGTAACTGCAAATGAGGCATCATTCCTCTGTATACACGTTGGACAGTCTAAACTGATGCACCAACAAACCGGTTAACTGCATCCGTGGTGTGGCATTGGCAACGCCCAAACACGATAAATCTTTTCTGACATTCCGTCAAGGCGCATCGTCTTACTGCGCCGATTCCATTCAAGAGACTGTCGCTTTCGCACCACTTCACTTTAGTCAAAGGCGCAGAATCACGCGACCAGCTGGTACAGGTTATCCCACGCAGAGAGCTTCAAACTGACCAGTGTGTTCTTTATAGGGGCTTACCAACATTTCGCTCGGTGACCTCAGTTGTATAACGATATTACATCAAAACATGAAAACATGCAGGAATAGCTGTATGAATATTCTGCCCAAAATGAAAGGGTCTTTCTAGTCTCAAGTATCATTTTGGAACCGTATTCGGTCCCTGGCCTGTGACCATTTTATTATTATTATTATTACTATTATCATATGGCCTGATAGAACGAACAGTATACAAACACAATTAATTCACAGATTAATGTTTAAATCTCACAGCCAGATGGTAGCACTCGGTTTCACTTCACGCAAGTCCTTCAGTCCTCCCTTAAAAGCGTGCATTGGCCAGCTCTCCATGACACGTCCTGTTGTCTGTTTCCCCTCATCACGTTCAAACGCTGCACTTTCACAGTAACCCTACGTTTTCAAGATTTTGCATCATCTCGTTTGCCTCTTTCAGATACGGTTGAATCTCGGTCATTCGCTACAGGGAATATCGGACCCTGAAACCTCCATCGATGGTTCTGACATGAAATTATCTGTTGAGATCAGGTTGTGAGACTGCCAACTTTAACCGGCTACGGGCAGAGAGGTGGGTGGTAACGGGCGCTTGATGCTGAAATGCTACAGAAAAATAAGCTATTTGATTTCTAATGGAATCATCATGGTTAATAATATTCCTCCATTATAGGCATCGACGTCATCTCTGGCTGACGTCCCCATGACAAACTTGTAATTCGGCCAAGTACAAACGAAAGTGTCTCACGACCTATTAGTACGTCTCTCAACTCCCGATGATGACTGAGGACGTCTTTATAAGCTTGAGTGTACAAAAAAATCTGACACTACAAGAAAACTGCGAAATGAAGTACATATGCAGACTGATGCGACGGATGAATATTTGTACCAAAGCCGGGATTCGAAACCGGAACTGGTAGAAATTTTCATTCATCGCTTCAGTCTGCATATATCTGAGACTAGAAAAGGTCTGTGGAAGCGTATAGTTTCATTTGATCAAGAACTTCTTCATTTGTCGTTTTCTTTGTTTTCCGGCCTCCTTAATTTGTGTGACGGCGGTGTCCGTATCTGGTTCACAATTATTGAATGCGTTTTATATTCGTCTGTATGACTACTTACACAAAAAAGATGCAGGAACAAGTATAGCCAGAAGTAAGCAAACAAGCAGTGGTGACCATACAATGTAGGCTTTCACGGCTGGTGTTGTCTTCAGTTAAAACTTCCGGGCTGAGAGGCCGTGGTCGATGTATAAAATTTCCACCTGACGTTTCGTCTCCTTCTGCGGGAGACATCTTCCGAGGTCGTCCGGACGACATCAGAAGATGTCTCCCGCAGATGGAGACGAAACGTCAGGTGGAAATTTTATACATCGACCACGGCCTCTCAGCCCGGAAGTTTTAACTGAAGATGCAGTGGTGATGCTACGTTTTTTTGTATTTCACGTCAAGAAATGTGTACTGTTGTGAGCAAAAAACAGCAGTGTACAACGAGGGAACGTCTTGAAAATGTGCGAGCAGATGACGCTTCCTGATATAAGCGAAAATCGTGGAGGATTCTTTTTCGGTGTTACATCTTTTGAAGTGTGCCATGCAAGTATAGAAGTCGAACATTATGCTGTCAAATGAAGGCGATAAAAAACAAACGAGTAGCCAAATCAGACAGTGTAGACCTTGAAGCTGTAACGACGACATACTGTGATCGAAGATACTATTACTAGCAAAGGATACTCCTAACGTTCTCCTTTGTTTTGTGTCGAAGGCAGCGAGGGTTCTATGGAGGACACCATTTTTCTATTTTGAAGCCCAGTGCACAACATCTACCATACATAAATCTCAGCAGCAGCAAAACAGAGCAATATTTCAGCTGCAGACTGTCATTTTTCTACATATTCACCCCCATTCGTTATGCACTTTTGCCAACGGTGAACCAGAGCCTGGTTGCTGCGCTTGTAAATATCGGAACCAGCTGAGGCTAACCATTTCCTTGCAGCTTTGACAGCAGTATCCGAGTCTTGAAAATTATCACCATGTAGTCCGTCTTTGAGAGGCCCAAAGAGATGGAAGTCTGAAGGCACTAAATCGGGACTGTGCGGTGGATGTGCTAAGACAGTCCAGCCGAATTTTACAACGAGTTGCGTGGTCGCAGAACTGGTGTGGGGCCTGGGGTTATCATGTTGCAGGTGAAAGTTGGTCTTCTTCTCTGACCTTCCCTTGGTAATTCGGGCTTTCAGCTTAGTCAGTGTCGCCTTGTAGCGTGCTGAACTGACAGTTTTTCCAGGCTCCAGCCCATCCAAAAGAACCACACCCTGTCTATCCCAGAGGACTTTGCACATGACTTTGCCTGCAGCCGGCTGTGTCTTGAATTTCTTCTTTGACGGCGAATTCACATGTCGTTCCATGGACTGTCTTCTGGATTCCGGCTCGTAGTGTGGACACAGCTTCTCATCTCCGGTGACCATTCTATTCAGAAAATTGTCAACTTCTGCTTGGTACTGGGCCAGCAGGCCCCGACAAATTTCCATTCTATGAGGTTTTTGTTCTTCTGGCAGCAACTGCGGGACCCATATCGCACAGACTATGCGATAACTAAGATATTTCAACATTTTTCCCAAGGATTAGAGCCGACATTTACCTTTTCACACGATTCTCTGGTCGTTATCTACCGATCAGCACGGATGAGTTGATCGAGGCGGTCTTGATTCCGAGGGATGACAGCTGTGCAGGGTCGAACGGGCCGTGGCTTGTCATGCACACCCTCTTCGCCACCTTGAAAATGCCGTGCCCATCATCTCACATTGCTCACGTTTACTGCATCGTCTCCACACACATTTTTCAAGTGTCAATGGATTTCAATCGGCACAGTTTCTTCAGAAGTGAGGAATTCAATCACACAGCGCTGTTTTACACGTGTGTCCATATCAGATTCCATTTTGGAACACTCCATTGCTGGAACCAAGTACGGCAAAATAACGGAACCACCTGCAAATGAAAGAGGAAGGTTCAAGCATTAGCACTACACCGACACCTGCCCCGGACATCCAAAGTCACCACAAAAAAAAAAAAAAAAAAAAAAAAAAAAAAGGAGGTATTACTTTTCGGAACGACTCACGTAGATATGGTAATGAGCTCTTGTTGCCTTACTTATTGAAAGACATTCGAACGCTGACAATGGTGTTGAGATGATATTTACGTTCAGGATATACAGTTGCAAAATGCGACCATAGGCACCATTTCGGGACTGGTGACTCAGGTGATAAGTCCCATAGTGCTCAGAGCCATTTGAACCATAGGCACCATTTCATTTCTTCCTAGTTTATCAACATCGAGGTAATGAAAGAAATGTCCTACCGACCGCCGTGTCGTCCTCAGACAGTGGCGTTATTGGGAAAGGGCGGTACGGAAGGGCGCGGGGTCAGCCCAGCTCTCTTCCTGCCGTCGTCCGTTTCGGAGGCCTTGGATGCCTTACTTCTTGATCAAGTAGCTCCATCATGAGACTGAGTCCTCCGAGGCAAACGATACCGGGAACTGAACCCGGCTTCTCCGCATGACTGCTGACCACGCTGACCACTCAGTAATGGAGGCAGACGTAGTAATATTTACTCGAACAGGAAAGTTCTCTGATACAGGATTTCGCGTCTCCGTGACATTGATATCGTATTCGTCAGAGACCGAGCTAAGTTGGAGAATGGCGGAAGACGAAAGCGGCTTCTTTGACGTTCTTCAAATGGTTCAAATCGCTCATCAGTGCCCTATACTTAGAACTAATTAAACCTAACGAACCTAAGGACATTACACACATCCATGCCCGTGGCAGGATTCGAACCTGTGACCGTAGTAGCAGCGCGGTTCCGGACTGAATCGCCTAGAACCACTCAGCCACAGTGACCGGCTTTGACGTTCTAATCATTTTCGCCACTTGTAATTTACAGAGATCATGTAAAACCTAAATCTGGCTTCCTGAGAGGGTATTTTAATCACGTTCCTCCAGTGCGCAGTAAATCCCAAGCCAGTTTGCTTAGTGTCGAAAAACGAAATTGAATCATGACCGCAGCAGGAGATGACTACAGTTAGCAAAAATATAGTAAAAATGGCACGTATAAAACTTAGAATTCTAGGAAGTATGAAATGGAGAAAGGCATAGTAAACAATGCCAGAAAGTCAGCTGAATGGAGGGATATATTCTGTGCTGTCACTTGAAACTTCAACAAGCAGTATTATAGCATATACGCGAGGAAAGAGACTGGATATTGTGGAACAGAGTATTAACTTCTTGGATTGTACCATTTATGGAGGATATGCAGATTGTCGAAAGAGTTGAAGAACTACACTAAGTTGCCTGAAAGACTGCAGCCCTTTGGCTATTGCTTGACTATTTATTTTTTGTTGGTCTTCAGTAGTAAGTCTAACACGTAGCAGACTTGTTAGGAAATCATTCATTTTATTTTAATTTGCTTATTGGTTTCTCTGTCCTGGAAAGGCAGTGTCGTAGAACCATCTCTTACATGTAACTTGGCGTTCGTGGAAGTTTACATTACATGCATAAACACATAAAAGTTTCTTTCATGTAGTGTGAAACTTAACACTTACTTCTAAAAACAGTAGAAACAGTCGAAGTGAAAAGACTGACATCTGTGGCTGAAAAAGAAAACAAAGTTAATACTTGTTTTTGATGATCAGAATAATAAATAACGATATTCATAGTCTAATTACGACCGAAAACCCATTAAATAAAAGAGTACTGTGGAACATCAACTGTTTTATGTTTTTAATTTGTAATGATATAGATAATTTACAGGCTGGGGGATTTAGACAGTGGGTCATCGCATTAACTTAATTTTTTTGCAGTGGAATGTTCCCAATCTGGTACAATGAGACAGAATTTGTAAGGGAAGTATTGAAATGAAAGCTATTTTATGACCACTAATTTCTACCATGCTAAACACGATGCGAGGTAAAGATCTAATTCTGTATGCTAACTTCGTATTCTTGAAAGCGACACGTGTGCTACAGCCGATAATACATGAAGGCTAACCGAGAGATTGAGAAAGATGCAAGGGACAAAGAAACAAGGTCGGACCGGCCGGGATGAAATAGAATAACCCGGAGAGTAATAAAAACAGGGCAATACATTCCGGCTGCTCCACAGTTCGGCTTCACTCTTGTCATGAATATGGATAAGCAATCCTCTCCGAAATTAACGGATGCTACACTTTTTCCCGAAGAATGAATATTAATCCGAGATGTTATTTAATGATAGACGTGGATGGGTAATTATTTCAGTGGTGCAGCGGGGAGGGATGGGAGACAAAAAAAAGGGGGGGGGATGGAGAGACGAAGATATCTGTAAGAATGGGGTCCGGATAGCAGATCGGCCCTCGGGAGTGGCACCGGCGCGCCGTCCGTCGAAATTGTAGGTTTGCGAGACGCTCTGGGATTGGAGCGCGCGTCCCTGATCGAAGCGGCGCTAATTACACGTTGGAGCGGAGGCGGCCGTGTGAGCCCCACCGGTCGGCCGCGCCGGCCATCGGCCGAGATAATCGCCGCTTCGACGGCGAGCGTGGCCCAACGATTAATTGCCGACTGCAGCGTGTTATTACGTGTCCGCGGCCGAGGAAACGGGCGCAGGTACCAGCGCGGGCGGCCGCTGCCCGGGGGCTCTGTCACTGCTGCCGGCGCCCCCAAGCACCGACGGTGCATCGAACCGTGGACTTCTCGATTCTCCGTAGTTTTTATTTTCATCAGTTTTGTGCTCTCTCTGCTTTTCCTTTGTCGCAGTTCTTTCTTTCTTTCTTTTGTTTGTACCGGTTTTTCCCGCAGAGACGCAGGGTCGGCATGGTTAATCGGGTGTGGCAAAGTTAGTTGAAGGGCTGGCCTGATGCCCCCCCCCCCCCCCCCAGGATGGAATTAGTGCACCCCAACTGTCTGCGACTAGTGTAATCCATGGAACAGTGCGAAAGTGTTCAGATGTCTGCGAGCCGTGGAACTGAGGCGGAACGTGAGGACCAGCCCGGTATTCACCTAAGAGGATTTGGAAAACCGCCTAAAAACCACATCCAGGCTGGCCGGCACAATGGCTCTCGTCGTTAATCCGCCCGGCGGATTCGATCCGGGGCTGGCGCGCCTGCCCGAGTCTAGGAAGGAGGGCGTTAGCGCGCTCGGCTAACCTGGTGGGTCTTTTCCTTAGTCACAGTATAGGAAATTAACTTCGTCGGGTACAAATCAGATTTTCTTGCTACTAAATGAACACTGTTTACTTCACTGTTGCAATATCTTCGGTTCTTTTATTTTCGTACTGCCATCAGCAGATTTCGGGGTTTTCGCCGGTGCGTCTTCTAAAATCACACCGCAACTTGCCATACACACACACACACACACACACACACACACACACACACACACACACACATGTATACGTAGACACACAGCTCTTTTATAGGCAAAATCATCTTTAAGTGGCAGAAGAAAGAAACAGCGTCGGTTTGAAATCAACTGGCGACTCCACGATACACTCCTCAAAAGAATTAGGGGAACTTGACTCTGGGCGTCTCCCATGCTCCAATAATTGAGAACTGGGTATGTTAACAAATTATATCCTTATCTTCCACAAATTAAGTACACAACAAAACATCATTACATCCTCGATCATTTGCATTAAAAAAAACTGAAATGTCCGAAAGGTAGAAACAATTATTCATTCCTTTATCCTGGAAACTTTTCATTTACATAAAAAGAACTTAAATGTCTGAAAGGTGGAAACAATCATTCATCCCGTCGTCCTGGGAGCTTTCCAATGGATTCTGAGAGTTTCAGTAATTTTGTGCCCTCCGTGAGCGTTTATCACTGACACCTACGCGGCACGCGCCGTACAAGTCTACAGTGGTCAACCTGTATTGTCCGTTCCTATTCATGAGAGTCCGTGAGAGTTCTTGTAGAGTCTGTGGCGGATCAGCACGACCACGAACACGTCTATAAAGCGTCTCCCACGTTTGCACGATGGGAGTTAGGTCGAGATTTGCTACTGGTCATTGCATTACTTCAATGTACAAAGCTTCGCAGAACATCTCTGTTGAGCCCCGCCACATGAGCCCTGGCATTAGAAGAAATTCAGTGCCAGCACAATATCCAGCAACCATCACATGGGTCCAACAGGATGTGTTACATGTACTGCCTGGCGATAGTGATACCATGGGCAACGACAAGATCTGTAAGGTTGTCAAAACCGAAATCTCCCAACAATATCACAGAACCGTGGAAATCTGTCGAAATGGAGAGCATTTGACAGCTAACGCTCACCTCGGGTCTCCGCAAGCGAACACGGCCATCAACTGGCGTCGAGGACATCTGAACTCGTCTGTGAATGACACATTTCGCCAGTGATGAAATTGCAAGTTGACCTAGCAAGCGGGATACTCGAACTGTGTCATCTCTCCTCAGTGCATGAAGAATGGGCTGCCATTCCCCGAGAAACCTTCCAGCACCTCATTGAACGTATGCCTGCGAGAGTGGAAGCTGTCATCAAGGCTAAGGGTCGGTTCATATGGTTCAAATGGTCATCAGCCCCCTATAACTTAGAACTACTTAAACCTAACTAAGGACATCACACACATCCATGCCCGAGGCAGGAGTCGAAACTGCGACCGTAGCGGTCGCGTGGTTCCAGACTGAAGCAACTAGAACCGCTCGGTCACACCGGCCGGCGCTATGGGTGGGCCATCACCATGTTGAATTCCAGCATTACCCATGAAAGGTGCCACGAACTTGTCATTTTCAGCCAGGTGTCCGGATACTTTTCATCACATAGTGTACCACTGTGCTGTAAGGGTGCGACGGATCACAGCCAAAGGGGTCCTACTATGAAAAGAAATGGCACCCCAGACCACTCCTGGTTGTCGGGCCGTATGACAGACGCTGTCTGTGTGGTCTCCATACACGTCTTCGGCCTAGAATCTCACTGATTCGAGTAGAATTGTCTATATTGGTGAGTCTAGCTGGGTACTGAACTCCAGTGACCAGCGATGACACTTAGAGACGCCCTGGACAGAGGTGCGAATACCAACCTGCCTGTCGCCTGCCATATTGCCAGACAACCATGGTGCTGGGGTGCCGTTTCTTTTCATGGCAGAACGCCCTTTGGCTGTCATCGCCAGTACTCATACAGCACAAACGCTCATGACAATATTCTATGACCCATTTTGTAGCCCTTCAGGGCAAGCCATTCTGGGCCTACATTCCAGCAAGATGATGCCCGCCTGCGCACGGCGAGAGTTTCTACTGCTTGTCTTCGTACCTGTCAAATCCTACCTAAGCCAGCAAGATCACCGGATCTCTCTCCAGTTGAGAAAGTTTGGAGCATTGTAGGCAGAGCCTCCTTACCAGCTCGTGATTTTGACGATCTAACGTGCCAATTGGACAAAACTTGACACGATGTTCCTCAGGAGAACATCCAACAACTCTGTCAGTCAATGTCTAGCCAAGTAACTGTTTCCCTAAGGGCCTGGGGTGGACTGAAGCTTTATTGACTTGCTTAATTCGTGAAGTTTCTTTCCTGGGTAAATTATCCAATTTTTCTGAAGTTGTAATCATTCATTTGTTCGTACATGTACGTCACGCCTATCGATTACTTCGCCTTCGGATAATTCCTTCGTGGTGCGTCGCTTGTTTTTATTTTATTTTAGTTTTCCTAGAGTATATCTAGCAACGTTTAGAGCTTTCGAAGTAAGGTATTACCGTTTGCCGTTTTTTTTAATTATATTTTTTTTATTTTTGTTTTTTTAATGGAACTACTTTCTGCTGTATCGGAAAGAGATTTCGGAGAATGTCCACGACTGCTTAACGTGTGGAGCTTGTGCCAATAGCAACAAGACAACAGCGCCAAAGCCACTCTCCTGTCACCAGTAGAAGTCCCACAACCGTGCGCACCACTACACCAGCTGCAAGCAACCACTTACCTCAGGTGCTGTTCATGTGTTCACCTGTGCGTTTGAAGCGTATCAGTCTGTACTCTTCCATTATAGAAGCCAGCCAACCTATTCGTCAAATATCACATTGCTTTGTAACTATGTGTCATAACGTACTAGAGTCGATATGGTTTTCGGAAGCCGGCCGAAGTGGCCGTGCGGTTAAAGGCGCTGCAGTCTGGAACCGCAAGACCGCTACGGTCGCAGGTTCGAATCCTGCCTCGGGCATGGATGTTTGTGATGTCCTTAGGTTAGTTAGGTTTAACTAGTTCTAAGTTCTAGGGGACTAATGACCTCAGCAGTTGAGTCCCATAGTGCTCAGAGCCATTTGAACCATTTTGGTTTTCGGACTGAAGCGTGGACACACGGTGTTGTTAGTTTTATCAATTTCAAACAGTTGACGAAAAGCTTACTTTTTTAATTAATCAGCCTTGTGACTAGTATAATCAGTCTTCACGACTTCCTTTATATGCCAACCTCTTCATCTACTCTATATCTTCAGTTATTCGTTGGATGTTTTTCCCCTGTCGTCCCCTGCAATTTTTACCCTTTACAGTTCCCTCTTGTGTCATGGAAATGATTTCCTACTGCCTTAAAAGTGTCTCATCATTCTGTCTCTTCTTCTTGTTAATCTTTTCAATTTGATGGTTTCTTCGCAGATCAGAATGGTTCAAATGGCTCTAATCACTAAGGGACCTAACATCTGAGGTCATCAGTCCCCTAGACTTAGAACGGCTTAAAACTAACTAACCTAAGGACACCACACACACATCCATGCCCGAGGCAAGATTCGAACCTGCGACCGTGGCAGCGGCGCGGTTCCGGACTGAAGGGCCTAGAACCGCTCGGCCACATCGCAGATCTGTGGAGAACTTTTTCATTCTTTATCTTATAAGTCCACCTAATTTTCAGCATCCTCTTAGAGCGCCACATCTCAAACGATTCAATTCTCTTCTTTTACAGTTTCCCCACAGTCCATGACACACTACCATACAATGCTCTGCTCAAAACACCCATTCTCAGAAACATCTACCTCAAATTAAGGCAGCGATTTGGCCAAGAATGACCCCTTTACTTGTACTATTCTACATCTTATCTCTTCCTTGCTTCATCAGTAATGTGTTATTTTGCTCCCAAAGCAGCATAATTTCTTGACTCACAAATTTTAATGATTAGTTCATCGCTAATATCATTTTTGCCACTCCTTATTACACTACTGGTCATTAAAATTGTTACACCACAAAGATGACTTGCTACAGACGCGAAATTTAATCGACAGGAAGAAGATGCTGTGATTTGCAAATGATTAGCTTTTCAGAGCATTCACATAAGGTTGGCGCTGGTGGCGACACCTACAACTTGCTGATATGAGGAAATTTTCCAACCGATTTCTCGTACACAAACACCAGTTGACCGGCGTTGCCTGGTGAATCGTTGTTGTGATGCCTCGTGTAAGGAGGAGAAATGCGCACCATCACGTTTCCGACTTTTATAAAGGTCGGATTGTAGCCTTTCGCGATTGCGGTTTATCGTATCGCGACATTGCTGCTCGCGTTGGTCGAGATTCAATGACTGTTAGCAGAATATGGAATCGGTGGGTTCCGGAGGGTAATACGGAACGCCGTGCTGGATCCCAACGGCCACGTATCACTAGCAGTGGAGATTACAGGCATCTTATTCGCATGGCTGTAACGGATCGTGCAGCCACGTCTCGATCCCTGAGTCAACAGATGGGGACGTTTGCAAGACAACAACCATCTGCACGAACAGTTCGATGACGTTTGCAGCAGCATGGACTATCAGCTCGGAGACCATGGCTGCCGTTACCCTTTACGCTGCATCACAGACAGGAGCGCCTCCGATGGTGTATTCAACGACGAACCTGAGTGCACCAATGGCAAAACGTCATTTTTTCTGTGAATCCAGATTCTGTTTACAGCATTATGATGATCGCATCCGTGTTTGGCGACATCACGGTGAACGCACATTGGAAGCGTTTATTCATCATCGCTATACTGACGTATCACCCGGCATGATGGTGTGTGGTGCCATTGGTTACACGTCTCGGTCACCTCTTGTTCGCATTGATGGCACTTTGAACAGTGGACGACGTTACGTTTCAGATGTGTTACGACCCGTGGCTCTACCCTTCATTCGATCCCTGCGAAACCCTACATTTCAGCAGGATAATGCACGACCGCATGTTGCAGGAAATGTTAGACTGCTGCCCTGCCCAGCACATTCTCCAGATCTCTCACCAACTGAAAACGTCTGGTCAATGGTGGCCGAGCAACTGGCTTCTCACAATACGCCAGTCACTACTCTTGATGAACTGTGGTATCGTGTTGAAGCTGCACGGGCAGCTGTACCTTTATACGCCATCCAAGCTGTGTTTGACTCAATTCCCAGGCGTATGAAGGCCGTTATTACGGCCAGAGGTGGTTGTTCTGGGTACTGATTTCTCAGGATCTATGCACCCAAATTGCGTGAAAATGTAATCACATGTCATAGTATAATATATTTGTCCAATGAATACCCGTTTATCATCTGCATTTATTTTTGATGTAGCGATTTTAATGGTCAGTAGAGTACATTCGCCTTTAGACTGTCCTTCCTACCTAATTTTTCATTCCGGTCTTGAACCTTTCTTTTATTTCCCTCAATGATTCTTCGATGTACATATTGAACAATAGAACAGTAGGGGATTAAGACTGATGCAATTCTTCGTCTTCGATTCTTACTGTTTGTTCTTGGCTCTTAAGCTTATTGTGTATTTCCCGTCTTTCCTTACAGTTTACTGATATTTTTTTGATGATTGCGAACATCTTGCACTGTTTTACATTGTCGAATGTTTTTTCCTGGCAGACAAACCATATGAATGTGTGCAACGTCAAAATGCCTCTCTGGTGCCTTAACTTTTCCTAAAGCCGAACCGATCCTAATCTAACAGACCTTTACTATTCTGTTCCATTCTTCTGTATATTACTCTTGTTAGCAATTTGGATGCATGAGTTGTGAAGCTTATTGTAGAATATTTCTCGTTCTTATGTGCCCTTAGTATCTTCGGGGTTGTATGGATGACATTTTTTCGAATGTCTGATCGTATGTCTCCAGATGTGTTATTGCACAGGCCCTGTAGTTACAACTAATGGAACTCCTGCCCGGCCTCAAGGATAACCAGCTGCAGAAACCTATTGCCAGTGAAACGGCAAGTGCTGAAATATGTGCATTGTAATGACTCATAGTCCAAAACGATTGCCATCAACTGAATATATATTTGGTAAGAACACAGATGCAACGGTTTCGTTTGTGTCCCACCTCTTACGCGACGTTTTCGGCAAAGCTCCTCGTGAGCCGCTGCTGAGCTGATCGACATTTTTCACTTACCAAGGAGTTCAAGGTCGAAAAATAGTTGCGCACTAACACGCTGCGACAAACGGTTTGTTAGCAATACGACCTGTCTCATTTCCTTAGCGCCTAACAATAAGTAAAAAGAAAAATAAATGAAGCACATTTATTCACAAACAACAAAGGTTATCAACCATTCAGCACCAAGCCTTTATAGAGACTGGCTCATCTGCACAATGAAAAGGCAGGAAAAAGACAGCGGGATTTAAGAAACGACGTTGATCTTCGCACAAGGTTTTCCAGTGGCACTTTTTTGCAAATTATATCGTATAAGCGTTTATTGCATTTTTGTCTATTATTACATGTTTCAGCTACAGTCATTGTCGGTGCCAGTTAAACCTATGCACAAATTATTGCAATTCATACTGAAATTTTTTTCATAAAGCATGTAGTAATAAACGAAACTACTTTGAATCTACACTGTATTATTTTCAAACATTCATAATGATCGTGGACTCATTTAACGAATGACTAGCTTTATTCTCATCTACATCTACGTGATTACTCTGCTATTCACAATAAAGTGCCTGGCAGAAGGTTCAATGAACCACCTTCAAGCAGTCTCTCTACCGTTCCACTCTTGAAAGGCGCGTGGGAAGAATGAGCACTTAAATTTTTCTGTGCGAGCCCTGATTTCTCTTATTTTATCGTGATGATCATTTCTCCCTGTGTAGATAGGTGCCAACAGAATGTTTTCGCAATCGGAGGAGAAAACTGGTGATTGAAATTTCATGAGAAGATCCCGTCGCAACGAAAAACGCCTTTGTTTTAAAGATTGCCACTCCAATTCACGTATCATGTCCGTGATACTATCTCCCCTATTTCGCGATAATACAAAACGAGCTGCCCTTCTTTGTACTTTTCCGATGTCATCCGTCAGTCCCACCTGATGCGGATCCCACACCGCACAGCAATACTCCTGAATATGGTCGACAAACGTGGTATAAGCAGTGTCTTTAGTAGACCTGCTGCACCTTCTAAGTGTTCTGCCAATGAATCGCAGTTTTGATTTGCTCTACCCACAATGTTATCTATGTGATCGTTCCCATTTATGTTATTTGTAATTGTAATCCCTAAGTATTTAGTTGAATTTACAGTCTTCGATTTCTTTACTTATCGTGTAATCGAAATTTAGCTGATTTCTTTTAGTACTCTTGTGAATCACACCTTTCTTTATTCAGGGTTAATTGCCAGTTTTCGCACCATACAAATATCTATTCTAAATCATTTTGCAATCCGTTTTGGTCATCTGATGACTTCACAGGACGGTAAATGACAGCATCATCTGCAAACAATGTAAGACAGCTACTCAGATTGTCTCCTACGTCGTCAATATAGGTCAGGAACAATAGAGGGCCTATAACACTTCCTTGGGCAGCGATGGATATTACTTCTGTTTTACTCGATGACTTTCTGTAAAGCTTTTGAGCACGGCAGAAGTGTAAATTTCGGATGGTCAGGTAGGGATTTGGACACAACGATTCACTGGTATTTTAACCATTACGCCTTACCTCTCAGTAAACATAAAGTTGTACTATTGGCAGGGTGACCACCTCTCCCGTATTTTCCGGGATCCCCCGTATTATAGCAATATTTTTTAATGCTCCCGGCTCTCTTAGTGACGGCCTGTTTTTCCCATGTATTTCGTCAGTGATCACAATTGTAGATATTCATCCCACGAAGTACTATCGATAGTTCAATCCTCATGACCAGCAGATTCGAAAGTTTTCGCATAGTGATCGATACAATTGTCGACATATACTCTGTGCTTCTAAGGAAAGAAGACGGTTGTGCTCAAATGAATGTGAGAAGAATGGAAACGGTGACAGGGTCTGTGCGTCTAGAGAGATCGGTCAGTGCTGCGGTTGCCTCGTACTAGTCCGCAGCTGTCGTTCAAATAACACACGGAAGTAACAAGGACTCGCAAAAGAGGATTAAAGGGACGTTCATGTTTTAACACACTAGCTACTTTATTTATTTCTCAATTGATTCACGAAACACAACACCAGTTAGCAATATTTTTTCTCTTATGAACAATAAATGGACTGATAAAAAAAACAGTATCAGCAGCTTCGCACTGGTTAATTCAGCGTCTATGATTGAAATCAGTTTGATTATAATTGAAAAGAGTTTCTTTTTAATTTGCACAGTAAGATTAACAATTACAGAGTTCAGCAGCATCTATAAATAAGTAGTTGTAGGATACACAAAATACACGTGTGCAAATTTGAGAAATTTCATTTTGATTATATTTGTGTCTTATATGCGAAGAACGAATAGACTATTTTGTTTAGATATGTTTCGATTAATTTTACATTCTATGGACCCAAACTTTATGGGATTCTCGTAGGTGTCGAAGAGCTCAGAAAACGTAATACCATATAACAAACGTATTTAGAACGCTTGAGTGTAATATTCATTTCTGAATTTACACCACGAAAGAGTCTCTCATACGCTTTTGTACTCTAAAATCTTTCTTTTAGTTTGTGCAGTTACCCAAAATTTGATACCGTATTACACAATGGAATAAAAGTAAGCAAAACATGCGAATATCTTACGTTTATCTCTACATTGTCATCCATTCCAAGAAAATAAGACATAGTTGTGCAGACGAAATTTATTGGTCTCAAATCTCCCTTAAAATCATGATCAAATGTTGGTCATTTCCCTTAAAACCATAACGAAATGTTGCTTGCCCTAGTTATTGACAAACGTAAATTTGAATAATTGATAATTAATTGAAAACCTCAGCTGCCACAGGTGTTGTTGATATACCTCGAGGGGGACGGCTGAAAATGTGTACCCCGACCGGGACTCGAACCCAGGATCTTCTGCTTATATGGTAAACGCTCTATCCATCTGAGTCACCGAGGACGCAGATGAATAGCACGACTACAGGGACTTGTCCCTTGCACGCTTTCCGTGAGACACCACATTCCCAACTGTCAATTACTTATCAATTATTCTACAGAAGCTGCACGCTCATCAATGGTATCTGTTCTAGAACAGTTACTATCTTCATATATACAGTAAATATGAATGTTTCCGATGCGACATCTGAGAAAGAAGTTTATCTGTAAATGTGAAACACATTTTAGAAGAGAGATAGGTGAATTACATGTTACATAATAGGTTCGCAACTGGTTAAAAAGAGCAAAGTGGCAAGTTGGAAGAGTCTTATAGTAGTGGTGAAAGGTGGACTACGGCAGTATAGTGATTATTTTGAGGAAAGTTTTTAGTTTGTTGAAGACCTCTTGCCGGGAAACGCGCCTTGACGTACAGCAGAGTGTTAGTTAGCAGTGGGATTGGAGAACAGGTATGATTGGAAGCGGCCGCGGCGATGCTCCGCACGTGACGCGCCTACCCGACAGTCGGCCGTGGGAGTCGCCGGCCGGCGGACGTGTTTAGTAATTGGCTCATTGATATTCAGCTGCCGCCCTTATGATGAAGCAGATCCAGACGATTATCTCCGCTAGGCATCTACACAGCCGAGTGCATAATCACCCAGATCTCTCTCTCTCTCTCTCTCTCTCTCTCTCTCCTTCCCCAAAAACAAAACAAACAAAGGAACTCTTTCCCCAGAATGATTCGTTTAATTGGTAATGACATTCGTGGCTTTTTACTCCTCTCCGCCTCTGCGAGCACAAATGCAGTTGCAAGCGGCAGGCTTTTTCCTCTATCCTGTGTGGCTCTACCCCGCTGCAATCAGAGCGGCGTATAATGGCAGTCGAAAAGAAAATAACTGCTTATTTTTGTCAGAAGTATTCCCCGTTATTTAAAGCGTCGCGAGAGCCGAGGAACAGAAGAAGACGGAAGGGTGGGGGAGAGGGGGGGGGGGGATGGTCGGGCGCGAGTAAGTCAAAGCTCTGGGGCTGTTTTCTGACAGATAGCCCCCACCTGAAACTCCCCCGCCTCCCAGCGACTTGTCTACGGTCCCGCTCGTCCCAGCCATCCTCGCAGCTCCTCCATATTTCAAAGAAGCCACGAAACGTGGGGAAAAAAGGCAACAAAGGAAAACCAAAAAAAAAGGGAGACGTAAAAGATGAAGCAGGGGGAGGGGGAGGAGTGGGGTGGGGTGCTGAGCCCAGCGGGCCCTCCGCCTCCCCCCGCCCCCTAGTCCTCCAGCAGCACATAAATTGCTTTTGCTTCTTGTTAATAGCCCGGCGAGCCCCTGCGTATTACCGCGGGCGCTGCCTGCCTTATGAGCGAGGAGTTTTCCATCTCTGCGCCCGGCAGACCGCCCCCTTAATAATCCGGCGCGGCCAATGCGATACGCGGCCAGCGAGCGTCCACTCCACTCCAGTCGATCTCCAGGGCCCGGCACGCCATATCGAGCCGGCTGCCCTCCCCCCTTCAGCCCCCTCCACCATCCCACAACCCCACGACGACGCATGTCCCACAGCCTTTCATCAGCAATTCAACTCCATTTACATGCGATTACGGCGGGCGGCTCTGCGCCAAACTGCTGGCTAGTGAGCGTGTAAACGTGTGCGGCAGCCTCAAGCCGAAGGCTCCTCCTCTGGGCGGGCACTCGAACTCGCAGTAATCTGATTACCGAGCGTGGCGACGGCTGTCACTCCTAAGGCACCTTCACGCTCTTGCGCGCGGCGACTAAGATGCCCGTGTCCCTGCGAGCATTTAGACACGAATGCTTCCTTTGTACCTTCCTTCGACTTAACATACTTTTGTGGTGGAGTTTTCTCACCGTCGAGCTATCGCTTTATGACTCACAAGCCTCCGATTTCCTCGAAATAGCAAGCGATATCGAAATGTACCAAAAGCGAACAAAAGAACAGAAAAAGTAGTGAAGACAAGTCTAATGGTCTTTGGAAATTTATACTGAATGGAAGGTTAACAGCAGAACAGATTGTTAAGCATTCTTTTGCTATCTTCGTAGGTCTAAAGATCGTTTCAATCCCATACTTGGCCAACACTTAACGGATTTGAATTTTGTAAGTAAAAGAGACCAAAACTTTCCCAGTTCCTAGCCGGTGCTATTCGTTAGAACTGTATTTCTTTTCTGTTGGAAGGAGTTAATATTCTCACTGGCTGGACTAATCATTTTTCTTGGAAGCCGGCCGTAAATATTCAACCTCTATTGTAAATAAACCAGATCGCAAAACTAATTATCCTACTCCATCAAGCGACATCTGTTTCTTGTCTTGGGTGATGACTCGATTCCTTATGGAGGAGGTGTCGATCAGCATGTGTAACTTCGTTGTTCACCTTATGACCCAAGCACTCCTCCATTACTTTGATTACTGATACATCCAGAAAATTAATTTGCCCTCTGCTCTCTTCCTCCATCTTAAATTGACTGGGAATGATGATAGATTATTTTAAATCGAGAACGATGGCGAAAGGCTGTGGTATTCATCACGTGACGGACAGTAGTAGCCTCTCAACTGCCTATAAAGTCTAGGACCCTTAATATATCTGCCCTTCTACCTTCAAAGATATATCACTCAGTTGGACACAAAACATTAGTAAACAGTATTAAATATTCCAGAATGAGATTTTCAGTCTGCAGCGGAGTGTGCGCTGATATGAAACTTCCTGGCAGATTAGAACTCTGTGGGGACCTTTGCCTTTCGCGGGCAAGTGATCTACCAACTGAGCTACCCAAGCACGACTCACGCCCGGTACTCACAGCTTTACTTCTGGCAGTATCTCGTCTCCTACCTTCCAAACTTCACAGAAGCTCTCCTGCGAACCCTGCAGAACTAGCACCCCTGAAAGAAAGGAATTTGCGGAGACATGGCTTAGCCACAGGAGACAAGGTACTGGCGGAAGTAAAGCTGTGAGGACGGGGTGTGAGTCGTGCTTGGGTAGCTCAGTTGGTAGAGCACTTGCCCGCGAAAGGCAAAGGTCCCGAGTTCGAGTCTCGGTCCGGCACACAGTTTTGATCTGTCAGGAAGTTTCATATCAGCGCACACTCCACTGCAGAGTGAAAATCTCATTCTGGAAACATCCCCCAGGCTGTGGCTAAGCCATGTCTCCGCAATATCCTTTCTTTCAGGAGTGCTAGTTCTGCAGGGTTCGCAGGAGAGCTTCTGTAAAGTTTGGAAGTTAGGAGACGAGATACTGGCAGAATTAAAGCTGTGAGGACGGGGCTTGAGTCGTGCTTGGGTAGCTCAGTTGGTAGAGCACTTGCCCGCGAAAGGCAAAGGTCCCGTGTTCGAGTTTCGGTCCGACACACAGTTTTAATCTGCCAGGAAGTTTCAGTATTAAATATTGACTAAGGCCTCTCATCCCGGAAGTCTAACTGAAATAAATGCCGGCCATGAGAGCCAACATTGTACGATTATTCACACAACAGTTATACAGTCTATAATTGAATTTTACTCAAGTGTAAGGGACCCATACCAGATCAGAATAAGAGGCGACATCGACCATATACAAAGAACTACGACTCGAATTACGACAGGCTTGTTCTACTGGCTGGAGAGAGTCTAACAGAAGTATTCAAAACTCTTAACTGGCAGGCACTCAAAGCAAGACGCTCTTGCTTCTCCGAACATTTGGTTGAAAAAAATCCAGGATCCGATCTTTGCTGGAAATTACGAATATTCTTCACCCTCCAAGTATCGACCACGGAGAGACTCAGAAGATGAAATTAGGCAAACAGTATCTCACCCAGACATGAACAAGAGATCCTTCTTCTCGCTCTGCACCCACCAGGGGAACAGAAAGAAAACAAGTCAGTACTGTATGTGCTGGGACAGGTAAACATCGGGCGACGTATCACTTCTGGTCATACGCTAACACTATAACTGATTAGCAGTATTATAGCAAGAAGTTTTCAAGCCAAGACAGCTATCTTACTACAAGGTCACTGATAAAGACTTCCAGTCTCAGGTTACGCATTTGGGTGAGCTACAATCAAGGTCACCCCTCATTCTCCTTCCCCTAGGGAACCATTGGAAATTGATCAAGGTCATCTAGGGGAGCCCTCTTATACAAGTGGGCTACTTCTATTCATACAGGTAAGAAACAGTGGTCGCTGCACTTTCAACTATCCAGTTTCAACTGCTTTTCATGTAGGTAAGAAATGGAGGTCACTACCGTTTCAATTACCTACTTCCAACTTCTTTTCAGAGTCACTCAACTACCCTCTTCCCCCATCCAAAAGACATACATTTATATCATCATACATGGGACACTTTTTAGGATTTTTAGCAGGGTAGTGAATAAGAATACACAGTCTCGTGCAAAAACTTTTGTTTTCCGTATATATTTACGAGCAGGAAACAACTCTTTATTTTTGTGTGGTGTAGTTTTAATAACATCCAGCTTCACTTTTAAGTTATAAGTTATAAATTACGGTTTATGTTATTACAACTGAGACACATAGTCTCTACCTGAAAATTATCGTTCGCTGGCACAATCAATATGAGACTGTCTTTACTCGCCGACTAAGGGGTAACTGAAGACTGAAATGAGCATTGTAGAACACGAGTGTAATGAAGTCTGGATAAATTCGCTATATCAGGAGTATGTTCCACACGGAGATGAATATCTCCGCCCCATATGAGCGGATTATGTCTTCAGCTGTCCAGCATATCCACGATTTTTCGCTGACAGCAGAGCTAGTGAACAGCATTTAAGTTGTGTCTGGTGTCGGATTCTAAGAGGGTAGCGCAGTTGTGTTGGCGGTGAATAAATGTCAGAGGACTATGTTGGTGTGTCAAGGACCGATGTACAGCTGGTGGTAAATAATGTTCAGTGGAACGTTCGGGTGTGTCGTAGTCCGCTTGGGCTAGGGATTAAGGGGTCGTGGAACTAGAGTTGAGGAGACTCTGTTTACCTCAACTAGACGGTATTCCTACCCACTGGCCAAATGCCTCTCGCTATGAAAAACAATGACGTCCAGCAGAGTTGCAGGACAAAGCAGTGAGTGCCGTTAAGGTGTCTGACTTTGCTGATGAGCTGTCTGTAACCTGCAACACATTCTACAAGTGAACTATTTAAGTGAATACCCAAGAGCGATCCAAAGTGGATGTAGTAGTAGCAGCACCTGCACTAGCTACCTATCGAGAGACTGCAAATTCCTGT